>NC_049214.1:8618401-8925901 GCF_013347855.1 Anguilla anguilla | reverse complement strand
TCTTACAGTGTTTGTTTCACGGACCCTATTGTAGTAGTTTAGTACAGCACTGGTCTGGATAATCCGACAGCTGCGTATACAGTGATTTCTTTTTATTGCATTTGTCACACTGCATGGTTTCAGATCTTTAGACAAAGTTTATTATTAGACAAAGGGAACCTGAGTCAACACAAAACACAATAAAATTATTATTTTATTTAATGAAAAGTTATCGTACCCACCCAATATCACCCATGTGGAAAAACTTTTTCTCATGGGTGATATGTGTGTGTTTGTCCAACGTTTTCATTAAATAAATGAAATTATATTGTACAAAAATGTTTTGTGTTTACTCAGTTTCACTTTGTCTCACTTTGTTTCACTCATATTACATTTTGTCTAAGGATCTGAAACCATTCTGTGTGACAAATATGCAATAATAGAAGAAAAAAGGAAGGGGGCACATGCTTTTCATGGCGCTTTATGTTCTGGACAGGTGCACATCAGCTCACATTGTCTTTGTTGTACTTTGTGTTGATTCCAGCATGCATATTATTTAATGTATGTGTCACTGCTGCCTATGGTCCCGTGCTCAGTATTCTGAGGTGGTAGGCCCTTGAATTCCTAATGCGCTTGGCAAAGTGCTTAAACCCGTCCAGTTAAAAATCCAGGTGCACATGGGATATTTAGTCATTATATTAAATAAATACTGTAATAAGAGAAGAAGGGGTTTCTAAAAGACAAAAATTTCCCATGACAATTCATGTATCATAGTCACAATTGTTGCATTGTCTTTGCATGCTACAGTCATGCAGTGTATGAAATTTTGGGATGGGTCTATGGGATACTGGGAATCATTCCTTGGTAGAGTAGACACTGCCATGCCAAGTGCAGTGTAACTGTAAAGACTGTAATTGAATATAAATGTTTTTTTAAAACCCATCTGAAATTGGCTAGTGGTGCAGAAAGAATGGCAATACACAGTAATTTGCGTGGGTTGTATTAAAATAATGTATGTTCTTTTGTTTGCCAACCTACTTTCTAAACATTTGTGTAACACACAGGAGCAAAGTGTAAATCTAAGCAGCCAGCAAAAACGATTCTGAAAAAGTCCATGCATGCTTGGGACACAGTGAAGGGCCCAAAATCTGCTATTGTGTCTCCCTGCTGTTGCTGAACTTAGGCTGTCTGAGCCTTCCATGACCCTTGACCCCTCGGTCCTCTCCCACCAGGTTCTGACTAGTCTGCAGGAGGTATTCCAGGCGGTTCAAGCGGCTGAGATGGCGGTGAAGCTCCGCCCACTCTGGTGGGAGGCCTGGCAGACCCTTGGGAGGGCTCAGCTCGGCCTGGGGGAGGTGGATCTGGTGAGCGTCTTAACGATACATATGAGTGATCGCTGTTCCTCGCTGTACTGTCCTCCGCGCTGTTTACGCACGCTCCAAATTCCATTATCCAACCTGCCACGAATTCAAGACTTTCCCTGCGTACTGTACTTCTGTTTAAGAACACTGCATTCAGGCATGCGTTTTTATCATTTCTTTTCTCAACAGACTTAACTCTCAGACATCCAGACAGAGTTATCAGCGCAAACATTTGCAGTAGTACGATACCAAAGAATCCCTACTTGGATTAGGAGGTTTATTGACAGAAAATGGATTCACCAGCTTTAAATATCTTTCTTTGCATACTAATATAGCGTCCTAATATTGTGGTGGTTATGGTTTGCTGTTCCCATGAGAAAGGTACTTCATTAAGCAAACTTCATTAATGGTCCTATTGGCTGATGTGTCAGAGTATATACAGAGTTACATGTGCCTGGCATTACCATAATGCCCTCTACAACTCAAGTTTTATATATACTGGTATGTAGTTCTAGCCAGTTATATGATTTTATAGTATATCTTATCGTATATATATAATATATCTCATAGAAAATATGGAAGATATGAATTGTAAGCATAAAAACAACATAATACTTTTTTTTAATCATCACTGTAGCCCAACATGTCAGCTTTCTTCATCAATACTGGTGGCATTCCATGTATATGTGGCTAGTTCATATATACATGACTCATGTTTATATTTGCAAGTGTCTTCCATAGCATTTCTAATATGCTCTTAAGTATGTTGGAATAGAGATTCATACATAAATACATTGACTTAATTTATATATTAAGAATAAACTTATATATTTAATAAAGTATATTCTCATTTTGCTCAATAATTTGGCATGCATAAGTGAGTTTCTGGCTTTTATCTATAACTCCATTTCACATGCCTTTGTGTCGGAGATGAATGCTGTTTCAGCACTCCTAAGCCCTGGAAGCTCAGAGACCTCTGTAAGTGTGTGTGGTGCAGGCCTGGACGTGCGTGTTCATGCAGCAGGTATTCAGCAAGGGGCAAAAGGTTCAACACAGCCCAGTGACTATTTGTTCTTTATGGCTTTGTGATTCTAGTGCATGCTTCATGCTTATTTATGTCTTGGGGCTCATTGGAAAATATGGGAGTGCATGATGTTGATGTAGCATATCGAGTATATACATGAAATAACATAAAGGGAATGATTAATTGTTCTCTCTGAATTCATTTTTGTGTGGGTTATTTATTTATTTATTTTTTTAGATAGTTTTAAGTTTAAGTGTACATTTTCTGTACATATGCTTTTGACCTGTAAGCTCTTAAACTGTAAGGTGCCAAGGTTTACACCAGACTGTGGATTTTTTCAAGTTGACTGTGCATTTCCTCAGGCAAGTTTAATAATGTTTCTTCATGTCCAGTCCTTTCAGCTGAAAGCAGCTGAAGGAGGGTAGAGTTTATGAATTGGATTTTCTTGTTGTCCTTGAGCTTTGCAGCACTATTTCTGAGCCCACAGAAAATCTGGTACAATATGGCACAAAGAATGATGCAAATGATTTTAAAGGGTCGTGTGTCATGACAGGATAATCTGTCTAAAGTGCTGACTAGTTGCAGGGTCCGGTGAATGTATATATGTATAATGTTTAAAGACATGCTGGGTTTTAGCAAACAGATTTTGCTGTGCAAAACCACCTCAAAAACTTGCTAAATGTGTTGCATTGTTCAGATGCATTGTGATGAGGATGGTGGAGGCAAACGGGAAAAATCGCTGGATTTGAAGATGTGTCTGTTCACCAGTGACCAGTTTTGGCACAGGCCTTAATTGGAGGGTTTAGTGGTTCCTTGAGATGTCAGTATCTCTATAAAGCCCTGTGCTTAAAGGTAACATCTGATCTGGTGTTTGAGTGGATTTGTTATTTAGCCCTGTTGCTAGTAAAGCATTTAGCTCTCAGCTGCTCCATGTTGCTGGCACTTAGCAGCCAGAGCAGTTTCAGGTGAAGTGGTTTAATACAGTGGGTAAAATGAGGATTTAGATTGCAGGTTTGCCTGACCTCCAGTCATTACATCCAGTCTTAGCAATCAGAGGAGCTGTGATTGGTCTGCATGGACCGGTTATTTTCACTTTTTCTTACTGAGACTGGCTGGATGGCTGCTGGCTATATCATAAAAGCGATCACTGCCCTTTGCAAATCACAGATTAAAAAATTTAGCAATTTAATAGCATTTGGCTCTTTTTCGATTCATTTAGTCAGACATTTATGGTGTTATTTTATGACTTCTAAATATTTATTTTATTGGATCCTGCCTGTGATTTGCATTCTCAAAAGAAAATGAAAATGGAGTGTTCCTTATGTTTTGATTTTTAGTTTACGTTCTGGAGGGGGAAAATAAATCATGCTGCCATTTTCCTTATTCCATTTGTTTTGTCAGAAACACCTTTTCTGTAGTCTACAAAGTACATCCTTATGAGATTTAATCACTCAATGGCTAGACTCAAAACCAAATATGAGTTCATAATCTCATCAGATGTAAACTTCGGCATTGTTCATCGAACATAGAAGACAAAGTTTTCAACTTCTAATTTTTCAGGCTGTGAGGAGCTTCCAGGTGGCAATTCACTTGTGTCCGACAGAGCGCCCCCTATGGGAAGAAGACCTGTGCTGGGCACAGAAGCTGCAGCGTCAGAGCAGAGCAGCGCGGGAGAAGGAAGAGGAGGAAGAGGAGGTGAAGCAGCAGCTGCTCCATGCCCCTGAGCTCATTCCGGACTATGACTTTGAGAGCAGCGAGGTGGTGGCTGCCTGCGTGACCATCGCAGAGAGACAGAAGCGCTACGACAGCCTCAGAAAGAGCACCGTGCTCGTGGATTCTAGCGGCGCCCTGGTAACCGTGAGCAACGAGGACGATGAGATGGTGCCCCAGGACCAGTTTGTCAAAGCGCGGTGCCTGTGACGCGATTGGCTGACATAAGTGGGATTTAATGGTCTTAGCTGTAGATATTTTTTGTTCGGTGAGGTTTTCCAGTGCTTCTTGTGGGATGCTGTATCCTGGCCTTTCTCAAGAGAAAATGTTCGTGTTCTCATATCCGGCCATGGCTTTTGGGTTCCTCTTGTGATGTATTCTGTGTTCTTTCATTTGAATATGCATGTTTTATTGTCAAAGAATACACGTCTGTTCCACTATCAGAAAACAATGTGCATTTAAAACTTCGATATTTATTACACAGAGATATTTTTTTCAGTGCTCCAAGCATGAGACCTAGCTCTGTGTCTTGTTTGAACAGTCTTGGTAAACGGGATGAAGAACTCAAAACATCTTGGGTGTGAATGATTCAGTTTAAACAATCCATTTGTGCTAAAGGATGAAGTGTTATGTTAGACATGCCACTTCAAGGTTAATGTTCAGGGTATTATGAATATCATGGATTTTTTTCAGATAAACAGTGTCAACATTATTTCAAAATCAATTTTTATATGTTTAAAAACTAAAAGCACATGTTATTGAAACCCAAATGGTAAATGTATTACTGTCCTGGAACTGTGAGATGACCTCCCTTTGAATTCAGAGGACGTTTACCTTATTGCGTTTATTAAGACATAAACTATAAAAAGGAAACATAAAACTTTATCATTGTACCTGGCATTGAAAACACATTTAACGACTGAATGGGATTCCGGGTACTTCAGTTTATTAGTATATCTGGCATTTATGGTGGTGCTTTGTCCATTTCCGTGCCTGACTGTTTAAATTCTCACGTAATTTCTTCCACTCGGCAGTATAATTGCAGAATGGGAGTATCGCATGAAAGACTCGGGCCTTGGTACATTACCAGGATGTTGAACCCACACCCTCCAATTGATGGAGAAAGTTTTTAACTTGAAAATTATTAAAGTGACTCATTTAAATTCTAATGCAACAAATTAAGTAGCAGTTGGAAGTGTTCCACATGAGAGATGACGAAAGACCATACCCACAGGCGATTCATGGGGGAGTTCATGGGAATCAAAAGGGACAATTTGGTGCTTTTAGCTCTCAAATAAGATTGGACCGTGAGATCTCAAAACAGTTTTTGTAAGACTTAAAAGTGAAAGGGATTTCATTAGTTCTGCGCCTGGAGCATAGGAAAATGATCCTAGCTTTAACCACCGTGGCCATCAACAGCTTCTAATTTGTTTTGAATATTGAGAAAATGAGTCAGATCCCCTTGTTGCTTCAGTAAGCATCTGTGTAGTTACACAGTCAGGGTCCTCTCTGCATAGGCTGCATAATTGTAATAAATTAATATAAAATAATACAAGATGAACTGATGCCTAATTATTCTAACTATGTTTCTGGTAAAGGGATCTAACCCCTGGAGAGATTATTTGTGGCTCACTGTGTATTACAATATTAAAAATGTAATTCTGAGATGTGTCCTATTAAAAGACTTTAATATGTAAGGTCATTAATATATTTGGCATCCATAGCAACACCAATGGAGAGAGGAGAAAGCCATTAAGGGAGGGCTTTTGGAAGGGCTGCTGGGAATTGCAAAAAGCCTGAAAGAAGCATCATGCCATCAGGTCATAACTATTACCATAAATGCTTCATTGCCTGTAAATTCCTGGGATAGAAAAAAAAGGAAATAGTTAATAGATGAAACATGGAACATTTATTCTGTTTCCGCTTGTCACAAATTTAACCCCTCTTAAAATGATAGGATATTTTGCAGTCAATCAAAATGCATTTAGGTTTGAGCGAAAATGGACATCATGCTATTACCGTAACGTACTGTTAAGCGAAAGTATTACAGTCTGGATTGGATTGCATTTGTGATGATCCTGAATACTGATGCCTTTTTTTGGAACATAAAACATCGCCTACAGGACAGATGAAACTGAAATGATACAATGACTTAAGATGTAACCATCTGGTTGGGAGGAAATGTGGTCATGTCCAGATGTGGACCGCCTGGGATCCAATTGCCATGCCTAATTACTTTAAGACGTTGGTACAGTAGTAGAAACAAAAGTACAATCCCGTGTCCACTTTACAACCGGCTTCTGTAGTTAATCGCTAGCATGAACCTTTAATTTCATAAAAAGATATGTTGGATTTTTTAATGTTATTGTGGTATGTCCAGGTATTCTTCAGCCCAGGTCAGAATGGCTCCCTCAGTAGTTTCTGATATGATGCACAATGTGGCTAAATCGGACAGAGTGGACATGTTTTTATTGACATTTAATTAATGCCACTTCTCCTACTGCTTGAGAACAAACTGAACTGCAATGACTTTGCCTATGTGGAGGTCCTGAATTAAGCAGCTATTCTACTGGTGCATTGCTGTAGGATTAGCAGACTGAGAACAAATTTATAAAACTGACAGAAGTATACACTGAATTTATTATTATTAATATAGCAAATAAAATTTTTGTTCTTCTAAAATGCTAATTCAAGACACTGAAAGACAACTCATTATCAGGTTACATTTAAGTGCTGATTAAATGTAATTCCATTGTTCCAAGCTTTAATGATGTAAGCTTGTAATCATTGCCGATAAAGCAACAAGGAATCTATGTAAAATGGCAGATGAAGACAGATATAATATCTCACTGTCTCAAATTTCCATAGATTGAAGCTAACTTCCACACAAAAAACTATGCAAAGTATATACCATTTATGTCATTTCTGAAACCCTACATTGTTGTTATATTAAGAGTTGCTATGTAGGGGCAAGTGTTACCACTAATACTGCTTGACGAGATGCAATTCTACATATATCTGCCAAAAAAGCCACAAGCAATCATAGTGCATGTGATCATGTTGATGCAGTGCATGCTGGGTGCATTTGAATATGGTAGCATTAACACAGTGTTATGCTGAGACAGGCCAGCTGTGTTCAAATTCTGATTTCATTAAATAATACAAAAATCATTGTCAGTGATACATAAGCAGAAAAGGGAAGCAGATAATAACTAGAGATAAGTTCTATATCTCATATAAGTGAATTTATTGTGTTAAATAGTACTGATCAGTCTATGGATTTAATGTAGTTTGAACTCATGTTTGTATTCATGATGAATAATATTTCTCTAATCCCATTTTACAGTGATTGAAATCCAAATCAACATCAAGGATTGATTTCACGTGATTGTACTTTGTATTTCTTTGGCAGTTAATAATCCCTCTGAAAACATATGACTTCCCTATGAGAATTGAGTAAAATGTAAGGAAATATTCTCTGTCTCTGCTCCATACAGTAGGCAGCGGCCAAGTGTTGCATAATGGGCGGGTAACTGCTTGTAACTCTAGTGAGTTTTTAGGCAGGGCACAGCCAGTGTATCCTTGAGCAAGGCACTTAACCTGAATTGTGTTTACAAATGTGTAACAGGATTGTACAGTATGTAAAAATTTAAGCTCTGTTACTCCTGGATGAGAGCTTCTGCTAAATTCCTCAAACGTAAATGGAAGTCCATGTAAGTGCCGACAGTCTTCTTTTCAACTTTTTCAAATGTTGAAAATAAGACTGATGAATAATAACATGTACTGTAGCAACACTTCTGTTTCCTTTTTTATTTACCACCACAAAACATACCATTCCACCTTTGGGAATAGGCGACATCAACAGAATCATCTTTTTCACCAAATGTTCTAAAAACATTTTTAGAACAATATTTGCCTAGCTGGGTGGTACGTTTGTTGCGAATAAAGACCTTAAAATCAACTTTAAATAGTGGTGAAAAATGTGCACATTTTATATTTAATTAGCTTATAAAAGCTAATAAAAGACTTTCATTCTTTAGAGCAAGAGAGGCCTACCCTGCCATTGGCTGCCCTGATCTACAGCATGTTAAGAGACCAGGATTAACAGGCACTTTCATTTCTTCAAAATTGATCTTTATTTCACCACATAATGGTTTGGCTTTCATTTATCAGGTAATCTACCGATTTACAATGAGCAACTGACATGCACAGAAGCAGCAACCATTTTAGTACATCAGCTTATGAATTCTCTGTACAAGGTGTGATAACAGAATATCTGTCATTGAATTTCCTCCTTCTCATATGAAGCAACCGTGAAATGCTTCAGTCTTATGGAAATAACAGTTATTATACTGAGGAAACTGGAAAGGAATGTTTATAGCACTTATTTGTAAATTGATCAAGTGAAACTATTTTATTATGTATTATGGTCACTACAGTATGCTTACGGAATAAGTTCTGTAAATGATTACTGTATATTCTAGTTTTACTGGATCTCTGTTCATGGACAGAGATGTGGTGTATATTTGCTAAGAACTGGTGGCGTAAAAGTTGAAATGTGTGAAAATGTTGAATAAAATGGCGATTTATCCTATTTGAAACGTACAGACAAATACTTGGTTTACACCTTCTCATAGAGAAGAATTTAAATGTAGAAATAATTTAACTGGATGAAGTTCACATTTTAACACCAGTAAAATATGTTTAAACAACAGGTTGTTTGGAAAGTGATGATTGAAACTTTGCTCCAAATACTTTCCGACAAACACATTGCCTAACAATTCAGTGGTTATATAAAAGTGCAATGTTTTCATAAAATGACACGAAACTATAAGATGATTTTCATGTCTCCCATCTGACATATTCACTCCCTTGGATTCGTAGTACATAGTACATTCATTCTGTACCTTACGTGTGTGTGAGTGTGTGTGTGTCAGGTACAAAAAATATATATGAGAATCTAAAACATAAAATATTTCTGATGTAGAAGAATCCTAATGTTATGAATATCTTCAATATGTTTTCGCTTTGAGAAATGGAAAATAGTAATTAGTACCAATTCTCATTCTCATCATTCACACACAACTTTGTTCAGTCTATGTAAATTCCAAGGTGGAATCCTAATTTCAAACAAAACTGAAATCTGGTGAAATTTTGGCAAATGCAATTCCATTTTAACCTCTGATTTATTGGCACCACAAAGAAAAGCTTCAGTAACCTTTTGTCAATTCAGCCTGTGTGGCCCAAAAGCACTGAAGTCACATGTCATGATTGCATCATCCTTGTCAGCTGCCAAAGATTCATCCCTGTCGTTACCGATGTGTCGAACTCTGAGGGGAGCTATATGCATTTCTCTGCCAAGTTCAATGTTTCTCCTGTGAAAATCACATGTACAGGCTGGTCCTTTGAATATGAAGAAGGCCTGTTGGGGTTGGAGAGGCTTACATGAGCATGCTGCTCTTCTGAAGTCCTGCAGTCCAAAGAGTTTACATTTGAGGACATAGATCCTGCAAAGTCTTTGAGAGAACCACGCTCCAAAGAGGGCCCCAGCCCCGCCTGCCCCATCTGAAAGCTGCCAGAAAAGCTGTCACTTGTCTCAGGCAAGTACAAGAATGTTTGAGAGGTGCTGGTGACCTCCCTCAGCTCCCGGCAGACCAGGGAAGGGGAGTCGCGGGAGATGACAGAAGATGATCGCTGGCCATCGATACAGCGGAAGTTCCCTGGCCTCTGCTGCCGCTGACCCCCGATCCTGCAGAACAGGCACTTCACCTTCTCAATGAGCTTGAGGAGCACAGCCTTGCGGAGCAGGATATAGATCCAGGGGTCCAGGATGGGGTTGACTGAGGCAATGCGAATGGCCTGGAGGTCAGGGTTTTCTCTCCTCATCTCAACCGGGGTTCTGTAGAGCTGGTTAACAAACACTCGCACCTGAAGGAACAGAGTGAACAACTTCTTACGCCAACTGAAAATCATGTATCCTATGAATGTGAACAGTTGATGAAAAGACAGGGATGCCAAATACTATCCCATTTTTGACTATGATCACTGTGCTTGATAACCAGACTGCAGACCTGCTTACAGTCCGGGAGGAGCTACACTCTGCAAAGGCAGCTTCTTTCTCGTCCATACTAGTCCTCCTTGACGTCTGCAGAATATCAAACAGTTGACCGCCGCTGCCTCCTGTATTCTCTGACTACCTTGGAGATCTGTGGCAGAGCTCTCAACTGATTTACTTCCTACCCAGACAGATGCTGTTTCCATGGTCCATGGTGGTGGGGGGTGGGGGGATTCACAGTTTTGAGACCTCATAACCTCTCTACAGATATCCCCTATGGTTTATGGTCCCTGGTCCTAGTTGTCATCTCCTCCCATAGTGTGCCTCATCACTGTTATGCTGATGACAGTTTTTTTCCCCCTCCCCCATCTGATACACTGGTCTCTGTATGCATCTCAGCTTGCTTACAAGGCTCAAGCTGGATGGCAAATCATTGTCTTAAACTCAAGTACAATATCTGGAGAATCCACCCTTCCTCACCAGCTACTCAAACCCAGCTCTTAATCAAGGCGCTGGTCATTCCCCATCTGGACTACTGCAGCTCTGTCCTGTTTTGTCTCCCGGTCTGCCATTAGACCTCTCACGCCTTACCCCACTGCTTCTTGCCTAATCTGTAACCGCCCCAGGCTCAGCTATGTCACTACCTATATACCTGGCTACCCATTTCAGTGCACAACTGCACATCAAATTCAAAACCTGGCCGCTAGCTTATCAGATAAATTTTGACACTTAAACCATATCTATCAGTGATATTTTTAAACAGCTACATATATCATTCAAAAAGAATTGGCCCAAGACCATATCCTTGCAGAACAGCCGAGCTGAGTTAGGGGAATCGATTCAAATGTAAGATTCCTCTTCCAGCGTACTGTATTTTTGGACCAGTTGTGTTTTCTAAGCAATGTTCTTAATAGTACTTAATTACAGACAAACTTCTGATGTCAGACTTACTTTCACAAGGAATCATGAGCTAGC
Organism: Anguilla anguilla; assembly: GCF_013347855.1. Lineage (NCBI taxonomy): Eukaryota > Metazoa > Chordata > Actinopteri > Anguilliformes > Anguillidae > Anguilla > Anguilla anguilla. Next base: position 8,914,797 of record NC_049214.1, on the reverse strand, counting down.
TGACCAGTAAAATACCTTTTAGACAGCACAAGTCCAAGAGCCGATTACTTTATAGGCTACCTTGGTTTGTCTGTGTACTACTCTTCCCTTGAAGGAATCACAGACAATGGAATCTTGTGACTAGGCCCCAGTACCTTCTATTATATTTATTCTATGTGTATTTGAACTAAGAGTGACAGTGTCATCAGTGGAACTGGCACATCCCCTGTTTGAAAATATAAAGACTGTATTATAATGACTCACTACTTGCAGTGTGGTGCATTACCTCCTCTGAGGAGCTTAACCATCCACCCTTATTTTAGTTATTTATTAATTAAGGTGGAGGTATTTCATTTGGTCTAAAAGAGTAAATGAGGACAGAAATGCAAATGCATTTCATTTAACAGTGCTAGGCGACACTGCCTTGCTAATGCGAACACTTTGTACTTAACTACTACTGTAATCGTATACTTACGCCTACAATCTATGCTAAATGTGTGATATACATATTAGTCTGTTTGTACATTGTTACCTTTTAAAACTTTTAATACCATTAACATACTTAGAAGCTGCCTTCCTTTTTGTAAATGAATAGCCCTGAGACAGTTGTAGGCTACTGTGCATTACAGGCTACACCTTAACGGTATTAAAATAGCCTGTTATTTGTGTTATCTGTAGCAATTACAACAGTTATAAACAAACCTAACGACTATGCAATGCATCAAAATGAAAATTACTGTTGTCAATAACTTGCTTCAGTAATTTGTTATATCTAGCATAAACATGTTTTATATGACGTTTAGGGAAGTTGGCCACATTAGATAACGCTTTCTTTGGCAAGTCATCCGAAATATGTCGTTACTCGAGTAAATAATAGGGGTCTTTTCATTAATGCGTAGGCTAAATATCAGGATGGTTAAATGAAATGTTTCACTGAGCTATTTGTTATAAATAACATATTATGGTATTTATTCGTCATATATAAAACAAATATTATTTTAAGATCATTTATATACAGTAAAATCTCCAACTCAAAAAGAGTACCTATATGAACCCACCATGTACCCTACTATGTACGTGCTGATTTAACATTGAACACTTTACTGTACTGGAGTTCAAATATTTAAACTTTCAGCTGTAAGATACACCTTAAAGAATGTACATTAATGAGAATTTGTGGAAAATTTTAAAGTCTAAAATCTAAAAGTCTAAAAAAAATTTAACCTAACTTTAAGGAACATGCCTAGCCTATTCTAAATCATGATACGAGCATGACAAAGTTGCAAAATAAAGTTGTTCTACTTACCACTAGGGGTATTGAACAAATAAGGACCACCACGGATGTAGCTATTAGCAAAATGACCATTTGAATTTCTGCCCCAGCCATACGTCTGAAACTCCGTCTCCTTCGGAGTTCTGCAATCCTTCTCTGATCGGTGCCGAGCGACGTTCTGCGGACAAACCTTCTGTGCATCATGATCAGTGCCCCGCACACCAGTATGTTACAGATGACCGTTGCAAGGATCAGAAAAGAACTGAAACCAGCGTACATGTATGAGAACGCCGCGTCCTTACTCACATTACTTCTCCAGTCAATAAAACACCAAGTACCTGGGTACTGCTTCTGTACCTGTCCCAGTCCCATGGTCGGCAAGGCACAGAACATGATGTTTGAGAAATAAATGGCAAAAAGAGTCAAGCCTGCAAGTTTTTGATCAACATAATGGCTGTAGAAGTACGCGTGGTTAATAGCCATGTACCTTTCGATTGACATGGCACATATTATACTGAGGCCCGCCACAGAGAAGAAAAGAAGGATGAATCCAGAATACTGACACAATACGTGTCCTCCTGGCCACGATCCTTTCACGTAGGTAGCGATGGTGACAGGGCTAACAAGCAAGGTTCCCAGAAGGTCGGTTACGGCGAGTCCACAAACCAGCGTGTAGAATGTTGTCTCCTTCTGCTCTTTTCTTGATTTACAAAGCACAACGATGGCTATCGCGTTGCCAACCACCCCGAATATAAACATTATAACGGGGATAGTTGGGACATTTGGCGGACTTCCCGTAGTATTATTTGTCATGTTAAACTGGTCTGTTATATTCATTTTCAATTAGGTGTTCTTGACAAATCAGCACAGGTTGTTAACTTGCATGTATCCTGCGGTGGTCGTGCTCAACATCCTCGCTTGGGTAGATAGGCGACTCATTAAAATCAATTCAAATAAATAATCCAAATAATCCAATTTTTCGTTCTTAATTTAATCCCTCGAAAAAAAAATTCAACAACAGATTACCATGCGAAAAAAAGTTAACTTGCTTCCCACGAGATAATCATGTTCCTCTTCATACTATTTGCAAAGTTTGATTTTTTCCACTTGCAAGGTGTTGCGCGTCTTCTTGCTCATTCCCATTTGCGACACATTGACTTGTCAGTGGAAGTTTCCCCTCTGAGTTTGTGTCCGACTCCGCCTCTTTGGTTTCTCTAACCACTAACGTTTCTTCAGCGCCCGCTAAATAACCCCCGGAGACAGACACGTATCTTCCCATTTCGTCATAGGTCACGTCTGCAAAATGGTCATTATTAACAGTAATATGATCGCCTGCCAGTGAAAATCTATATTGTGCTTAAATGTGAGCAACCGTAAGTGGTATAAAAGATTAAACTATTCAACCAGATTTTTTTTCTTGTTTGATTTTATGTAATTATTTATTATTTATTGACATTTGTTTTACTCTTGTGGTAGGCCTATTACTCTACAGTATGTTAACTACATTTGATGAACTGATTTCTAATATATTTTATCATCACTCACGGAACACTCCCCCCTTCCTTTCCCCTCATAGGAATGGTGAGTGCTTGGTTGTCAAGTGAAAATGCTTGCATCAAGTTTTGAGTGAAGCAAACTGAATTCTATAATGTCTTTGAAGGCAATTACCACTCTGTTGGTTTTAGTAATATAATCTCATAAAAAACAACAACACAAGGACAAGGTCAACTGTATTATTGCAAGCATAGATAACGCGTTTCTCCTCAGCAAGTCAGGCAAACGGTACATCTCATCGGTGCATGCCAACACAAATTAAGGTAAATTGGAAGTCCGCTGATAACTTCACAAAGGCGTGCAGAATTACAGAATTCTGCCCTTATCGTACGTGATGAAAAAGAAAACTTGGGATGCACGCACCAACTGAACACAAATCGCCGAGAGAACAAACGAGGCAATCCGTCTGATACAAAAACAACACTGCATTTCAGTGCTTTCAAGTGTTCATAATTTGGATTCTTTATCAGAGGCTGAACAGGGAGCACATGTCATGATGAATTACCTGAAGGAATAGTATGTTCAGTGATGTATTGCAGAGTTTTTGCAGCTCTGTGAAAAAGCTTCAAATAAAGGCAACTGTGTGTGTTAATTTTTTGCTAATGTTAATCTGCCTCTTATTTCCAAGGAGACCAGACCCATGTTTTTTCTTGGCAGTATAATTATTAAACAACGAAAAGTTGAAATTTAAGATCAAACCTATTACATGATGATACGAACACGGCAATTTATTCAATGCATCTTTGGCCACACTCTGAATTGTGTTCTGCACTGCATCAGGTCAGGTGTTGAACACGTCAAGGTTCCCGCCCTCTATGATTAATTCTGGCAAGGTATTCAATGCATTAACTTATCTTTTTATGAGATGCTTCCTAGTATCAGTGTGAATTGCAGCTTTGTGATGATTATCTAATTGCTAGCTATGTTCTGCTGCAACCTGATTTTATTTAAGTCGTCTACTTTCAGGCCTTTTAAAAATGTTTAATTTTTTTTATTTTTTAAATCAGCAGTCACATTTTGAATGAGTGAGGTTGACCCATCATTAAATATGAATGTTGTCTCTAATGCATTTTAAGATAAATGCTATTTAAGAATCACTGTCTGTTTCAAAAGAGAGTGAGGTTTCTAAAAGAACAATCTACATAAACTAACCTTAAAATGAGTTTCTTACAGTTAGAGCCTTTGTTGTCAACATTCCCATATGATTTTTGAGTGCACATGATGCATGAACAATTTTAGGTAAGCAAACAAGTGAGAAAATGTGTAGAAAAAACATAAGTTGCATTCTTTTAAAAGAATACAATACAGCATGTACACTACATATCAGATTTAGAATGTTGGGTTTATGACGTGCTGACTTCTGGTGGAAGGCACCCAGGAAGTTTAAATGTTCAATAGCGTTTCTGCAGCTTGCAGGAAATGCTTTACAACAAACAACTTGTCCCTGTAAACAGCACCTGCAAACCACAATGACGCTCACAGACCACATCACCAGTTTTAAAAAGCACATCTCAAGTACAACACAATGCAGCCAACAAACCATGTATAGACTGTATATGCTGGGGACTTCTTGGCCTTGTGTCTCATCATACAGTATGCAACCTGTGACACTGTGGTATCGTTATTGCTGTTTGGATCAACATGAAACTGTACTTGCATAGTTGAAAAAAGAATGATTTTCATCATAATACTTTACAGAATTTTAAACCCACTGTTTAGAAGTTGCTGCTCTGGTCTATGTGAGTTCTGGGTTTGAGATTGTAATGTTTTAGCCAAAAATCACATTGACCCATAGTTGCAGCTTTTGTGACTCACACTTCTCTCTTTTAAAACCGTCACTCACGCGATCTCCTTCATGACTACATAGGTGAAAAATTCATTTCAAAAGAACGTAACTCTCCACAATCAAAATAAAAATTTAAATATGCTATCGTGGTTGTTTAATCAGATATCAAGCTTCCATCTGATGTAAATCTTATAATGCAGTTTGCAAGATGCAATGTTTTGAAAACAACTGGACAGGTTGACTGAATCATTGCAGCTTTCAGTCAAAATGTTGACAGCAGATACCATCTGATACTTCAAAGGGATTTATTTCTCTACTGAAGTCACTGATGCACATTGACGCAATTGAGGTCTGTAGAGCAAGCCACAGTGCTTTAGACAGCCATATATCAGTCTTCACTTAGAGCAGTGCACAAATGAAACTGCACAATGTCTGACTTGAAAACAACAGTTCACAAGAAATGAAATTACACTGAGAACAATGTGGTTTCTGACAGCTCATTCAACCACATGCACTTCTGCCAAATGGTTCTCAAGTTGAGAAGACCATCAGGAACCTGACGATAATGGGAAAAGGTCACTAAGGTGTTTGCATGTGTATAAATATTTAATTTAGGTGCATGTTCAGAATTATCGTAGTCCACTGATGCATTTATTTTTGACTACCTGAAGTAAGTTTTATCATTTAATTAATCACACTTTAATTGTATTGAAAGGAAACATTCAGGTCTGTTTTATTGTATGATTGCACCCCATAAACAAACCCTGCCAGCTATTGTGTTTGACACCCTTTTGTTTATTTCCTTTTTGGCACAGTGTGTTATCCATGGAGATATTCACAGAATTTGAGATTATAGAGCAAATTCTGAATTTAAAAAATGCAGATTAACCTAAATGTAAAACTCTTAAAGATATATAGAGACCCACCTCATTTAAGGCTGTCTGAAAATTAAAGTCAAAGTTAATATCTTGTTGACTGAACCTTCGGTTGCAGGGAGATTGCCTGGATATGCCAAGCATGTAGAACCCAGCCTTGTGAGGCTACTGGTATCATGTGTGCTTGAAAAGTGAAATTAACCATATTTCCTGAATTTCATTTTCAAACGCTTACTGAATTCTACTAGATAAGGCTAAACCAATAACACAATCTCACAGTCTAGCACAGTGGAATATTACATGTCATACAATATATCCACAAATTAATATGGGGTTACCTGGGTAACACCCAAAGATGAGAAAATAAAATTATATTCAAATGAAATAAAAAAGAAGTAGGGTAGCATTACACCAACCAATTTGAATGTGAGCGTACAGGATAATTTTTCTTTGTATAATTATTATTGGCTCGTTGTGTATCATTTACGCCTGAGATATGTAATTCAAATATATGTAAAACTAAGCATACTGAATTAGAAACAATGAAATGTACGTGATGTGTTACATAACCTGCTTGCGTTTCAGTCTTAATCTGCCTTTGGCAAAAGAAACATTTGAAATTTAATTGATTTTCCCCTGTATGATTCAGGCCTGGGGAGGCCACAATTCCAAGAAAAATCCCTTAAAGGTCCAGGAAATTGGATTCTAATAGTTATATTCCCCAGAAGTGACAATTGCTTTTCTTCTTTAATTGTAATAAGCAATAGATTATCATGACCTGTTCAACAGACAGGGTGGACATGTATCCTCCACTCATTATTATTCATATCTGCAAGACACCTCATATGTAAACCATTCCTCGTCACTAGGTTAGAACAGGGTGTCCAGTGTAGTAACATTACACTACCTGACAACATGAAAGAAAGCAACATATTCTTGGCTTTACCATCATATATTTAAACCTGCAAACCATTCAATGCGTAATCACATTGTAACACTGAGCTACTATACATTAACGCTAGCTTTGACAGCAGTCTCAAACTCTGGACATTACACCTGAATATCGAAATGCTTTAATTTCACATATCTAAGCTTTACAGCTATTTAATTATCACTGGATAATGGTAGGCCTCCTTACCAATCCATCATGTGTCTGTTCTCCACCACTGGGAGTGTCACTAGCAGCAACATTTGGGGAGGGAGTTGAAGGGAGGAAAGGCACTACACCACGCACCAGTACTAGCTTTTTAGCAAAGTCACATTGTTTTTGTAGATAGCTGGTGAAGTCCTCCTCATGAAAATGGGCGCTACAAGTATTATCTGTTGGGGTCATTGCAATATTGCTGTAACCATGGGCTTCCATAAATTAAAACTATTTCTTGTGGGTCTTTTTATTTTTTGGAAAATTAAAAAGCTTATTGGTTTTTCTGCGTCCAGAGAAAGCGCAGTGCTTAGGCATTTCCAACTTAGCTTGCCCGCACAAAAGTGCCAAGAGCATCATTTACATATTACAAGTTGAAAGGTTTTCACTGCCTGTAGCATGTTAGTGATGTATATTGTAACCAGATAACCCTGCCCACTAAAAACCTTTCTCATTTACCCAAGAGGGAAAGCAAGCCTCGACACAGGCTTTTCTACTTTTTGTTGTTGTTGTTGTTGTTGTAAGAATCATTTTTAAATATTTATTGGTTATTTGTGAATTAAAGACATATTAAACCAACACATCAGCAAAGAATGAACAGATCTCATGTTTCCTGGACCTTTAATGGGATATTACATTCTATGGATTTCAATGACAAACAGAAGATTTAAAGTTTAACCAAGAATGCAAGAAAACAGAGCCTGAGGGTTCATGTGGGAAATTCACAGCTCAAAATACCATAGTTTCCATAGTTGAGCTCATTCTTCACTTCAGCCACAGAAATGAAAAGGTATTGTGTGTACGTCTAGTCAGAATTTGCACTGAACCTAAAGAAACTACATAGCTTTGTGACCTAACTAGTGATACTGTATCTGAATTTAGTCCCACACCTCTGAACCCCATGCTGTTGTCACCTCAGCCTCATCATAGAAACAGTTTGTGTGGAGTCTGTTTTGCCACTAAAAGCTCTAAAGTGCATTAAGGCCTTCACATACAATGAAAGACATCTCAAGCTGCTGTAGGGGGTCCTTAATAAAATAAGTTTTAAAAGATGATAAAACTGACACGTTGTTATTTCCATGTCTACAGTGCCATTAACACTAAACTGGGTTCCCTGGGGAAACTGAAGGCATTTCCTGACTTTTTTTACCAGCACCAGTTAGGATTGTCCCATGTGAATTTGCCCGTCAGAAATGTTTATTTTCTTTCCATACTCTTTTTATTTTTTATATATAGCCATTTTACCCTCTGATTTCAGCTTAATTTCATCTGCTTTCTGAGCATTTGCTGTTCAACACATTCAATGCTAAATGCTATATAAAATAAGCTTAGAAGTTCCCTTGTTAAAACAAGCATGATTTCTTTTTACAAATATATACAAAATGAGGAGAGAGTACCCATTGCAATGAAAGAAATTTTTTTTTTTTTTTTTGAAGTGCAGAGCAAAGTTTTGCACCACCAGTACTAATTTGTTCTTTGATATCATGGTCCCTCCCACTCTCATTGATGAGCCCATTGTATTCAGGCATTATTTGTGAACACTGGACCATTGAGCTGTTGAGCTGACAAATAAGATGATTTCAGACACTCAATATTGAGTCCTAACTTTATGGCTGAAGTGATCAAGAAGAGATGGGGGGAGGGGTAGTTAATCCAAACTTAATATTCGTAATTTAAGTCTGCAAATTTTAAGAATGTCACTTGATAAAACAAGCATATTACAACCAATGTTCTTGAGCCGAATGGGATGTGGATATCAGTAAAAGCATTAATCAAGGTGTGGGAGGCAGGTTTGATATCATGTGAAACACCTACTGTAGCTCAATAAGATTGCTCCACGAGGAATGATGTTTTGCACAGCAATGTTTTCAAAGCTAAACACAAACGAACATCAATTCCGTGTGTGAGAAATAAATAAGAATGTATCCATAAGAAAAATTATGACAAGTCAAGTTGTAGCATGGGAAAGTTGTGTCTCTGGAGAACTGACGCAGTTACCCCTCTGACTGGTGGGTCATATGCTCTGTGCTGTTAACCTCCATTTCCCTGAGCTCTACCAAATACAGAGACTTAATGTAAGCTCAATGGCATCTGTAATCAAGTACTGCACGCATGAAACAGCGTGCAATATTATCCGAAATTGGCTGATGTGGGTGTTTTAGCCCAGCACTGTGACACCTGACACCTGAAGATTGTACACAGCTGCCTTTAACTGGGTAAATTTATTGTTCAAATTCTAAGTTGATTGCATGCGTGCTGCATGTGATTCCACATTGAACCAAATTAGCTACAAACAAGTTAATCATAAGGTCACAAGAAATTATCAGTCTATTCTTAAGTGTTACCCCTAATTGTTACTAAACTGATTAAGGTTTATTGAAATGTTTTTATGTGTGGCTTTAACCTTGAATTTTGCCATTAAAAAGCTCCTTGAAATTTCAATTTAAAAAAGCAGCAATCCTTCAACACGAAAATATGATCTTTATCATCTTACATGTGAGCCTTTTAATTTTTATGATCTGTGTGCATATTTCTTGCCAAGTGGTTGGCTTGTGAAAAGAATAAAACCCGAAACACATAAAGGCTGACTTGTTCTCAAACTTCAACTGAGGGTGGTGTCAGGCAAGTTGAGATTTGTTTCGTTTCTGTCTTCTGAGCTCAGCATTCCTTCAATCACCAGGACAATTGTATCTAAGGTACACAGTTTATTTCAAGTGTTCTGTAATTGTAAACAGACATAAAGTGAGATATCCGTGTGGCACAGAGCAAAATAAGCACCCACCCTGGACACCTGCTTACATGGTTTAGTAGATGAGAAGGGCTTGTGGTTTCCGTAAAAATAACCAAAAAAAAAAAAAAAAACCAAACACACAAAAACATTTAATCCCACTTTTCATTATTCATAAAGCACACCCGCAGGCCTGTCTTATCTCTACAATGGCCTCCAATAATTGCGGTGGGTGTACTCACATCCTATGAAATGTGCCACCAGTGTAGTGTAGGAGTTCAGAGATGTGATTTAGCATGTGAATGTCTGCAACTGGGGGTGTTCAAGGATTATTTGTATCTGGGTCTCTGGAGTGGTGTCTCTGGAGAATTGACACAGTCAGCCCTCAGACTGGTGGGCCATATGCTCTGTGCTGTTAACCTCCATCCCCCCGCTTTACTTTGCTGTTTGACTGGTAATTCAGGTTAAGTACCTTTCTCAAGGGTATAACAGCAGCACCCCACCGGGGAACCTAATGCACAACCCTTGAGTTCCCCAACTACACTGTTCCTGTTTGTTGATGTGGGAGAGAATTCTTATGTAACCAATGGAGTGAAATTTAGGAAGACAGTTTATTACTTTTGTGAGAACAAGTATGTCAGCTTTTCATTATTCCCATTTTCATATTAAATATTGACGTGCATTTTTTTTGTGTCTTGAAATTTTGAGCAACATCCACAGTTTGCGGCACAGCTGTCATTTACTATAAATAAATGAACAACTCTTCTCTTGCGTCTTTGGCTACGAGTCATTCAAGTGAACAACTCAGTCACACATCTGTTGAAATAATATAGCTCTTGACTGGCACCTTCTGTATCTGTTGAGGGACATTTCCTCTGTATCTATGAAAGAATGTCGGTTCATGGGTGAGAGAGAAACCCCTGCTTTTTCCTCATGATTTCATGGGTCACTGAACTTAATATGCAGAATTCATTGCTGTAGGGGCAGGCTGGTGGGCGGAATCCCAACTCAGGCAGTAGTGTCATCAAGCTGCAATGGGAATGAGAGATGCAGAACATTTGTTGTTTGCAATGGTTAGCCAGTGTCGTTTTGGCTCGCTAGTCCCGAACTGAATGTGGATTGTGTCGATTCATTGTGCATTGCAAATACATTGCAAATAATTCAAGAGCCACTGGGATATTCACTGCCACAGCGCAGCCAGAAATATTTGGCAATTAACCCTCCACAGTGACTTGAGAATTGGAGCCAGTATGGAAGTTTAGGGAGGAACCTAGCACAAATCATTCTAAATGGATTTGGTTTCAACTGCAAAAAATATGATTTCTTTCAGCTGCACGGTAGCTCGTCCTGTTAATGCACTGTTCTAATATCTGAACTGGGGATCATGCCAGTACCAACATCAGATCCAAATGGCAATTGATCAATGTTGTTTCTACTGATACATGGTCGTTTTAATGACTAAACTCTTCAGTTACATTTAGATGGTGTTTAAAGGCATTGTTAACCCCTTAAAATACTGGACATTGGATGGATATATATTGCTTCAACATACAAAATCAGAACATTCCTGAAATTCAAAATATGCAATTTTTCTTTTGATTTCTGGAAAATATAGCTAAAAATTAATATTCCTTTCCATAACTGGTATCATTTGGGAAATGGCTACAGCCTAGACAGCTAATTCCAGATGGTGTGAATCTGTATGATCACAACTTGCCTTCAAACAAAGTCATAACTGGCTGTCATGCAAATGTCAAAAGTAGATGCACCAAGAAACAGTTTTCTCAATCAGAAAAGCGACAAATCCTACACATCCACAAACTGTGTAGAACTGCGAAAGAGCACCAGCTCCCACTTTTGAAGGACAGCAATACTCATCGTCAATCTTTAAGGAAGTTAAGCAAAGGAAGTTGCCATATATGTACCTTAAGACATTTCTCAGAATTAATGACCTGCCCTTTTTTATATGACCATTTTTGGTGTTGTATCAGAAATGGTGCTCAAAGGTTCCAGTGAAAAGGATTTATGTATATGGTTTTCATGGTCTTACTATATGTGCTTGTTTGCAGGTTAAAGCTGCATATATGTCACTGGCAAATTATTCAGAGAATAAAAATACTTAACGTCTTGGAAATGCAATCTTAATAGAAATAGTTTTACTGCTACTGCTGAAGATGACATTTATTCATTTTTAAAGGAGCAGAAGTCTACATTACATGCACTGTGGGAATACGCTAAGATAATATCTTCCTTACATATAGCAGACCAAATGAAAAGGCAGAGAACAGATGTCTTTTTCACTCACTGTGGAACTCTTACTAAACCCTAGAGAAATGACCCATGGTTGGAACACCACTCTTTACCTCTGTGCTTTCATGTGTGACTCCAGCATTTTCTTTCAGGAATAACATGTTGCAACAGTCACACAAAGTATTTCCCTCTGGCAAAAGAAGAGAACAAATAACAGGTTCTACAGTATGTGGTGCTCTACTTCCTGTGAGTGTGTTTGTCTGTGCATGTTTCTGGATGACAAATCTGTTGGCAAAGAGTAACAGGTACTCTTTGATTTGAGGAACGTATTCCTCAGGCTGTGAAGTCCCGATGTATCGTTTCCCCGAAATCACCACTTTAATATTAACTTCTGGCTTCTTTATTTTGTCCCAGTGTGAAAAGGGAATGATCACCTACAGTGTATTGACTAGGAGTGGGGTGACGGACATTGTAAGCATATGCATGTATAGTTAATCATATGTTTATGTGTTTCTGTGTGTGGTTCCTCTTCTAATGTTTTATTTGTTTATAAGAAACAAGACATCACATTGTTTCTTGGAGAGCTGCTTTTGTAATGATTTAGGTTATTAAGTAACTCATTTTAAAGTTTTAAATCAATATAGACCCATGACTCATCAGACAAGGAGGCTGAGTTTGATCATATCGTGCATATGGTGTTCTTTCTACTTCCAATATCAGCGGGTTAAACGTGGGCACGATCTGTAACAGTCAGGCCAAGAGAAGAGCTCTTTGATCGTGTTTTGCAACACTTAATGGAGTGCTATGTGGCTAAGAGCATGTTTCACTAAGCTCTTCTGTAATTCCAAATGCTTAGTAATACTGGAAACATCAAAGGTCAAGATAAGGCTGACCTTTCATTATTAAAGTATTATTTTAGAAACAAACAAAAAACAAAGTGTTTATGAATTATAGTCTAACCATTTTAAACTTGATTCGTTTGGTAGGACTAGGTATACCCCATATAGTCTCCTCTATGGTTGCAGATGTTTCATAGTTAATGCTGTTATTAGTGGCTGCTGAATGAGTTGCATTAAAGTAGAACTCCCCAGGCCCAATGCATATATAAGCTCAATTTGTGCTCCACATGCCACCTTTCCTGAGTTTATTGACCTGCTATTTTTACAAATAATAATGTGTGTCTGCATGTCAGATTCGGCTTTCCTGTTAAAATTTCAATTGCATTTTGAAGGTCCTGGGTAAGATGTTTTTTTTTTTCTCCTCTCAGTTCCCCTTTAGCATGTTTCCACAGTGATAGATGTACAGAGTACATACAAGTCCAATCAGGACAATATGTACAGTACTCTCTAAGAATTGATTTAACACTGAGCATTTTACTGTGAATAATTATAAGTGTAACATATTTCCTTGTCTCAGCTATGGCATGGTCTTCAATCAAGAAGACCTATAGAATTAAGTGTCTTAGTGCTGGGCTAAAATAAAACAGAACTCAAGTTCTGTGTAACAACGAAATCCAGCAGACCCTGTGGAGTGAGGACCCGGGCACAAAGACATGCTTTTTGTAGCATTTAAACTTCCATTAAAATCTATTTTTACTTTCCTTCCTAACTCCCCCCATATAAGATCAACAAGTTGTTTTTAGAAATGTCTCAATTAGAAAATCAATTGTACAGTTTATCACTTGATTGTGCCATTGGAGGGCCTATGGGGTCTTCTGGAGGGTAACCATTGAAATACAAGTTAAAATTCCTGTAGGTCACATGGTGGAGACAAATAGGTGACCCTAATAATAACCACAATAAAATGGTTGCATATACATATAGTATGTTGTAACCAGTACCTTCTGGCAGCCAGTCATGCAAACTGCATACTCTATGCAGATTAATTCCTGTTCCAACAGCAAATCAGTTACTCATTTTTTCGTACATTTCCGCAAACTTCATTGGACCGCGTCAGGCCAACTTGACAGTTTGTTTTGATAATCACAGCGCATGAATTGGCTTGTGCTCATAAACAGTTTTTAACGTACGGTCTTATCAGCTTTCATCAGTTTCATGCAGCTATACCTGACCAGCTGACATTCTTTAAGGAAGAGAACGTACGCTGAAGGAAAAATAAGCCCCTATAATGTACAAGAGAGTGTGACCAGTAGTTTCACAAGTGCTGCAGGCTGCTGTCTGTCAAATGGTGAACTGTTTTTCCAGTCACAGCATTGTTCTTGTTTTTAATCAATCATGAGACTGAGGTTTCTGTTTGTGTTTTTTTTCACTAACACAAATTCCTACAAGAATACCATTATTTCATTTTCATCAGCAAGTGAAAACACATTTGTTTGATTATGTGTATAGGGAAGAATAATTATTCTTCCCTATACACATATAGGGAGATATTCTTATGTAAATTGCTTGCATTTATTTTCAGATATAAAGCAAAGCACACCAGTTTGTGCACAAATTATTTCACATTTACATTATCTCTAGGTATGTCTTTTACAGTCCAGTGTAGTCTTGGCAAGGTTTCTTTCTGTATTCAGTCAATGGTATCATGTGCACACACCTCCCACTGAATAAACTGTGCAGCACATAAGTGGCATAGTCCCTTCACTGGTTTAAATGAGAACATATTCCCTTTGCTTTCTACACCACTGTGCTCTTGCGATTTTGTAGGGTTGTTTGGTTACTGTGGTTGGATTAAAAAAACAGAACTGAAAAAGTTGCTACACATTTTTAGGCACCTCAACCTTACCTCAGTGTTGTAACAATTATGTTTCAATAATATACTAGCAGCTACTTTTGACTTATGGTGCTTTTTTTTCTCATGAGCTTTACTTTACCCTCCAATAAATGCACAGGTTATTGTAACCAAATCTGAAAAAAGTAGGACTGGATGTTTTTGTGTATGTGCAGCTGTCTTCATCATTTTGTTTCCTTCCGTCCAGTCCTGTCCAATATTTGCCGAAAAGTTTGTTAAACAGAGTACTATATGTAAATCGATGCTCGGAATTTAGAGACTACGTTTCCAACTGGCATACTTAGCTTAACAAAGGATGTTATGCGCACAATTATCAATAAATAATCAAGTTAACATTGTATGCTTATATAATGGCCTTTTAACGCAGATACTTCCAACATATTCCACCGCTTCCACACAAACATCATTCCATTCTGTCTTTTCTGAGCAGCCTTTGCAAGTAGTTAGATAACGAACTGCTTAGACATCAGGAAAAGGGACTGCAACTACACGGGTTGATTCCATCATTTGTGCTGATTCCCTTTTGAATTTGTGAGAGCTATATGTACAGTATATTGGATTTAATCACATAGAAAACTGAAATGTAAAAATAAAACACCTTTAAGTTTCTTGTTCATTGTTCTATTGCCAGTACACAGCACAATTATAATTATCAATGTTAAATCTCTCTCTAATTAGAATTACAGTTTTTGGGAAATCATTAAACTACATTCGAAAATAATTAGTGACTCATTCCTGCGGCCTCAAATTAACTTTGCACTTGAGGAATTTTATCATTTTGGCCAGATGTATAAATGTCATGCCATACTTTCGTGTTATCCACAATATGAAGATTTCATTGTACGAGTGTTGATGTTATCAGACAGGCGAGCAGTTTAAATAATGGCAATCACAGTGGATTTCTTGTGAACAGAAAGCCAACACATTCACTGCACCTGGAAATGGACGTGTGTTAAGGCTGGCTGCCTAGAGTTGAGTATATCAGAATAGCACACTTTCTAGCTAGGCCTACTCTGAAAGTACCTTTAGGAATGGCATGTATCCATATGAACATTGGATATGAATGAATATTCTATTTTACTTCATTCAAATGTATGGAAACGATTCTTCATAATTTTACGTGGCACTTTATGCATGCAGTCCATATTGCTTTTCATAAATGACTGACTTTGTAAGGTTGCTCCAATAGCCAAAGGCAAAATAATAATAATTTTAAAAAACGGTGAGGCAGTGCAAAATATGTACAGTGAACAAAAAAAAGCATTAATTAAAATATACAATTACAACTGTACCTAACAATAAAATAAAATAAAATAAAATAAAATAAAATAAAATAGCGAAATAAAAAGAAATGCTGCAATTTGCAAAATTTGTCTATGGCTTGTGGCTAGTTTGCTACACAGGTTCAGACAGGAGTCAGGACTGTCTGGAGGAACTCTAAACTCATTACATTATACTAAGTAGCTCCTCCCCTGACACAAACCACCATAAATTAAATCAATTAACAACAGCCAGACTACAATAAATGAACAATACATGAAACAAGGTACAATTACAGAAATAATCTATAACATAAGAAAGGAAAATAAAGACTTGAAATTAATTATATTATAAATAAATAAAAAATTCCCCCCCATCAACTGAGACTGCAGTAGTAGCTGCCATCTACCCCTGCCTACGTTAGCTTGGTTTGTCCCTTGCTCCGTTTGGCAGTGTGAATCTTTTAACGTATAAATATGATCTATGTACTGAAATCCATACAAATGCCAAACCATTAACATACATTAGTACCACAGAGCGTACATAGGAACTGGAGAGGGTAGAAGCAGGCAGGCGGTGAAGCCTAGGAAGTAACAGGAAACAGCCTCTACTGTGCATGTTGAGGGCAAAAGAGCTTGCTGCCCATTGAATTCAGTGTAGAAAACCAAGGTGATTTAACTGAGAAACCTCATCGGTCAATTTTTTAAAAGATATATTTCATTATGTGTAGCAGTTTGTGAAGTCTTGGGAAAATATTTATTAAAATGTACACATTTCATTACAAATTACACATTTTTACAAACTGTTTTTCATATGAAACATAATGATCAGTAATTGAGTTTCTGCCAGGACGTTTTATTTTGTCTCTTATTCTCCATTAATTTTAATGGAATCTCCAATGTTTTTCACTCAGCATACACAGTACAGGTTTACTTCCAGGACTTCACAAGTTTAAGTTAGCTGAAGGCATTCCTGCATGTCTAGTTAAACATGCCTGTCTAAGATTAGTAAAAAATAATCTAGAATTACTTGCTACTTGTTTAGTGCTCACACTGTCAGGTTCCGTTATGTAATTCATAGCAATCCCATGGGTGATATAAATGACTGAATGAGTTCCAAACCAGCACTGCAAGGGAAGTGCTAAGTGCCATATAATTTTCCAGCTGCTAAGTTTAATCTGTCATTACTGAGTGGGTGCTCTGCCAGATAAGGTGAGCACTTGTTTCCTGCTGAATATCCTGCCCTCTGGGGTCATGTGACCTGTCATATCCTATCCACACTCATACCTCAATATCAAGTTGGAGAAACAATTCGACCACTTCTCTCTTTCACCCAAATAACTTTCTTCTGATCTCAGAAGAGAAAAAGTATAGTTTTACGTGAGAGCACTTTTTTTTTTTAAAAGCTCCGCATTTGTCATGGACAAAGTGCTGATCAGTAACATGTTTTCACTTTTTATTTCTTCCTGACAGTGGGCATAAATGGAAAATGGTAGAATGTAGGATGGAAGGCTAAAAGGAACTTAAGCAACGCTTGTATAATCAACCTTGTTGAAGGAGAATACGGCTGTTTTCACATCTGTTTTTTATTTCCCCTATGGTTCTATTTACGTTTAACAAAATGAAGCATGAGAAGAAAGAGAGATATGATGACACACAAAATGGCACTAACAGTATTGACAAATGTGGGAATTGTTTTTGAAAAGCCACCTGCCATAGGCTGTCCCTGTCTCTGTATTTATACTGGCCATTTTAGGAAAATGCAGCTGCTCTCATTTAAACAGGTCTGTGCTGTTCCTTGGATATTGATCTGATCTAGCATCTCAACATGGAATCTTCAATTCATGGACTGGGAAAGAAATGTTCTGTTGGAACTGTGTGTATGAGCAAACATGAAGAGATAATGCCATCAAGAGGCTAATTCATTCATTTAATTCACATTGAATAACAAATTCATATTAACCACTAAAGTTGAGTACTACTCAGAATTATACATTAGTGCAATTTTTCAGGGAACATTAGAGTTTCTTTAAACAAATTCACTTCAAATAGCCAATAACAATAAAAAAGAAAAAAACTGATATAAAGGATCAGAACCTGATTGGTCAAACATAATTTATTGAGAAACCAGCATACGTGAAACAATAATATTTCTTAATTCAGTTCAAATCAATTTTATTTGTTTAAAGTTTTTTTTTTTCAGACACTGTTGTAAAGATACTTTCAAGAAAAACTTTCCACAACCAGATATGAGAAAGTTCAGGCTTCTCTTCTGCACTGGAAACTAAAAGATTTTTTCAGTCTCACACATTGTATTTTCAATGAGGAAGCAGAAGGTCAAATATGCAGCGTTGTTGGGGGGAGGGGTGCCATATCTGTTTAACGGTTGAGTTTCTGGTTTTACTGAGTGGGCATGGAAAAGCCCATGGCTGTGGTAATTTGCTGAGTGAAGAAATATGAGGGGAAAAAATGCTTCCTGTTTTAGGAGGACTGTGTGCAGCATGTTTCCTCTGTCAGCCTACTGTTTTTGAACAAGAGCATGTTTGGTCAACGAGCATGCAAGCACTTGATCGGTTTATAGTTCAGCTGAGTTCCCATATCTCAGGAACGGCAGACAATTATGATAAATCTTGTTTCAATTAAAATGACTGACGGAGGTCAATTTTATGTCATTTTATGTCCCTTGACTGTGTATGTAGAGTTCCAGTGAAGGGATAAAAACCTTTGCCAAAATCAACTGTATCTGTGCTGCATGCGATTTCACTGTATTCAGCATTAAGCAACTCACTAAGTCACCATTATATACAAAGTAAACCATCTCTCAGAAGTATATGGAAAACCATATGCCAATCAAAACTGTCTGTGAACCTTTTAAGTAAATATTGTGTGTATGAAATGGGTGAGCTGTTGGGTAAGCTGTTGGAGCAAGACTGCATTTATGCAATGTCTTTCAGAATAAGGGTGTTTGTGAGTAGACTCAACTCTTTTTATTTATTTATTTATTTGATATAAATGTGCACACTTTCTTGAAGTAAAGTAAGCTGAAGTCAAACCTTAATTACTCTCACAAAATCTCCTCTGAATTTTATTTTAACAATGACTTGTAAAAGGGTCTGTGTCATGATTCTAGATGCTTCTAGGTTTTAATCTAGATGTTATTTGGAAAGTGATGAAATATTTAGGAGATGAGGAGTTATTAATAAAATTTATGGAAACTCTCAGTGCTGTGTAGGTATTGGTAATGCCCCACCATGGCATAACCTGACAGATGGCATACCTGCCATCCCAATAATGCATCATGCTATGTTCTACACCATAATGTACATACATAATGTACAGTATATTTATATTCATTTGAACCACTCATTTTTGGGCTGAACATGAAAAACCAAGACATTATTTTATGTACTGTAAGCTGGACATTAAACTGGTTTGACGAGGAAAATGTCCAGAATGTATAAAGTGCACAGATGGAATGCACGCTCTTGTGAGATGCTTTGGGGGTCTGTTATTCCACGTACATGTTTTCAAATGTATTAAGTCCAACAACATCCCTAATACAGCATGCAAAGCATCTGACAACAGATCCTTTGGGACAAAAAAAAGTTTTCTTCCAATGAATAGCAGTTTATTTACAAAGAACGCAAGGCTATAGTATCCCTACAGTGAAGTGCACTAAAACACATTTTTTCATATCTGCCAACTTAGCAAACATGAATTGGATGGAACTTATGTAATAGTGATAAATTATGAATCTCTTTTGGGATATATGATACAAATTTAATTTTATTCAAAACTCCTTGATTCATCATTTATTGTTTCACAAGATGCAAATATTTAGCTGTATATAACAGTCATTCTGTAGTTGACATAAGACTGTGATTTCTGGATACAGCTATCATTTTATTGCTTCAATTCCCATTAACATGGCAATATTGCACAATAACAGATGAGAAGCAGAGCATTGAAAGTTGACCCAGGTTGAAATGTTAAAGCAGTCATGTTGATAACCCAAATGTTCTGTTACAGACAGCAGTTTACAAGCACAAGGTTCTATCACTCTTAAGAATGGACACATTAGACCACAATGTTCTGTTGATGTGTCACAGCTGTTTCAAGGATGCAGATTATTTAATCTCTGGCATTTTAAATTGTTCAAGCTGCTGTTTTAGCATTTCCGAGAATATTTTTGAAAATGGACCGGTGTTCGCTGTGGCATATGGAGCTTATTCAGTGTTAGAAGAGCTGAAGCTGTATCAAAAGTAGCAGCAGCAGCTACACCATCATCAGCAACACACACAGGCACATATTTTTTTACTAACAGGTCTCCCATGTGGTACCTTATTGAATACCTTTTGGAAAACTAAGTATATAATATAAGCCTAGTTATAATAAAAAACACTTGGTAGCTGCAATCTGTGTATTCTGTGTTTTTTATGCCACATGATACTTAGAGGGAGAAAATTTTAATGGCCTGCCTTGTTTTGAGAAGAAAAAAATAATAACCTGCAATAATACAGTAAAATGAATGACTACAGGAAGCAATGCTTTGGAACTTTGTTCACTCTGTGAGATGTGGATAAATTGTTTACCTCAAATGAATTTTCAAGAACTTGGTTGGCAGATCAATTTTGTATGTTTCCTTTGCTTATTTGAATAACTTGGCTGTTGAAAAGTTTTAAAAACATTTTTTCCTTTTTTGATACATCAATCTCTTTGTGTGCAGACAGAGGCTCTGGGGTCATATAATTTTTTTTCAGTATCAAACTCCTAAAGGGCCTACTCTTAAGTGTAGCATAGACATATAGGAGGTGAATTCCTGAACTTTAAGGGGAAAGAATAACACTTAACAAGGCCCATATGCAATATGTCTTAAACCCCAGAGACTCTAAGTAATGCAATCTCCAACTTGGCAGATTATATACCTTCTATTCTCAATATGAAATTCAATTTACCTCAGCAGGAAAGTGCATTCTGATATAGTCAATAATGGACAGGTGGCCAAACTGATCAAACACAGGAATATGTGCTGTGTAGTCTTTTTTTAGTAATGCATCTCACAACCATTATCCAAAGCAACATTTGACACACAAAAACAAACCTGAGTGGTACCATAAATCTGTCAGAAAAAAAGATGACTAAGCTTGTCTCAAAGACAAGTTTTTTTCACTCAAGTCTTCCCAGTTCCGGACTGAGAACACCATGGGAAGCAGTGCTGAGTTGCAAAAAAAATAGCTGGAGCTTTACAGCTGAGGCTATTGTGATCAAATTCCTTCTAAAGGAGTTGCTATGGAACCTGTGAGAAAGGTTTTTAAGTTTTGCTGGGGGAAAAAAACATTTTTAATAGGTAATGAAAAGTTATAAACTATAAGTACTGACCTACAGTACAGGACCAGCAGAAGCATATTTCAGTTGGTAGATACAGTTTATAACTGTAGTTCTGTTCACTGAATCTATCAAGTGCACTACATATGAACTAATTTTCTTGGAATTGTGCATGTGGATTTTGTGTGCATGAGTCTGAGTTTGAGGGTGTGTGGGAGCAGAAATACAGATAACCAAATTTCACAGTTGTGCTGTGCAAATTTCACATGATTTTTTCCATAGAAAGCACAGAAAGGAACCTGCAGTCCAATGACTTCACTGACAGTACTACACGCTGCACTGTGAATGTCCTGGCCTCCATCTGAAATATGTCATATTAAATATTTGGCCTGATTTCAATCAACCTTTGCCCTTAAGTTTAACTCCCAGATGTTCTTAATAAACTCAACTGCACAATCAATAATTGTAAAGAAATAAGCACCCACTTGCAATTTAATGTTAAGAAAAATAATGATGGCCTTTCTCTCATGGGTGCCAAAGCTGAAATTGTTAACATCTTTGGTAGCATATAATATTTAATCATAGATTTTATTTCATAGCATGGCATCCTTAATGCACAGAATTCTCTAAGAAGCTACTGAAAGGATACACTTAAAATAAGTGGTATTTGCAGACCCGGCTGTGTGTCTTTTAGAGCCATAATATTATGCAAGAGTTGCGATTTAGAAAGTAATGGAAGTGGTCATGGTAATGCTAAAAAGTCAGTGGCTCTCCCTTGGGCAATTCAGTTGTACTGTATAGCTGGTTCAAATGTGAGACTGCTCCCTTCTGACTTAAAAGCTTCCAGCAGCAACCTTGTTTCTCAGAAGCTCACTCAACAAGTACAAACTCAGCCCAGCCCTGCTTAGCTTCAACCACAATGCAGGCCAGGGCTGAAATCAGACATGTCCGTTTACTCGATATCACTAACTGGACCCAGCTGAGCAATGAAGAGGAACGAGACCTGTTGTCATGTTGTCAACATGTCATACATATACCATCCATTTCTTCAATAATCCCTCCTCGTTTCTCAGTTTTCTGTCTTTCTATTATGTCTGTGACTGACACATTGTACACCATTTAACACGGGGTTCTCTACTGGACCTTGTGTTGTGTATCCACAACATGAATTGTATTGCTTCATTTTTTCTCATGAAGATAAAAGAATAATAATTTTGTGAAAAATGAGCCATTAATTATGCCGTGTCAACATTGACCTGTTCGTTGAGACATTTTCAGGGCTGTTTAAATTCTCACTGACCACTTAACTGACATTTCCATCCGCTCAAAAAGCCATAAGTGCTCCTGTTCCATGTTGGGAACATTAACGAGACAATGGAAATACTAGAGGTGGTGCTAGAGGGGGATACACAAGTAAATATCTTCCAAATATTGCAGGACATGCAGCTAATGGTGTGATTGTTAAAAAAATGAGTAAAACTAAATCAAGACCTCAGTATCAGGTTTGGAGCTCCAAATCAGGTGACATTTATTGCTAGAAAATAAAGAAGAGGACTGTTGAACACTGGGCCTGAAGGACTGTAGTGTCCATAGGTTTTTTGATAGTCAAGCCATCTGAATGGAATGATTGACCCAGTTTGATCCAATTCAGTTCAGAGAAGTGTTGTTGGTTTTAAAAGACCCAGAACCCAAAATCTATTTGATCGCTGCCTGCCAGGACTGGACAGCTATGACACAGCATGATGTTTGTAAGAATGTATCGTTCTCTGAACATATTTAGATATTTTATGTGATATCAAAAAGGTGTGCTCACCTTGGATATGTAGGAAAGGGATTTACAGATTGACACAACTTATTTTCATATGATAAATGAGCTTGTTTCCAACTCTTACTTTCCAGGCCCAGTTTCATGGCAGAGTAGTTTTAAACAGCATCATGTTCTGTGGGAACTGAGAAATACCAGCAGAGCACTTTGGATGACCCCCACCACCCCCCCAAGCCCCCCCCCGCCTTCCCCCGAACTCCGGCCCCCAGTTTTCATTGGCCACATCAGCCAATTAATATGACCTTGTCTTCCCTCATGACAGCACCAGCTACCCAATGACACATGATGCAATTGCTGAAAAAGTTAAAGTTCATGGCAAATAGCAGGAGTCTCTTGAGAAAATTTCAATGCAAATATACTGTTACTTGTGTGGTGTCTACAGTATATGTGACCTAGTAGAGATCAATGGCACCATTTAGGTTATAACACAGCACAGCAACACAAATGGTTTTTTGGTGCCTCAGTGTTACTGCAGGTGTTACTGCAGGTTACTGCAGCTTGCAAGAATGTTTTGAATAATACACTTTCTAATTGTTAGCAAGAAAAACAAATTTATGAAATAACAGATATCTGGTTTTCTTTACCTCCAGCGGTATCCACGATTCAAATAGGGATCTCATTTTGGCAGCTGGTTGGAGGCTTAAATGTTGCTTCCTTTTGGGGCTAAACTCAACATACAAACATCCCTTTACCACAAGCCCACGGCTTCTTCTCCCAAATCGTGCGACAGAATTTTCCCAGATGAACCTAAATGTTCCCAAGAAATTTATCCCACAGATTATTCCCGGCATTTCATTATAAACAGACCTTCCAAAAATGTTGTGGCTTCAGGGGGTGCAGGAGCAGCACAGACTGGCAATTTGGCTGGCAGGAGAATGGCCTGTAACATTACCCAGACTCCAGTCATGAACCTGGGGACATCTTTGCAATGCTACATTTAAAGTGCCACCAGAAAATTATGACCTACCTCTAATATCAGCAGTTGTTTGGAAGTGGTAGCGCTAATGTAGGTTTTGTATGCGAGTCAAAATGGGAATGTAAACACTTCCGGGAAATTTACCGGATTATAAACCTAAGGCTCTCAAGGAAACAAACACAAGAGACAAAGATGGCAAGGCATGCTTTCAACAAGAGACCACAAAGATGCTTGCATGCCATATACTTCCTGAACGTTTCAGCATTCTGTCTCTTGGAAAAGAGTGATGAATTTATGAATAATCAATAATCTAGTATTACCAGGACCTAAAAGGTCATGACCTTGTGAAGAGCACAAAATATAAACCCTTGTCTTGCACATGCATTCAATACACTTCAGCTCGTCCGAAGACGTTAATTTTCACTATTACAGTAAGTTACTTATTTATTTTTTTAAATAAGTTAATTATTTAATTCAGATAAGGAGCAGCTTTTCTTATGTTTGCATGAAAATGGGTGGGCATTGTTTGTAAATGTGCAGTATGCACTCAATCTAACGTGAAGTGGGCTCTGATATAGTCTGAAATATGTTCTGTTTAGTGATTCACAGGAAGTTGGATAAACGTTTAACCGCAGCCATCCATTTTTTTCTCAGCTTTCTCTCTTGTTTTCTTGTCTAGCCTCTCAAAAACCACACAAGTATGAACAACATTCGCACGAAGCAAATCACATTGTGCTATCACAGAGAGGGCCAATGGCTGCACATTTTAATGAATGTAGATTACCTTGACGATGACTTGAATAGTACCGGCCCAGAGCTAGACTGAGTGACTCAAACTGCAGTTGCAATCAAGTTATAGTGTTGGCAGGATATTCCCAGTCCTAATATACTGTTATAATCTGATGGTCTTTCAAAGAACAACTGAACAAATTGTTCAGAAATCCATTTCTTAACGCCATGCTTTAACTTACTGATTAAAGGGAAACTGCATGACTCCTGCCAGTCAAGCAGGTACTGTTACAATCAATGATGCAGAACAACAGAAGATACTGGCAAGATCAACCCAGAAATGAAAAGCAGAATGATTACAAAGGGCACGGTTGGATACGGTCAGTGGAGCTACTAGTTCCGCCACGGAAGCCTTTCCAGCACCAGAAGTTTAAAGTGAGTCAGCACTACTTTGCCACAGCTGAGGACTGCTCTGTGCTTTAGGTACACAGTGTAAAGATTACAGTTTGGCTATTCAGAAGTGTTTGAAGAACGTCTTGCTGCTCACTGATAAAATATTATTTTGAGATTTAAAAAATCACAGTGGAATTTACATGATAAGACAACATGAAATACCCGACACAAGCAGCAGGCGAGTATAAAGGGGCTCAGACAAAATGCACGAAGAGCAAAGCAGCAACAATGAAGGTTATTTTTAAAGAAGTCATATTTTCATTTCCCCTTATTACAATGACTGTAACACCCAGCTGAGATGACCAGCAGGTGGGATTTTCAGATCTGTTCTCAGATCTCTGTTCAGAAATATCTCTGTGTATCCCCATGTTGTGCAGACAAACAAATGGAAAGGGAAACTCCTTGTTCATGTTCCTGACTTCCACAGTACAGCATGCACCTTTTCAGTATGCCATGTTAGGATGTCAGAATTCAAGTACACTGCAATTCAGAATCATACTAGATGTCACACTGGGGCCAGATATTGTTTATGTTTTATTTGTAGTTATCATTTCTATGGTGTGAAGGCCTGCTAGATTCCCTGCAATTACGGTGTCTTGGCAAACAAACTAATAAATGAGAGCACTTGTGTTTTGCCCTGCGTCTGCTCTAAGACCATTTCTGGATTTCTAGGTCACTCTTTACCATGTGTCACACCTGTGGAACACATTATGAGACCTTTGCTGACTGGTGACTTTCTGAAGCACAATCATGGATTGTACTTAAGAAAGTCCCCCAATGGCTGTCTCATTAAACAGTCTGTGCAGAAGCTGTATCAATTTATGGGGCTATGTGATGTGATGGGGAAATATTGAACCATTTAGAACAAAGAAACACAGTAAATTTGTGATTACTCCTTACTGCTCTATTATTCTTCTGCCTACAGAATATCTCACCATCTTTCAGTAGCAAGGGGAACTTTACTGCCTGTTACGGGAATTATTTTGCAGTTTTCATTGGCTCAAATGGGCTTTTTCCATTTTTTGGTTCCCTCTGGAATACTTACACTGTGAAACACTGTGTTGTCTTTTAATGATAAACGATGCTACATGAAATAAAGATAAATTGAAACAGTAATTGATTTCTAAAAATGACATTTCTTATTTTTGCCTTTATCTATTAAAAAAATCAATGACTCAGAAATACCAGTCTTTGAATGCTGAGGTAGCATTAAAACTGAGCAATAAATCTATGGGAATACCAACAGTTGAGTGAAAAAAAATATTGTTTTGACTTTGCTGCAGAAAAATATCACAGAAGACAAGTAAATATTAAAGACATTACTTAGCTCTTTGGTATTTTCTGAGATTGCTAATGTAAGAATGTCTGACGATTCAAACTGGTGGAGCCTGGTATGCTCTGGAAGATGGTGCCTACAGGTTCCATACATTCCTCTAAGAACATCAATTACCATATACCAACAAACCTGGAAAGATGAGCTGAGGAACTGAGACAGCACAACAGCTTTCAAATCAAGTCTCACTCAAAAAGCAAAGGAAAAGATCATGGTAACAAAGTAAGAAGGAACTCCAGAGCAACGACTAAATAAATGACTCATTGATCAACATTTACCCTTCAGCAATGTTTTTCATTGGAGTGCAGTCAATGTTATATTACCCAAGAGAAGAGATGGTGAGAAATGCCTTTGACTCATTTGGGAACATTAGAAGACAGGCTTGAATAAATTGCTTATACAAGGCTGCATACAAATGAGTGTACTCCCAGAAGAGGGGGGTAGCAGCAAATGTCATTAGCAGCCGTAGAAATTAAATGGAAAATACTTAAGCCAAAATACTTGGAATCAAAAGGAAGGAGGTAATGTTATTGCATTTGCAGTTTGGAAATTATTATAGTTTATTTATTCTAATTATCTAATTTTTCACTAGCTAGTAACATTTGTGTTGATATATGGATTATTACATGCATATTTGAGGTGACTTTTAATTCAATTGCCCACAAAATCAGCAGTGCCAATATCCTGGGAACTATTGGCATTGTATAACATTTTAGATGTGATAAATGATTAATGTTGTACAATATAGGAGCAATCACTCTTGAATGTTAGAATAATTACTACAATATTTTCATATGCAAATGTTAATTTACACTGGGAAAACAAGCAATAAATAACTTCAGTATAAATTAAGACTTCCTTTAAAAGTTTATTCCCTCAGTTGTAACCTTACCTACCTCAAATATTATACATCATTGTTTAACAATGAACGTTCTCTCTGTCCTCAACTTCTATCATGGCTGCTTTGATTGCATTGAAATAGATTCAGATCGCCTCTCAGTAGATTCCAATTAGTTTACACAGAGCAGGCTAAGTGTAGAGCATTGGTCTGGTAGAATAATTGTCCTACTGCAGGCTGACGTGTTTCTATAAGGAAGATGTTTTTCTTAAGAGAACAGCATCATCTTCAGGACATTGTATGTACTGCATCCATTGAAGTTTGTTATTTTAAAAAGGAGCTAGTTTGTTGGGATATATTGTGAGCATTCAAAAAAAAAAAAAAAAAAAACACACATTGGACATGTACTGTACTGTAGGGCAGTTCACAGAAGTCTGCCTCTTATTAGACTCCCTAAGTAAAACAGATCATTTACTGTGCTGATAGGGAGTCACCAGGTGTGATAAAGAAACAACTGGATTAGCATTATGTGAAACTTAGGCTCTCCATAATAGAATGTAATTGTGTTTTGTATTGTTGAAAGGCTATGTTGTTATGGGGAACAAGTTGGTGTCTTTGGTGGTGGGGTGCTGACTAAAGATCTTGATACGCATGGGTCAGCACCCAGCCAGATACAAAGGTTAACCCGGTGTGATATGCTTACAGAGATAGTGCAAGAAGGGTCAGTGATCTGAACTGTTTTTTCATGATTGTGTCTTTATTTGATGACTTGGTGTTTTGCTTTGATCTTTGAGTGTATAAGGGGAAACATGCAATGGTTCGAAGAGACTCAACAACATGGTCTCCTACGCATATGCGTATAAGCATTCAAATCCACACACACTTTTGCACCATTGTATATTGTCATTATTAACATACTGTACAATAAATTGCATTCACTCTTACCTGACATTTCTCTTTCACTCTTACCACTGCACACCTAGCAGTTTTAAGGTCCTAGCATACACATAGAACATCTGAACATCTGATAAGTTCTGGTTTCTTGCAGCTGGTGACCTTGTTGCTGTTTGGTACATCTGTGGGGTTTCGTACAGTAAAAGGACTGTATGCTAAAACATTTATGCCTAAAGGCATAGCTCATGTACTCCTTTATGCCTAAAGGCACAGACGCATATTCTTTAACAGGCTGGACAAAAAAGACATCCACACTGCCAATGATTGATGGTTGGTGATGTCACAAAGTGTGATGCACAGTCCTGTAGTTCTGGTTGTAGTTATCAGAATGTTCATTACCAAAGAATATTGGGACCAGCTCTACATGTGTGGGTGTGAGGTAAAAGGGATGTTGTTTCATAGCCACAGGAAATTATGAAAGCATCACATTTTCAAAGGAGTTTCAAAGGAGCTTGAACCATCCATGGCACTGAACTGTATTTTGTGCTGAGTCTATTATGCTAGGATAGGTATTGCCTGTGTATGTGTGTGTACATGAATGTGCGTGCGTGCGTGCGTGCGTGCGTGCGTGCGTGTGTGGGTGTGTGTGCATGTGTGTGTGTGTGTGCATGTGTGGCTGCATGCTATTATATGCTAATAGGTTTGTGTCTGGATACTGACTTGAGCAATTAATACACCTTCGGTGTTGTCCCACCAAGAATTTGAGCTTGTAGCCCCCTGGTTACATGCTTAATATCTAAGAACTACTTGGCATCGCTAAATTTCAGGCCATATCCCACTTCTTAATTTCCTTTTAATGCTGCTGCTTCTTTTAGTTACGACCATATAATATTCAGGTTTTCCTGAAGCCATTTTAAATTTCTACTGTATACCTGTTCTGAAAGCAGATATTTCTGTCTGGGTCAATGGGACGAGATTAATTGTGTGCTTTCAATCGGAGACAGAGGTGTTGAGTACCCTTTGCCTGTATGCACACAACATGAAAGGGATCTATAAATGCTCAATTATGGTGTGTTCCTGCTTGTGCTGCTGATCGCTCCATCAATTTGACAGAGCAAAGGGAAGTGCTCTCACTTCCTAAATACCTTTGTGAAGCTGCTGCTTCTTTTCATTCCACAGCCCACACATTTTGTTTACACAGAAACTGAGCTGGAGGAGGACACTTCATGTGTAGTCTATATGTAGACTGTGGGTGCCTCATTGAACAGAGGGAGTAGCTGGTTCATGGGCAGCCCATCTATTGAAGTCCCACCCCCCAGATGACACTGGACAATTATGGGCCACCCTGTTACATTTACTGGTACATTCTGGTGTCAATCAATACCAAACCCTTGCTATATCAATATGTGCAATATACCTCACACCACAAGAGAGCAGTATTGTTCAGGTTTAACTCAAGCTCTCAGTTATCTTTAACTATAACATATTCCTGTCGTCATTATGCATACGTTATATGTAATGATGACAAAAGCATAGCCATCAAAAGCCATCACCCATTTAATATATTTTCAACTAACCGGTATGCATATAAACTTTTTATGAGAATATTTAGAAGCCTAAAATATATGTTTATATTTATACCAGATCATTAATAGTGACAGAGACACCACATAATATTTGCTTTGAACCACCAAAACCATTTGCACAGACAGAAAAGCTTGCATAAATTAGACTATTAGAATCAACCTGGATAAACTAATTTTCTATTTGTACAATAGGGTTTATTGAAAATTATTTTGCCAAACACATTCATATAATGCAGATCTTATTGAGTTACTTAATAATGAATAACATCTCACCTCATTGCAGGACCTTAGTACAACTGAACAGAACAGAACATGCGACAATAGAAATGAAGGATGCACAATATAAAATTGAAATTGAATATGAACTTGTATAACAAACTCACAATAGGAAACAAGAAAGCCTCCAAGAAAGCATAAATAAAAGTAATTTTAAAAAAAATAAGCATCCATTTTTTGAGTAATCTATGA
Organism: Anguilla anguilla; assembly: GCF_013347855.1. NCBI lineage: Eukaryota > Metazoa > Chordata > Actinopteri > Anguilliformes > Anguillidae > Anguilla > Anguilla anguilla. The sequence continues at coordinate 8,884,834 of NC_049214.1, read as the reverse complement.
CTATTATAATTTAATTCTATTTGTTACAGTAAAAAACAAAGAAACCAGTTTGGGGTTCATTTTATTGACACAAAGGAGAGGGTGATATCCCTCTACCAAAATGCACTGCAGGTCTCAGAGACCCCTTGGAGAAATCACCTTCGCCAAATGTAAATCCCCAAACACATCACAGCCGATCGATGTGTATCCCAAAACTGTGATTTATGAGCGATTAGCGGGGACCTGCTGCGAAAAAGAGGGCTGGTGCTGGAAATAATGATTATCCCCAATTCCCTTGTGTACGCGTCTAGCAGCCCCTTTATGTGTTGATGTCCAGGGATGACAGAGGTTCAGAAGAATACATCTGTTTAAAATAGGGTTGATTCATATGGTGAGGTGATTTTTCTTTTGTTTTATACTGCAAGAAAAATATTTTTACACAGTGTTTTTCTTTTTATTTTGACCCAAACCTCACCACCCTTTCCTGCACTGTTTAGAGGTTTTTTTTTTTCCTGCCCTTCATAATGATAACTAATTGATATTTCTGAGTTCCGTGAGAGAATGACACATTTGGGAGTGCTTTCATGGTTTTTATGCACCATGTGTTTTATGTTGTGATTTATAACCACAAAGCAAAACAAAATGCCCGCCAGGGAAAATACATTTGAATAGTGTAATGCATTCCTGCTTCCAGCTGTCATTTTACAAAATACAGCTTTAAAAATGATAATGAAAGATATTCATTAAGCACAAGCAGTCTTGACTAAATTCCACTCCAATTGTTTGTTTTCTTGTGTTACACCCCTCGTCCCTATTACATGACATACACACACCACATTTCTCATTTCTCATGTTTGCGAGAAAGCTGAGTGGTGAAGGGTGAGTAATTAACCTTCTGGAATGCTGTCACAATGGGATGAGGCCATGGGGAAGGCTGCTTGAGAGGTGCCATAGTTCTATTTGCATCTTTCCTGATCCAGCAGAACTGGCAATGCAAAAATAATTATGAAGATAGTGCATAGTGCTATCTGCTATTCCTAAAACCATACACACATGAATGCTGTATGGGCACCTCTTAATGCTTCATTAATTGTATTTTTTCACATTAGTGTGAGTGTAGAAAGGTGGACACAGTCCAGCTCTCCTCCCCTTATCACTGCATTCTGACTCATCACTTTTCATGGCTGCTCAGCTGGAAGGCCCATGTGACTGCAGTGGGCCAGTGTCTGACCATGGAGTCATCCCTTGGTTAGGTCATGCACCAAGAGTAGGAGAGGTCGGTTAGAGACAAAGAAAAAAACACTGGAATAAAAAAAGACAAATGGAGTTGTGCCAAAAGGACCATTACTTATAGAGCGAAAGGTCTTTCGTTTGCAAGCGATATTGATTTTCCCATGCCTTACAAGAAAAGTAGTGTAGAAACAAAGAGGTATTTGCTTCGCAGAATGAGTACACAACAACTGACAGGAACCTCTTCCAAAGGCCTATGGTTCATGACTGAACTAATGATTGAATATTGCACCATCATATACACTGCTCAAATAACGGTTCAAACAAAAATATAAATAATCCCCAATAATAGCTTGTCCAGGCAAAAGTAAGGTTGAGAAAGCTATGATCTCACAAAGAGATTGCATCATGCCAGGTGTCTGTCTCTTATGGCACAGATGGTATAACAATGCCCGAAAAAGGCAAGTAGCAACAACTGGGCAATTAATGAATCAACCGGAGCTGTGTGGGTATGTACATGAGGTTTCCACTGTCCATGGTCCTGAAGGCCTGCCGGTCTAGGAGTTACAGGAAATTCTTAAATAGAAGTATCCATTCATTCATTGAATTATTGAAATCATTGTTAAAATGTATTTTAATGAAAATGAGATTACCATGGACAATGGGAAGAGTTATGTTTGGCTAGAATTCATAGTGTGTTGGGCAAAGTAGATCATCTTTAAGCTAAATCAATAGCACACCCATTGTTTCCCATCTACGCTGCTGTGGCTTCCCTTTGTGAAAGGAGCGTGTGCATGCCCTGTCTAGTAGTGTGCTAATGTGACTGAAGCCCCACTGCCTCAGAATATCCCGAAGGGTGGGACTACCATGTATAAGGCCACTGAACCAATGGAAGAGCTAATGACAAAGGTTGATGTTTTTTTTTTATATGTGAAGCAAAAGGGATAGGAATTTTAAAAAAACTGAACATGCTTAACAAGTTAACATATTACAATGTAAAAGTGTAAATATTTTGCTTTTAATGAATTTGCACCATCTTTACTTGTTGTTGATCAAATTGCAATTCAATTTAGAAATGTCACTCATAAACACCGCGCATATACAAAAGCAGCACCGTCATGAAGTACTCACTCCTAGCATTGAATTATTTATGTTTTCCCTCATTTCCAGAAACAGCCTGTGCAAGAATGGCAACCCAGTTTTTCCTGTCACAGCCTGTCAGCTAGTGATGAATGTTTGATGTGCAGCATCAACGCAAGTCCCAAGTCGGCTTAAGAAAACAGAAGATGCAAGTTGAATAGTCTCTTAGTGATCTGACTTCCACAACTTTGCATGTTCAGTAATGTGGGGGGAATTTCCATTTTGCATTTGACAAGGACAGGTGAGTTTTGTTACTTTGAATTGCACATCTGAGAAAAACTGTAAGCACAGTAACGTTACAATGAGGAATGAGAGCTTACAAAATGATAACAAGAGGGCAACCTATGGGAGACAAAATAGGGCTAAAAAAAAACAGAAAGCACAATCTCAGTTTTAAAACATTCCTTCCAACACTGATAACTTGTCTACCGTTCTCTCCTGGTCCGTTTTCTCTTTTCTCTTCTGAGATCCACTTTTTGTGTTTATAAGGCATTTTATTACACTTAGTTGTAACTAGGACTCGCTAGCTAGCTGACCATACAATTTAACTAGCTAACAGTTATGACAAACAGACACTTGGCATTGGATAACAGCATACACATATTTCTTAATCTTTGCCTATCATAAATTATTTAATTGAAGTTTAAACAATATTATTTTCTGTAGAATGGGCATATAAGTCAAGTCTGACACAATCACACAGACTATTGTACAACAAAAGCGTATTAACCATGATCGAGATGAGTTTTATTTATTGAATGATATATAAAGCAGATGGTGCCGACAGATCTTATGTGTTCTCTGATGATTGGTGACTGGCTCATACATACAGGCTCATCTCTGTGGGCAGAGGAAAAATTTGGGGAGGGGCAATCCCATCACCCCCAGATCCGGCCCTGCTGTATTATGCTGCTGCAGTTAAATTGATTTGGTCAGTTAATAGAAATAGTAACCATGGTGATTCAGAAGACGCTTTGTGTGCTGCTCCAGAATGAGATTATTACAAATTACATAATGAAATTGCTTTTGAATAATACAGCTATGGGTTAAATTGAGACAAAAAATAATTGCTAGAATCTCAGGCTCTTCTGTCTGCTGTTTGAAGACAAAGACTTGCAATTATGTCAAATAATACAAGGAAAGTGTGTGCTATGTGTTTGCTAAACTACTCATCAAGGTCTGGATTTAAGACCATGTTAAGTTAATTAGTTGAATCAGGTGTCATAGTGCTGGACTAAAACAAAAAAACTGCACCCACAATGGCCCTTTGGATAAGACTGGACACCTTTGGTGAGCAGTATTGTTGATACTGGCACCCCTGGTATTCCAGTTTTTTTGCATGAAGTCATATAGGGTGCTGTTGTTATATGTAGCTGTTTATAGTGTGTTAATGAAATGATCAATGTATTCTGTTATCCTGTAAAATTCGCAGGTGCAGTCTGATGCTATGGGCCTCCCTGCAAGAACGGCATATGGAGTGCTCCAGGACTCTGGTGGTTTATGTATTTTAGTAGGTAATAGATCTTTGGTCTCAGAGTCTCCTTTCCTCCGATGATGTGCTGATCTTGCAGCAGTGTTTGTGTGATTCCTTGTCGTTCCTGGGCTGTGTCCAGAAACATTGGTGCATTGTGTTTTTTTAGCGGGCAACATTGTTTAGCTGTCTGTTTGTCTCCTCCATGTATCATGATCTGTCCATTATTACAACAGCGATTCTCTTGTCTGCTGATTTTATTATTACGTGTTTGTTTGCTGGCTCTCACAGTGATTTGCTTTGTTCGGCTGTCAAATTGTTTTTGACCCAGTGATGTTGTGGGTTTAGTGTTTAAATTGTTCTTCTGTCCCCTTGGTTAATATCTTACAACTGTATACAGATCCAATCCTGTCTGGGTTCCCAGTTTAACTGTAACATGAATGGTGTGTCCTCCTGTAATTATGTTTCATCACAAAAAAATGCTAGTTTCAGTATTAGTAGTAGTATAGTAGTATAGTAGTATTCTACTAAGTAGTATTCTGTAATTTCCCCTTTTAGTTTGTCCTTTTGTATGCTTTGGATGCCTCATGTTGGGATGAATGATGTGCCTTTGTCCAGAAGGTCTATTTGCTCCTGGGTGGGCTCAAAGTGATTTGCAAGAATAATGCTGTTTTTATTCCTCTCCCTGTTTGACATGCTTGGGTTTGTGGAAACTTGTAGTTTAAATGCTATATCCACTGGGTCAGGATTCTATTCACTGTCCTCCATGTCCAGTGAATGATGTCCCTTGCTGTTTGGAAATGTTCATGCAGATGGTTTGGGTGTTTTCAAATGTTTTCAAATGTTTTCAGATGGTTTGGGTTAGGGTTAGGGTTAGGGTTAGGGTTAGGAAAACGGTAAGTCTGAGGGTTGAGTCAAGTTTATGATTATGTTCAGCAGCATGAAAATGGGTTCGTTTGTTCTTTTGGATGAGCCAAAACGAACTAATTAAAGAGGGACAATAATCCCTGAAGAAGAATTTACACAGATATTTAAGTTCTAAATCTGATTAAATATGATTTCCAAATATGATTGGTCATTCAAATGTTGTTAGAAAGGACAAAAATGTGAACTACATTATTGAAAATAAATCCAAAGGTTCCGATACATATTTATATCTGTTGTCAGTAATAGTATTCCTGGTGTATGTGTGTGTGTGTGTGTGTGTCTGTGTGTGGGTGGGGGTCTATGAATCTGCTTCTAATTATTCAGTCAGTGGGGATAATATAAGAATTATTGAAGTTTGGCCATCATAATGCCTTACGTAAACAAAATATTATGTACATATTTTTAATAGACATAATTTTGTTATGTATGCAGCATTTTGTTTTTGGTGAATTGCATAATTTACAATCAAATCTGCTCTTGAGGTTCTGCTTTGTCTTTATTGGCTTTATCATAACATCAGAGGCATTTACACAAATTTATTATTACTGTTATACTTATTCTTTGTGGGATGTAGTCCTCCAGACACCTTTCCTTTTTAAAATAGACACAATATGCTTTCCAGGCTCTTGGTGATTTCTGAGCTCTCCGGTGCACTCTTTCTTCTTAATGATGTTCCAAACTGTTGATTTTGGTTAGCCTAAGGTCTCCTATGGTCGTTTATGTCTCTGACTGTTCTCTCTTATTTCTCAGCCTTTATAAGGGCTTTCTTGACTTGCATTGGTGCAACTCCGGTCCTCATGTTGACAAACCTCCCATAACAAAATCAAAAGGCCAGAATCAAAACTAGATACTAAAAGCTTTCTTATGCCTTCAGTAATGAAGCAAATGGAAACCTGACTAATCAGAAACACCTATGATACCATTTGTCCCAAACATTATGATGATATAGGGCATATAAAAAGTGCTGTAATTTCTGAGAATGTGTATAATAACCACATGTAAATTGTCTGGTTAGCAATCTAATATTGTGGAGTACAGAGCCAAATCCAGAAAATAAATGTGTCTTTGTCCCAAACATTATGGAGCTCACTATATCTTTTACATTTCTGTAAGAAGCAAGTCAGTTATAAAAACCTTTTGTGACAATAATGCTCTGAGGCATATTTAGTTTTTGTTACTGTTATTATGAAAGGTTTTCTGTGAAAGGTAATTTAAGCCTAATACATTTAAGAAGTTATTCTAAAAAGAAAACAAAGGTTTCCCTTAAGGATCCTGCTTTGTATCTATGACAAAGAACTGGTGTGGTGTGCCACTGAACATAGTTAATTGGGGAGTGATCCTCTGACTTGTGTTCTTTGCCAAAGCCCTCCTAATTCAGACAAATAATTCACACTGACAAAGACTGTTGCTTATGTAGGGATACAAAATTTTATTATTTAATTTCACAAAATGGGGTCCTGCCATTATGTCAGTCCCGGATGGCACCACTAGCATGAATACATGATGAGACATGAAGCCAGTTAATCATGTTATGGATCCTATTAAATCAATTACAGAAGTCTAAAAAGAAGATGGCTAGTGAAATCTGACCCCAGAGGAATCCAATCTGGAGGGTTTTCCAGAGGATAGCTGAATGGGTTAAGTGCCTCTGTGGAATGACCACCACTCCCGCCACCCCCCAGCCCCATACATACACACACACACGCATTAACATGCAAACATACACACACACACACACACACACACATTAACATACATGCATGCACACACACACAAACACACACACACACACAACAATGGCGGCTGTCTATTGTTGCTAAAGATGACATCACTTCCTCAGTGGGATTTGTGGAGAGTTGATGCTACTGCTGCCAATGGAAAAGCCCAATCCTTGACCCAAATGTCCTGCTGCAGCTGGGGCATGTGAGGGCTGAGTCGGGTGATGGCTGCTGTGGTGCAGGCTGGTGCCGGCGCTGTCACTATCTCTATCTCTTTGGGACGTGAGATTGAATCCAAAATGGTCGACCTTGGAGTTGAAGGTTTTACTCTATACTTGACGGTCCATGGCAGTTGCTTCAGAGTCCCGTAACTTGATTCCACATTTCTTAAGAGTCTTCTTCAGATGTTCCTTTTACCTCTGCTTTTGACCTCCAGATTAGCAGTAATCTAGCTAACCTGGGGGCTAGCTAGATTACTGCTAGCCCCTAGGATTTGACCATATAGAATCAGCCTTGGGAGATGGTGTTTGGGCATCCTTATAACGTTTCCAACCCAGCAGAGTTGCTGGCTTAGCAGGGTTTCTTCCACACTAGTTGTGTGCATGTGTTGGAGTATGACTGTGTGTGGTATTCGGTCCTTCCAGGTGTTCACAGAGTTCACACATCTTTTTTACGAGGCTTTAAAAAAAAAAAAAAAAAAAACACGGTAACATTATTCGCATTATCGACTCTCATATGTTTCAATTCTGAAATCTCTTGCATGGATTTGAATAAAAGAAAATGGTATTGTATGGCATAAAGTTGCTTATGAGATTCTGCTCAGGGAAATAACGTTTACCTCTCCATTCAACAAATTGTGGCTTTGCAGTGTCTGTTCTCTGTTGTTTGGGGTTAGGTCAGGGGTGGGCAATGAGGGCAGTATGTCTTACTGAATTTCATGCCAAACGTCTGCTTTAATTTATATAATTAGTCCAATCATATGTGTGATCTGGCCCAATTGTATCTTTGATCTGTGCACAAAAGGAATAACCTTGAACTGCTTGTACGAGTGAAGCTCTAGGCTGGCTGCTCTTATGTATAGGCTGATTCAGCAGAATCGGGTTTGGACTTCGGGGACCACTGAAAGCTCTCTTTCCTCTGTTAGAACATCCAATGCTACATGAGGTAGAATTGTAGGCCTACCTAATTATCAGTAATTCTACAATTCCTTTCTAAACTCAATAGCTTGCTTTAAACAAAACACTTGTGAACATAATATAGGTCTATAGAACACTATTTCAGGCATTTAAGTGGTGATTACTTGTTAAGAAAAAGGTAAAATTATTTCTAATATTATTCCTAATATATACATCCTAAAATGTGTGATAGACTGCACTACATACAGAAAACCGCATGCTATTTCATTATTCAAAAATCAAAACAAAAACTATTCACCACCTCCAAAACAGAATTTGCAGAATAGTGTTCAATTTCCAGCATTAGTACTATACATACAGGTTATATTTGGTTATAGGTTATATTTGAACTCCGTCATAATGTTACATTTTCCAGAGGTCAGAGAAATTAAGAAATTGCAAAGCTTCGAATTGTTTACATCTTTTAAACTGCTCTGCCTTATGCTTCTGGTAGGTGTGATTCGCTGCGGATGACATCAGCTGTGAGCACGAACACCGGCTTCTAATGGGTCCTCTCCTCCCTGTGTCCTAGTCATGACACAATGTCTGCGGGTATAAAAGCGAGAGCCACTCCTTCGAAGCCTACTGTACGCCTGGTGGCAACCGCTAGTTTCGTACAGTAGGAGGACAGGGGTCTGAGGATGGCGACGCTTGTGGAGTCGGCCGAAACCGAGCCTGCATTCAGTCGCAATGCAATGGCATCTCCTACATCTTCTAGCCTTTCACACCGATTTCTCGACAACAAATTTTATCTGCTCGTGGTTATTGGAGAAATTGTTACCGAAGATCACCTGAAGTGCGCCATTGCAGATATAGAAAAAGGTGAGTAACAGCATAAACGCCTTCTGTTTCAGACATATTTATTTCCCCGACAGTGTACGTAAAAAAGTCGATGAAAATCCTGCATATGTCTAACCCCTCATCATGTCCCCCAGAAAATATAATTTGATTGTGAAAGCGTTTGGGTGCTTGGTTGTAACCTTGAGCGTATGTCGCATCAGTCACAAATTATATTTTGCTGTTTTTATTTTGTCGTCATATTCAAGGTATATGGTTGCTAGAGTCAACTTTATATGGAACATTTGAGTGTGATTTTATTGTTGTGTCAGTGTGAGGATGGAAGACTGCTACATAGATAGCCACTCCCTTTTGATAAACTGCTAAATCTCCGCTCCGGGTAGGCTATCGCACGTCGAACAGCTGGCTTTGATCTTTACTATTTAATCTTTTCCCCGGTAAATATTAGCACTTGCTGAGCTTTAAATTCAGGGACGATGAACGTATCTGCACAATAAAACGTATTTATGATACAGGGTTATTGTTCCTATTTCTCCTAACAGAAGTTATCGCAAGCTACAATTCATGAATCAGCATCTTACAGCTTTTCCAATGCGTCAATAGAACACCAGTTGTTTTCACTGACACTTCAGAACAGCTCTAGGAATATTCGGCAGCTATGCGTTTAGTTTTGCTGCATTCGTCCTTTGTTCCTTAGTTATGGGTTTATGTTTATTATATGGAAAGTTGTTACTCTCATCATTAACATTACACAAACATATCAACATTAATGCATGGCCCAGTAGCCTACCAGAACAAACGAACGTCCAAGGGACTTTTTTCTCTTATTGTCCAAAATGAACTTTTATGTTTTAGTTTTATTTTTTTTTATTTTTTAGTATTTTTATGCGAAGTATCTGTCAAGCCTTATGACTAATATAGTTGAAATTATTCTTAAATTGCTAATATTCTCGAATTTCCGTGTTTCTGTTATTTCTGTATCATACCTAAGTTGCTTACGCTAGGCTATAAAATAAAAAAAAATAAAATAAAAACACTTAGGGTAGTTTAATATAGTTGACTTTTGGTACGTGATTGACAAGGCGCGTCTTAAATCGTTCCTTCTATCCATCCCCACAACTGAGGCTCTTCAGATCTGATCTCATACCGGCTTGTGGGCGTGGCTCAGTCCGCACTGCGGTCCCTACGGAAACTCGCAGTGGACCAGTCATTCTCAAGCAAAGGGCGTTTCTGCATGTTATAGGTCAGATTGCCCCTCACCGTCGTTGGCTGGGATAGGAAAACATTATATATAAATAATCGTCACATTTTTCTAAATTCTATTTTATATATACTTGGGATATAGAAAACATGCTTCGCACTGACCTGCTACAGTAACAGTTGAAATGCACCAATGGAAATGATGAAAGCTTTGCCACTGGCAATGCATTTGTATACATGAACTAATAGAAATGAAATGCATAATTCAGTTTTATATCGGACCATAAGACAATAATGCGATATGTAACACTTTTGAATTGATTTGACAGTGTATAGTCCATTTTTTTGGAAGCGCGAATATTTTAACACTTTATGCACAGAAGCTCAGTCATTTAAGCTTTCTATTACCTGCTGTTGATAATTACAGTGGGCAAGTGACTTGTTGTTAAGCAATTATGACACATTGCAAAAACACATTCTGTGAAGTATCATTTAAGAAAGGCTCAGTAGCGGTGCTTTTCTTTGTTCCACCCCTCTTCTGGTCCAGCCAATGATATTAAAGAAGAATATTATCTCCTTAGGGCTCTGTGTTTTGATGACCTTTGTGGCTGGCGCTAGAGATGGACGTGTAGTTCGTATGCCTTTTTTGAAGGGACTCTGTGCCTCCTTGTCCTTACAGGGAGGGCAAGCTATAGCTGCACACATCATTTAATTCCGCTCTGTTTTATTCTATATATAGGTCTATTGATTTCTCATATAGATCTGTGCTGTGCTTTGCAGTTCTGATTTGATTTTCATATAAAGCAATGGGGATTTTAAACAGAATGACAACTGCAAACAGAATGGCTGCTGCCATGACTCAGCTAATGCAGTGCAATAAGTGCTGTATCACTGAGGAACAAGTTCCGTCATTGCTTTAATTTCCATGAGGTGGAAACGAGGCCTAAATCTCTTCTAGGAAAACAGATTACTGAAATCATATGTCCAACCCTGACAAATCCAGATGACATTGAGCAGTTGGAAAAAAGGGACCTTGCAGTGAGGACTGTGATGAAAAATCTAAAAGAAATAAATAGCGTGTGCCAATTAGTGTCATTTTAGCACAACAATGGAAGGAGTGCCTGGGATTAGATCAGCAGTTTTGCAGTGATGATGTTCTTTTTTCATTTGTCCACGGTGCAGGGATCCGGTCGTGGGACACAAACCTCATTGAATGCAACTTGGACCAAGAACTCAAGCTTTTCGTTTCTCGGCACTCAGCAAGATTTTCACCGGATGTACGAGGTATGTTGAAGATATTTTAGTCACTCATTGTTTCATTATTGTCAGATACATGTTGCAGATTTTATTAACAAGCTGCTATTTTGCTTTAGGACTATTTAAATTCTGAGACAGCACAATCAATCCTAAGCAACAAAATAAATGACATCATGTAAAATATTTCAGCAGTGCCAAGAGCAGGGGTGGGCAACTGTGGTCCTTGATGGCGGATGTGTATGCAGGTTTTTGTTTCCATCAATTACCCAGGCTATGCGAGCTAATTGGCTATATAAACCAACACTGGTTCACTCGTAAATTAGATCACAATATAGGGGCAGTCTGCAGCTTTTATGGACATGCTTATCAAGAAATGTAGCCAAAATGTCAAATGGCATAAATGTTAGGGCTAATTACGTAATTAAATCCAGAATTTGGCATGAAAACCAGTAACAGATATGGCCCTCATTGCCTACATAACGCTCTGGCTCACATAACGCTCAGCACAGAACCAAGATGTCAGTCACAGGCCTTGTAACAAGTGCCATGTCAGGGCAAACATTTTTCATATGTAAATTGTGGGCATTTAAAAAATTAATTTATTTTATTAAATCAGGAACACAGAAGGACATGTAATGGCTTCGTGAAATATTGAGAGAATAAAAGAATAAGTACCAATCCCAGAAGGATAGGGTATTTTTAGTGTGTTGTAAGACCAGGTTAATTGTAACCTAATTCTGTATCATGAAGGAACTGCAGCAGATAACAAATAGGGTTGAGAATCATTTTAAAGTAATTATCTCCTCAGAAGAGATTTGATGCTTGCATTAGCAGTATAAGGTATGTAATGTACAGTACAGGCAAAAAGTGTAAGGCCACCTGTACTTAAAAAAAAAAAAACTTTTGATAGAGCAGAATTCAGTTAATTTATAAGCATTTATTGAATAACAAACCAAAGTGCAATCATTTTTTCTATTTCGGCCTCCAATAACACAAAAAGTCTTACTTAGATGTTGGTATGCATTTATTGTATGTTGCTTTGGATAAAAGCATTTGCCAGATATATATCTGAACTGTCCCATACCCTGGGTGATGCAATCGGCAGTTGCACGCTGCCCTGTGGAGCTGCTGGCCATATTTGGTTCTCACTCAGTCCAGATTCGATCTGAGACTGTGGGGATTATGGGGGCACTTCTGACTAGATCAACCCAGTCACCAGCTTGTACTTTAATGTATTACTGCATCAACTAAGTGACTTTAATATGGTCAGGACAAATCGGGAAATGGTAGTGAAGTGGTGCTTTTTTCTACATATTCAGGCTGCAATTGAAGGTGATATATTACTGCTTTGGCTCCATCACTTGACATAATTAATGTTTTCTGTCACTGAATGCCCCTGAATAACCCTTTCCTGTGTTGCGAACAAAAGAGGACTCTAACTACACGACACCAATGTAAACCTGCAAAAAAAAAAAAAGTATTAGTGGCTCACATAGCGATGGCTATTCCAGTCATTCAGTGATAGAATTACGGCCAAGTGGAATCACTGGCACAATAGATTATCTTAGGATATGTGCTGAGCATTTTATTAGTCCTACCGCAATTCTGCACAGTGTTATATATTCTGACGCCATTTGAATGTACATAATGCTTTTGTGGTTAGATATGTATGTATCTATGGGCCACACCTCGTTCAAGACAATGCAAATAATTTGTTGTTTCTAGGAAAGCTGGACAACATTACACAAAACACTGGCATAAATGATAATGGTGAATTTTACTAATGCTAGAGCTGGACCCAGAATTTCAAAACTTGGGTGTGGCGTAGCTGAATTCCCACTAATCAATGTTCTTGATTTATCAGTAAATATACAGCATAAGATATGTATTTTTGAATATTATACCATAATATATATTACATTAATACATAGTATATCGTAATAAGAATAGTGAATAATATCAAGAAAATGGGCATAATGAAAACATTAAAGCGTATCAGTCAATGGGCCTTAATTCTTGAAACTGCCATTAGAGTAATCATTTTTGAAGGACTGAGTCATCTGTTTTGCATCACATTATCTGTCAGTAACAAAGAGCCTATCTGTGTAAGTGTTTCCTGGAAAATGCTAAGCTGACTGTGCAGTTTGAGGAGGAGTGAAATGGGCCACTAGAACAGAAAATACCTAGCTGAAATACATTTTTGTCTGAGCTCTTGCCCCTTAGCGAATGAGATGAGGACACATTGAGCACAAAAGAGATTAAAATCAATGGTCACTGTGATTCTGCCTTAAGCGCATTTAGATCAACGAATGCCTATTCACTGATTTTTATGCCGACTAATGGCTGGCACCAACTGACTCATGTATTGAGTTTTGCGAATGTTACAGATTTTGAAATGCAAGTCATCAGCTGTGTGCAAAATGCACAGGATGTGTTCAGGTTTGTAGTGTGTAGATTTGATCACCAAAACGCATTTGCAAAATCACTGCAAATTTACTGCAATTTTTGGAGATGCACTCATTCTAGATAAATGGCTGCCCAGCTGGAGATCAAGTTATTGCTTGGCGGAGCCAGACATAAATGAAAGTTAATCTTCACTGAGCGATTACCCTCCTGGCTGCACATGACAATGGAGGGGGGCAGTGCCACCGTGTACATCTGAAACCTCTGCTGTAAACCTCTGACATCCTCTGCAGGATTATTTCTTACATTGGATGCTCGGCTGATTCTGCCCTTGAGTTCTTCTCGTTTGGACGTGGTTGCCTTGTGACGGCTCAGAGCAGAGACCTGGGCAATTAGCAGAGGCATCCCTGTTTGCGTCTCTGTCTTTCTGTCAGAGGATGCAGGGATGCAGGGGAAAATACAGTATCTGCTCTGAAGACACACACAGCACTGTACTGTCTGCTGTGTGAACACCATTGTCATAACATGTAATGTGGCTTTGCTTTGTCAGTGCCTCTTTATAGCAGTTTTCAGAAATGAAACATGAACAGTCTAATTTAAAACTCGGTAGCCAGTGAAGATTGAGTAGAACAAAAAAACAAGAGCCACAGTATTGTTTCATTGGGGCTTTTAGTAGATCTTCATATGCATGATGAGTCATCCTTATGTTGGCAGAAGCATACGTTCCTTCATATCCCATCTGATATCTGTGACTTGTGAGTTGACCTTTATATGTGAATATGTACATCAAAATATTATGTGAATATGTACATCAAAATATAGTGACATGGATTTTTTAAATTTTATTTGGGTTTTTATTTGTCATTGCAGGAGTGAGAGTCCATGTGTTTTTTGCAATGGTTCCTGGTAACCTAATGTTCATTAGCAGCAATGGGATTAAGGCACATAGCTGGTCTTATCCTCAGAGCACTCCACAGTGGTTCTGCAACCATAGATTTGAGCCTCCCAGGGGAAGGCTGTTCCAGCACTGCCAGTAATACAGTCCTTAGCGGGGACGTCAGGCATGCCTAATACACACTGGCAGTACCACAAATCTATCGGTCTCTTTCCATCTGCTCTGTCATCTCTGTGTTTTTACATAAGGAAATTTTTAGTTTAGGGTGCACCTATACCGATGCTTGCCAGTAGTACATTTTTATTTATTAAATGTTGACAAGAGTACCAACAGCTTGACTAAAATCCCATCGATACATTCTTAAATATAGCTTCTGAAATTTATGAAATTATGATTAAATCATGTTAATATTATTTATCTTATAACATGCAACAAGGCACACTGTGTATTGTGGTAATGTTAACTGAGACATACACCAGCATGATGTCCTATAACAAGCCTGAACTGATGATTTTTATTGGGCTATTTTTTATTTTTTATTGTTTTTGTAATAGTGCATCATATGCCAGAGATGACATGACATAGGAATCATTTTCTGAATCTGAATGCAGTTTTAAAAAAACAAAAAAAAAACACTGGAACAGTAGGTATTTTTTCATGTTTTCATTCAAATATAAATGAACAAATTTAGGTCAGACATATTGAGGAATTCAATTGCTGGAACTGTAATGTTTATTCATTTTTTATTATGTACCCCTGTTATGTAGCATATTTCCCAAAATCCTTATCAATTCATGACAGTTTTATTAAAATGGCTCTGATGTCTTCAGATCCAAAATCACATTGTGGAATTGTGTCATCGTTTTGGGGTGTTTACACCATTTATTTTCTAGCAGCGTCATTCTTTCATTCACTACGGCCATAGTTTTTTTTTTCGCCATTTCTTTAGTTATTACGGTCTTTTAGTTGTCTTAATTTCCTTGATTGTTATACGCGTGCAAATATCTTACGATTTGCACCTGGTGGCGTCTATTTAAACCCCTAGCAAAGCGAATAGCTTTGCTTTAGTGTCATGTGCGTTACACGAAAGCCGGTAACTCAGTCTGTTTGGTAAGTGGTATAGTGTGTCGTTCAGTACTAGATCAGTTCCTCTTCTGCGGCCTTTTTTTTTTTTTTTAAATAAATATACCCGGAGAGTTACTGAACTTAGAGGTTATTGGATTGTAGGCTACATAGTTAGCACTACTAACTACTATCATTTCTCTTTTCTACAACTCTCTAGTGGTTCTTTTGGCAGTCTGCTGTGCGAGGGCTGTTTACTTAGTTCTCATGTTCACCAATTTTTTCATACTTGTTTTGGTTGTTATTTCTCAATATTCCTTAAGCCTTTGTTTCTTCACCCTGTACTTGGGTTACTAAAGCTTTTTCTTTGGGATAGTCTCCCCTAGGAGTATTTTTTTTTTCGTTTATTTTCCCCCTATCCGTTTGTCTCACGAGACTTCGTGGTTATTCTGTCCAGGTGGATAGCTTAAAGAATCCCTGCTCTGTCGCATTTGGTCTCCTAAATTCCCCACTCCCTCACAGAATTGCATTAAGTTCACGGGGATTCAGAAACAGTAATTTGGTATTAGTCATGCCAAGGAGAAGATATCTCCAGCACACTCCCACCTGACATTTACTCAAGGGAACAGATGAAAAGAATTGAGGTAGAGCAAGTAGGAGCAGCTGGTATGAACACTGATGTGATTCAAAGATTGCACATGGAGAAGAGTCCCATTGTTTAGTCTGCTTTTTCACTACATGTGGAAATATTTACTATTAAAATTATATTGAGGGAAAAGTGTATATAGTCATAATAATGCCCAAAAGTATAGACTGTTATCTGATGCAATTATTTGTTTTACCAAAGTCTTGTTTTTGCTTCAAAACAATATATTTTACATTATTTGCAGTATGGTGTTTGGCTGTCTGGGCACATTTGTAATGTAAATTGATACCTTCTGTGAGCCATAGAGCTAGGTCAGCACAAAGTGACAGAGTGCTTGAGGTGGATCAGTTTCATTTGCACTTCCAATATAACCGAAGGAAGGAATCATATAATCATCAGTCATTGGAATTGGGAGGCATCAATCTTCAGTTGACAATGTTGTAGTCATGTGAGTATGAGGAGAGTCTTCAAAAGACAGGAAATTGATTCATATTGGAATGATTATATAAAATAATCCATTAAAAGTAATTAATGCCAATGATTGTATTTGATTTGTCCTAGCTGTGTGTGTTTCATGGTTGCATGTACATGTCCCTGTTCATTACAATGAGGGTAGGGATAACAAACAGGCACAGCAATGTTCTCTAATGTCAACTCTGGTAGAGTACTTAATTTTAATGGAGTACATTTGGTTTCTGTTGTACTTGTATAAACTCTTTAAATGCTTCCGTTTGAATGAGTTATTATAGGTCGTAATCTGAAATATGATCTAAATCCTTGATCTAAAATAGGCTTTGTACCTTAATGAAAATGAAAAGTTAAGTGTAAATTCTGACAAGACGTTTGGCATTGAATTGAGAGCCATGAATGTTGGGTACAGCATGGCTTAACAGTAGCTACATCTCAGTTAGCTTCATTATTTGTTCATTTTTACATGCTAAAATCCACTCTGAAGGCTAGCAGAACCTCACCTGAATGTGGTCATGCATCATTTGCAAGAGCTAGTGATAAACGGCCCTGGGTTCAGTCATCCTGCCTGACTAACTATATGCAGTTATGTGCTTTACTTAGACTGAAGCAGTGAGCTGATGGGCATCCATAAATCATAATGTTTACTCCTTTTCAAAAACTCCCTGGAGTTAAATCCATTATCACACCAAGGAATGCTTTTCCTATTTGTGATGTATGGCTTGAAAAGGTAAGTAAATGTCTGTTGGAATTAACTTGAGATGTAGTGAAACAACTGCATGATAATGCGTTGGTGCGCAAAGTCAATGTCATATATATATTTTTTACACAAAGTTACACAATTTCCTATGATCTATTTAACTACATTCAGAAAAGATCCACATGTTTTTAGTTAAATGGCCAAAAGACTCAACTTGTAGGACAATTCCTTCAACTGTAGGAGACCTGTGTGCTGCTATGACCAAGACAGCAGTCAGCAGAGTGTTTCCTGCCTCATGTTGCAATAGCAGTTTCTTTTCTTGATTCAGCACCTGTGACCTGCTGCACAGGAAGCCCAGCCCACTGGCTTTCATATTTTTTTGCATTTTTTAGATTTAAGTTGAAAGCGACCCTGTCCTAAGCTGTGTTTATTGTATTGTCATGGTGGAGCTTTCAGCTTTTTTTCCAGTTCTATTCATATGGTGTAATCACATTGATAATTGAAGGGAAAAATCTATACCACCTAATGAACAAAATGCTTTGTCAGCCATTTTTATCAGGAGACACTAATTAGTGTTGCCTCGTTCTCAGATGAGGCCATTTATTGATAGCCACCCAAAGGAAAGCCCAGTTAACAGCGAATGGATTCTTTTTGATGACACTAGTCATTTTAACAAGCACATTCAAAGATTAGACTGAGCCTGTTTTGCTGTATCGGTTCCCTCTAATCCTATTGAATTCAATGCAGTTCAGAAATCTTGTAGCGCTGCAATCAGGGCCCTACAGGTGTTAATTCTTTTTCAAAAGGCAACAAATACACAAGAAAATATTTAATCATTCACAGTTGATACATAGCTGGTGAAATTAATGTAATGTAAAATGCATCATTTGCCCCTGTTATAATGTCCATTTCTCTTGCCAAAAGACACACGTGTGTTAAAATATTCACTGAAGTGAATACAGTAGGTGAAAGTTGTTTACATATACACTGCTTAAAAATGTAACTGTGAACCTTGAACATATTTGCAATCCAATAAATTATTCATCATTAACAGCAACAAACCATTCATTTTATGATACAAGAACCATCCACTAAATGCATGAAGTGCATACATGCAGTATTTGGACTACGTTACAAGGCTGTCACCACATTTATCTGGAGGTACAGTGATTGCATTAATGCGGAGGTTACTGTAAGCCTGCTAATAGTCAATGTTGTCTGCTGCAGTAATGTAGCAGCAATTTGACAGTGACACCCTGTGATGGTGAAACTTTGTGTAACAGCAGCTGTGTGATTTTTATCAGCTGATGTCCAGCTGAATATGTAATGCACTCCAAGCCACAGCTGTGCACTGTTGGCTCTTATAGACCCAAAGGAATGAAGGTGATTTAAGGTGTCCTAGGAGTCCCTGACCTTGTCGCTCAATAGCTGTTCAGTGTCATTGCCTTTTATGTGCAAAGCGACCATCTTGATAAGAGTCATCAATGCACCACTTTGAGAGGGCAGCTTGATTCGCAGCATACATTGATTAAAGGAACAGTGGGTGCTGAATGGGCAGTGTTTCAACTGTGCTTTTTACACAACGAATCCAAATAATTCATGGGGGATTGAGAGAGTTGTGATATCCTTCCAATGTCTTTGGTGTAGGCGTGAATGTACGCAGAGAATTGTAAAGATATCGGTGTGTGCTAAGATCCTATGTAGATAAGGGGACATACACTGAAATATGTCAAATAGGGACACAGTATCTGTTGGTTTCTGCAGATGAGAGAGGGGTTGTCCTGGTATAAACTGGAAGAGGTGTATTGGTTTATTGTGACAGCACAGACATGATTGTATATTCCATCTGACAAATGAGAGGTCATCCATCACCACATGGCAGGGCTTTTCAATGAACTCAGGAAGTGCAGACCTCCACTGTGCCGTTGAGCAATCAATCACAGAGGGTGCCCCACAGTAAGTGAGGCCATTAGTGATGGCAATATAATATGTATAGATTTTTCTTTACAGACAGAGCGGGTGGAAGACAGAATAGAATATTCAAATACCAATTTAAGAGAGCTTACTGCATTTAACTCTTATATTAAAGAAGGAACACTGACATGCTAAAAGTAAAGAGGTACTATCCTATTCATTTTATGAACACACACACACATACACTAAATATGCACAGACACACAATGGATGGTGCATTTATGATTTACAATGACTTTACTGATGATGTTCTTAATTTTGTCAAGATTAATAATGAAACAGAAAAATTGTCCTTTGTATGTTAAGAGAATTATTTCACAAAGTCACAGGGCATTATTTTGGGTATTTATTTTTACAAGGAAAATATACAATGTTCTTTGAGAACCTGGACTCTCAATGTGTATTCAAAGGATCCCATTCATAATCATTCAGGGTACTGGTGAGTTCTTTCCTGTTTTGTATGAAAATAAACATTTTATTTCACTAACAGATTAAAAGTAAAACTAGCCTGAATGAAGCATTACCCATAGACAAGAAGACCAGTATTTTCCTCTATAAACAGCTGAGTTGCCTTCACTGTGAAATCCCAACATGGACATTGGCTGCCACAAACAAGAGGAGCTCACCCTGATATAAAATGAAATGAATTCTGGAACAGTGTGGCATGCTAGTAAACATAAAGATACCTCATTCAACATTTTTTTGGAAATGCATAAGTGAGCATGATCAGGCAAGAAAACATAGAAGAAAATCACAACAGATATGTGATCAAATAGTAGCTCCACAACCCATATATTATCAATTGTAGAGAACTGCATTGGTGCAGCAGTAACATGGTAGGGGACGGATTGTGCTGTGGAGCTCAGACTAACCTGTAGGGATTTAGACACAGGATATTTGTTTTAGTTGAGTTGAGAGGCATAACTGAGCTGTGCTATCTCTGCATGGTTACAAGAATTAACTACAGGTAAAAGCATATCTGTATTTCTTAATTTTTCTGAAAACATTTGATTGTACACAAAGCATTCTTATTTTTCACTGATAAAGAAGCGATTTTCAATGAATTTGAAAATAAACCGTAAATAGGCCAGGTGACTGTAATTAGCTTTACGAGGATTCCATTCAAAAACACTTGTGTCTGGTCATTCAAGTGATTAAGTGGCCATTCTTTGTTTTGTCATGTAATAAACAAGTAGATTGTACGTATTGGATATATTCATTCTCCAGTGAATGTCACCCACTGGTATGGCATTGTTGGTGGATTGTAATTGAATCGATACTATTGTTTATGGTAGATGCTCAGATCATGCTGACTGTCCATGTCCTCTTGTTTACAGGACTCCCCTTATCCCTTTATAGGAACTACAAAGGCGTGTTTCTATCTTGATCTCCTAAAACAACCCTATGGATATGCAGGTCAGACCAAAATGAATGTAGCAGCATAGTCCTGTCCTCTAAATGCACTTCATAGTGCACTCACAGGGATATGCAACCCCCTGTGGGCCTCAACCCAGACACAAGCTGACTGACACAAGCTGAAATCAGTAACCATCATGTCTGTGCTTGGAAAAGGGCCAGGTGATGGACAGCTTATTGACAGCTAAGCAAAAAATGAAGAGATATTCTGAACACCAGCAAGAACTTCAGTCATGCTTAAAAGTAGTTGTCCATTTCATACATTTGTAACCAGTATGGTATAGCTCTTCTGTTCTTGTGAGTTCCTCATATCTCAATTACCTGATTATCCAATTATCTGACTGGTGAGTACTTTATGTTTTTGTAAAAAAAAAAATATTATTTAGTAATTTATTTATTTATTTTTGGGAGGAGACCATTTTCCCAGTGGAATGTAAAATAAATTACAGCCGCTGTGTTTATTTTCAGGACAAAAAACCATAAAAGCCACAGAATTAAAGACAAATAGTGCCACATTTTATGAATAAAGTGAAAGTTTGCCTTGTCATGTGTTCAGGAGAATGGCAGGTGCTAAGCGCTGCCCTCATGGTGTGCGCCACGGGTGGTCGCACCGAATACTGCAGCGCCGTACCAGGGCAACCAAAAAGCAGTTGACCCAGACGCATGGAAGCGGGCAGATGGGGCCCGAGGCCTCTCGCCATGGTGTGAGGGAGTAAGACGTGTGCCATTTGGATCCCGCCTGCCACACAATGCGCAGTGCGGGTGCTGAGCTCATTTTCAGAGGCTTTGAAAGCTGGACCCCAACAATGTGCAGTGACTCACGGCTGGTCAGGTGACACTGAAAGGGCTTCTCCAGACTAGCCACAGTGAGCAGTGTCATCAGTTCATCTGGGGGAACAAAAGCAGAGGCGATGGGCGATGCAGGGCACTCAGATGATGCCTACAGAGGCAAGCTTAGCTTCCTTTCCCCTTTGGAGGGAAGAAGGGGATTTTCTGCCATCTCATTAAGAGTACAGTGTGTCAGGTGGTCTTTGGTGCTTACTGATGTAGAGTGAGATTGAGAGTCAGAGACCTCTTGGTAAGATAAAAATGAGTGTAATCAAACTATTAAATTTTCATTAGATAGAAAGACATAAATTGTCAAAAACTGTGAATAATTCAAATTAATCCTCAAAGGTTATCATAAGGGTTGTATTTTGGGAGAAACATCGGTGTAAATGCTAACAAGCAGGAAGTGAGCTTTTCCTCAGAGAAAAGATCACAATTCCTTTTTATATGGTAAAGAAACAACTGGGTCATCACATAAAGGGAGGGCAGAGATGGCTCAGATAAACTGGTCATAGGCCTTCAGCTGTGTACTACAGTGAATACATATACAGTACAACTAAACAGTGTAAATAATGTGTTATATAGCATATATATAAAATATAATAAGCTTAATCATTAATCATCTAGTCACTGATTTCACTAATAATGAATCTAATGTAATATTAAACTAGTGATTAATCAACATTATTTCTATAATTTCCACTTCACCATCTTGTTGACTGGGTCATTTTTGTGATGGATATCTTGCTCTTCCACATTGTTTTGAAATTTAAAAAAAATCAGTTGTTTAAACTGGGATCATTGTCAGAATTCCTAATTCTCCCATTGATCTCCCCAGAGAAGGATGCTTCTCATAATTAATGGCCACACTGTGGTCAGTTGTTTCTTACCACATTGTTTCTACCTTAGTTAGGTACCAGCAAATTTGTAGAAGTGAAGAACAAAAATGTTGGATTATAGTGATAAAAGGTATTCACTGTGTAATGCTAAACTGTTTACAGTATTATCAAATAATGTTTTCAGTATGCCAACGTTGTATCATAAAACACAGTCAGGCTTGAAATAACAGTACAGAAGGAACACTGGTTATGCGTTGTGGTTTCCTCTCCTGGTGTATTATGTGCAAAGACAATACAATATGATATTGCAGCTGTTTTAGTGTTAATACTAGATGAGCCCATTAATCATTTTGACAGTCTAATATTGAGATAGCCCCAAATGGGAAAGGAAATTAAGTTAACATACTGTTTTGAAAACACTTTATGAATCCAGTCATGGTATGTTAACAGGCAGCTCACCAATAATTGGATACAGCAGTCCTGAAATGTGTTCTTTAGATTCACAATGGCAATATTCAGCCATCTTAGGGAATGAAATACATTTGCAGTAATATTATTATATTATTATATATTTAAGTTTGCATATGCACATTTCTGTTGAAACTGATGCAAACACACAATGTGGGGCTTTATTAAGACAACAGTACACACTAATATGTGTAGTCCTGAAATAGATATGTGAATAATACTGAGCTTTGGCAATGTGCATTGTTGGAAGAGAGATTATTTTTAACATTAACATTTAGGACATTGATCATATTGACATATTATGTCCATTTGAGGTCAGGATTAGCAAGAGGTACTATGATTTACTGGCAAGACCATGTTCATTGAAAACCTTTTTTTGCCATCATACATACACTGCAACCAATAAATAGTCTGTACTATAATTTGATTTGCAGGTTTGCCTACTGTGACATGCATTTTTGTGTTTAGGCTTTGGTAAAGATGGCAACATTACAGTGCTATGTAACACAGGTGTGCACTGTGCACAAGCTGGAGAGATTATTGTAGGACTGTTATCAGGGCATGGGCCTTTATTGCAAAAATCATTTGCTCAGTTCCTTTTTAGTTATGGATGATGAAAATCAGAATGGATGCTCACTGTTCTTCATTACAGTATTAAACAGTTACTGAATGTATTGTCGTATTCTACTATCTTCGTATTGTAAGAAAACGTATCATTTTGATAGTGATTAGTATTATTCAGCATGCCAATAACAAATCCATGCTTCCATCCCCACAATGCACTGTTGGGGACTCTTCAGAATGCAGAAAAAAAAATTAACTAAAAATTAACGTTGGACTGAAGTTAATAAGCATTGTTGCAAATCATTGTTTACTTAAATTAGAGGTATAATTTGCAACAACAGATTCAAGCACATAAAATGGCCCTGACTGCTCCATATTGTAAAATCAAATCAGGCTGAACACAAATAAAATCATGACTTCGTAAAATACCAAATGTCAGATTTCTGTAATTGTATGAAGCATTTTCACCTCAGTCTAAAATAGACTAAATTAGAATTTGCCTAATGAGGCATTGCCATTTGGGTAGATGCACAGAGGAGTGAAATGACACCTTTTTAGCTGGGTTAGTCTTACAAAATGGAGAAACAGCAAGTGGATAATAATACTACAATTATCCTCTCAGTCAGTCCACTCTGCAGCAGAATAATACAATAGTGACTAATACCACGCAATACCAACAAATGACCCTATGCATGTTATAATAAAGAGAGACAAAATGTCTTTTTATAGAATGTCTATCTTGAATGCAGTGGAATTTAAATGTCATGGAAATTATAGAGACATAATAGGTATCAATTCAGTCCAAGAACCGAGGTTAGAATTCTGAGGAATGGTTAACCATTTATCATTTTCACTTCCAGTGTTTCCCCTCATTAGTTTTTTTGAATGTGCATTACAGAAGCAGTAAGCTGTAAAGCTGTGAATTGCGCAGGCTGTAGGAACTAGCCAAGCAGTGAGCATTGAGTATGAAATGATTTCTCATTTGGGAGTAACCAGCATTTTGCTGTGTCCACTAATGCATTTGGAGCTGAGTATTTATGGTAAATGCACAATTCCCTACGGTGCCTTTGCTGTATGTAAGCAGCCTTAAATGCATTTATGAAATTATATTCCAAATTAGGATCAAAAATATATCCTGCACTTATTATAGAAATATTAATTCAACAATCAAAATGATGTATTTCTAAGTACACAACTACTGCATACATTTACTTGCATAAATTTACTCTACACTGCAAATACTTAAGGTACCAATTATATAGATAAGCATAATGTAACTACAGGCAGGCAACATTCATGGAATTAAAGGAAGCAGAAGCTGTTTCCAAAGAGGCAAAAAAAATGCTGAATTTGAAATATTGCTGTCTAAGCAATAATTTGATGAATCAGATAAAACAGGAAGTATACACAATTTATTTCTTGACCAAATTAACCGTTTGTCAAATTTAGACCAGATATATGAAATTATTTGATTGACTGTCCAAATGAACACCACAGTTAAGTAAATAATATCTGAGGAAGAAATGAGACAACACGCAAATAGAATACCAGCACGTAAATATCTTAGGTAATATTAAAGTGAAAACCGCCTTGTTCAGGGTAATCTTTCCATGTGGAATATTTAATAACACAGCATTTAATTGGTTAAATAAAAAAAGGTGGTTAATATGGCAACGGTAATGTCAGTTTCTGCTCATGCTCTTCTACTCCGAGCCTCATTGTCCTGACTGATGGCTGACTGGTGGCAGGCTGGTAATTGGATGTGTGCATGAAGAATAATGTGCTTGGAGCGTTCTCCAGGCCTCAGACTGCTGACACGTCTGTTTGCATAGGTCAGCCAAGTGAGACACTGCTGGCAAAAAAAAAAGGTCTTTCACTTCATTCAGTTACAGTGCTGCTTCTCACACAAAATGCCACGGTAAAGCTTTGGAGAGAAATTATGGAGAGAAAGGGGTAAACTGTGCTTGGGAGGAAAATCCTAAGATGTTGTCTGTTGAAATGAGTATTTTGATTTATTTTAAGCCTTTATTAAATTCTTTGAGCATTTGAGCATTGTTACAACCATGGCCAGTGAGGTCTTGGAAGGTGTGCTTAAGTGAAAGGAATGTTGAGAGATTTTCTGTATAGTATTTGTTGTTATTCATTACATATTTGATGCAATCTATATAATCACATATAGAATTACAATACACATATGTTACATTTGTCCCTTTGACACAGAGCGATTGATTTACTTGTATTTATGTTATTGCTTGTTATTGGTTTTAAATAAATTCAATGTAGTACATTGTGGTTTGCTCAGTGGCAAGTGTCAAGTCCAGGTAGTCATGTAATGTTACCTATGCCAAAGTTATATGTTACCTACTGTATGCCATTACAGGATATTATAAACCTTGTGTATTATAAAGCACATGGTGAGTAAGTATTCAAATGAATATGTGACATATACTTAATATTTATTTAATCTTTAAGAAAAAAAAAGTTCTAACTCTTCACAAATGTAAAATATAAACATCTTTCCTAATATTTTACAAGCAAGAATTATATAATGCCGTTCTTTTTTCTCTCTCTTTATTTAAGGTCAGAAAATTCTGCACCACAAAAGCAATGTCCTGGAGACAGTGGTACTTATCAATCCCTCAGATGAGGCTGTCAGTACTGAGGTAAGTGTTTCTCTGAGAGCCCAGCCTTTCTGACTGCTGTACTGATAATTAAAATTCATTTCTCATCAGCAATGACACCCACCCACCCAACAAGAATAGTCACAGTATGCACATTTACTAGCCAATGGTCATATTCTGTTTTTTTTTAATTCATTGAATTAATTTCTAAGGAATGCTGTTACAAAAATACACTGCAGACTGCTAGTTCGTAAATCACTGCAGTATTGTTTTCTGTATGTAATAAAATGTAAATAAAAACAAGCAAATACACATACTCAGTCCAAATAATTTAATTGGGTTTTAAAGAGCCAATTGGGTACCGAAGATAGTCAAAACAACTTTTAAAAAGCAAAATTATTATTTTTGGTAAACAATATTCACTTGTGCCAAATAGGAGTGCATTTGTCAAAGTACTCTTGGGTTCCTTGTCCCAAAATTTGTAAATTTGTGAAAAGGGCTATATTAAAGTGTAACTAATGTATTTTCCCCTGAAAACATGATGGAATGCTAATTAATTCATGAGCAGCCACCACTTGTGCTCTGTATTCAAAATAATATCACACACCCATGTAGGTTTGCATGTTTCAGGCTGCCAAGGCTCAAGGTTATAGTTTGTTTAGATTTATTCTACACGTGGGAGTATTACATGCAACATATTAGTGCAAGCAGTACTAAGGTTATAATCATATGTTATACCTGAAGAATCCTGTGAAACATTTAAATGCAGAGCTATTCCACTTGTCTTGATTTTCCAATGAT
The DNA here is from genome assembly GCF_013347855.1 of Anguilla anguilla. NCBI lineage: Eukaryota > Metazoa > Chordata > Actinopteri > Anguilliformes > Anguillidae > Anguilla > Anguilla anguilla. The sequence continues at coordinate 8,858,254 of NC_049214.1, read as the reverse complement.
TCATTATAAACATAAAACTGGAAATATTTCCCTATTCTAACAAGCGGTATGGGCTTATTTATTTATTTATTTATTTATTTATTTCTTTCTTTCTTTCTTTCTTTATTAAGTATGAAGCAGAAATTTAGGATTATATTTTTTTATTATGCATTTTTACTGATTGATACTTTCAAATTGTACAAGGTGTTTCATCGTCTGAGAAAACAATTTGAGAATGATCTACTCTGTTACCTCTTCCTTTATTTACAGGTTCGGCTGATGATCTCAGACACTGCAAGGCACAAACTACTCGTACTATCAGGACAATGTTTCGAAAACACAGGGGAGCTCATTCTTCAGTCTGGGTCCTTCTCATTCCCAAAATTCATTGACATCTTCACTGATCAAGAGGTGGGTGGCTGAAAAAAATGTATTGTCAGAACACTCTGAAATTCTATGGTGCATATTACAATGGCATCCATAGAATTACATGGACTGGTGCATTCCTAAGATATAATTTCTTCAACAGATTGGGGAACTGCTCAGCACTACACATCCAGCGAACAAAGCAAACCTCACTTTATTCTGCCCCGAGGAAGGTGACTGGAAAAACTCAAATCTGGACAAACACAACCTACAGGACTTCATCCATATGAACTTGAGCTCTGCCTTAATACTGCCAGAAATGGAAGGCCTCTCAGAGTTTACTGAATATCTGTCAGAGTCTGTGGAAATCCCATCGCCTTTTGACATGTTAGAGCCTCCAACCTCTGGTGGATTTCTAAAGCTTTCGAAGCCATGCTGCTACATCTTCCCGGGTGGTCGAGGAGACTCTGCCTTATTTGCGGTCAATGGATTCAACATGCTAATCAATGGGGGTTCTGACCGTAAGTCCTGCTTTTGGAAACTGGTCAGGCATCTTGACAGAGTAGACTCCGTTCTGCTGACACACATTGGAGATGACAACTTGCCTGGGATCAACAGCTTGCTACAACGGAAAATAGCCGAACAAGAGGAGGAGCTGTCCCAGGGTTCCACAGCCAACAGTGACTGGATGAAAAATCTCATCTCCCCAGATCTTGGAGTTGTGTTTCTTAATATTCCTGAAAACCTTGAAAACCCAGAGCCCAACTACAGAGTGAGAAGGAACATTGAGGAGGCTGCCTTCACCCTGCAATACTTGAACAAGTTGTCTATAAAACCTGTAACTCTTCAGAGGCCTGTTGGAAATGCCATAGACCCTATTATTTTATTTCAGAAAATGGGTGTTGGGAAATTGGAGATGTATGTTCTGAACCCAGCAAAAAACAGCAAAGAGTTGCAGTACTTTATGAAACAGTGGACTGGTAGTGAGAAAGACAAGGCTTCAGTGTTGCTTCCAAATGGAAAAGAGTCAGAGATGCCGGTGTCTTATTTAACCTCCATTTCATCATTGATGGTGTGGCATCCAGCTAACCCCTCTGAAAAGATTGTTCGTGTCCTGTTTCCTGGCAATGCGACACAATATAATATTCTTGAAGGCTTGGAGAAGCTAAAAAATTTAGATTTCTTGAAACAGCCTATTGTGACCCAGAAAGAGTTATCTTCAGATTTGGCACCAACACTGAAGCAAGCAAAACTAAAGCACAAAACCGATAGCAAGGAAAGTCTAAAATCAACCTCAAAGCCATCATCTAGTCGAGGAGTCAGAAAGGAATCCAAGGAAGAAGCACCAGAGAAAGCAAAAACAGACTCAGAGGTAGCCCAAGAAAAGACTCAAAAACTTGAGAAAAAAGAGAAACCTCCCATGAAGAAGGAAAAGGCAAAGACTACTGAGACAGACGCTAAGGCAAAGCCAGAGGAAATACAAAAAACCGAAACCTCTGAGAAAAAGAAAGAGATCAAAACAAAAGCAGCTAAGGAAAAGGTAGTTAAAAAAGAAGTCAAGAAAACCACTGAAAAGAAAAATGAAGAAAAAGAAGCAAAGAAGGAAGTGGCAAAGAAAGAAGAGAAGCTGATCATGAAGAAAGATGAAAAGATTAAAAAAGAAGAAAAGGTAAAGAAGGAAGAGCCCAAGAAAGATGCAAAAAAAGAAACTAAAAAGGATGTAGGAAAAGATTCTCCAGCAAAAGAAGGTAAGAAAGAACTAAAGAAAGATGACAAAGATGTAAAGAAGCCCTCTAAGGAATTAAAGAAAACTACTACCCAGGCAGATTCCAAAAAGCCTGTGCTAAAACCGAAAGTGCTGAAGAAGGAAGACTCATCAAAGAAAGATATTAGTAGTCCAGGAAAATCCAAAGATAAGGGAAAGATAAAAAGCTCTAAAAAAGAATCGAAGCCCAGTGAAGCCACACTTAGTGCTGGTGCTGCTGGTGCCGCTGTTGCTGTTAGTGCAGCTGCAGCAGCTTGCATTGCAGAGGCAATTGAAGCTGAAAGATCATTAATGTCATCTCCTGAAGATCTCACAAAAGACTTTGAAGAACTTAAAGCAGATGGGATTGTAGAAGATGATGGGACTATGCCTCAGACTAAGCAGGAAGATACAGCGCCTACTCATATGATACAGCATGAGGAAGTGGTCCTATGTAAAGAGCCCTCTAAGGTCGAGGAACAAGTGGCATCTCTGGATGAAGGAATAACAACTACTGAAGCTGAAGGGGACAGTGGAGTAACCCCAGATGAACTGGAGCCTAAAGGAAAAACCAGTGCTGATGCTAATGAGAAATTTGAAGATGAAGGCACTGGATTGGAGGAATCATCAGAAACTGGAGACTATGAAGAAAAAGGAGAGACTGAAGATGTGGATGAACAGCAAGATCAGGATGAAAGGAAAGAAACACAGGATGACTTGTTAGGCAGCAAAGAAGAGGACCTGCAAGAAGGCAAACAATCAAAAGATAGTCTGGGTTCCAAAGAAAGAGATGACTTGGAAACTTCTGGGAAAGATAAAGATGAAGTAACAGACGATGAAATTGAAGAAGGCACAACAGCTTTGAAAGAAAGTGACTTCCTGCCAAAGATGTCTGAACCTCATTTTCTTTCAGCTGAACATGCCTTGATTCAAAATGAAGCCCTTCCAGATGCCTCTGAGAGTGAAGCAGCATCAGATGAAGAGAATCGAGATGAGCCACTTGAGGAATATACTGCCACATCCGGCCACACCCAATCTACTCTTGAGATTTCAAGTGTTCCAACACCAATGGATGAAATGTCAACACCAAGAGATATTATGAGTGATGAAACCACCAATGACGAAACTGAGTCACCCTCTCAGGACTATGCTAGGCTTGGAGGGGCTGTGCCATCAAGTATTTTTGACAGATCAAAGCTTTCTCCACTTCAAGACACCCCAGAATCTGATCATTCGAAAAGCGATGCCACGGAAGGCATGGATTATCATGTGTCAGCCTCTACACTGTCTCCACCATCATCATTAGAAGAGGACAAATCCTGCAGACAGCTTCCTTCTGAAGATGCCATGTCAAAAGAGAAAGAGGGAGGATACAGATTAACGCTGGACACACCAGAAAAATTCAGCCTTGATACAACAAGTCTTAGTCCAAGTCCACCTTCACCACTTGTTAGGACACCTACCAGTGATCACAGTGTAAATTTGGACTTAACACCAACTGCTATAGCTGCACCAATTGAATTAGGAACAACTCTTTCTGGAACACAGGAAGTGGAGACTACAAACAGTCCAGATGATAAGACATTGGAGGGTGCCTCTTCTACTCAGTCCGCTCCTGGAAGTCCTGGCCATACACCATATTATCAGTCACCTGTTGATGAAAAGGCAAGTACACTACCACCTGAGACTTCTGTCAAAGTCCATGGACCAATCATTGTGGAAGTTACCAGTGACAAAGAGGAATCTCCCTCTAGAGTCAGTCCAATGGATGAGCCTGTCCCAGATTATGCATCACCCATTGAGAAGGTTCTTTCTCCTCTTCGTAGTCCACCACCACTGGGAGAGTCATCTCCAACAGAGGGTTTTCCAAATGCAGATGGAAAGCAACACTTCGAGCTGCCTCAGTCCCCTTCAGAGGTGAGCGATGACAAGAAGACATCAGAACAGTCTCAAAGTCCCTTAGCTGACAGCACCTCAACCTCACCCACAACTCCACAGCCTGAGCAGGAGTCCTCAGATTTAAGACAAGGAATGGATAAAGATGACAGTTGTGTCCAAAGTCCCTTAGCTGACAGCACCTCAGCCTCACCCACAACTCCACAGCCTGAGCAGGAGTCCTCAGATTTAAGACAAGGAATGGATAAAGATGACAGTTGTGTCCAGAGCGGCACACAAGAAAAAGGAGAGGAATCAGGGAAAGTAACAAGTGATCTGTCACCTGTATTAGTAGACTCCAGCTCCACTGGAGCATTTAAAGAGGATAGTAAAATGTCCATATCAGAAGGAACCTCTGAAAAATCAGGCACTCCAGTGGATGAAGTTGTAGCAGAGGATACATTTTCTCATATTGCATCTGCTTCAACTGCTTCACTTGCTACTAGTTCATTCCCTGAGCCAACAACAGATGATGTCTCCCCATCATTACACGCTGAGGTAGGCTCCCCACACTCAACAGAGGTAGATGACTCCCTTTCTGTGTCTGTGGGTCAGACTAAAATAACATTCCAGGAAACAGAAGTCTCACCATCTAAAGAAGAGAGCCCCAGGCCAATGTCAATTTCTCCAGATTTCTCACCCAAAATAGCAAAATCAAGAATGAGCTCCATGCAGGAGCCTAGGTCTCCTGAACAGTCCACAATGTCAATGGAGTTAGATCAAGAGTCCCCTGCTCACTCTTTAGCGCTTGACTTCAGCAAACAGTCTCCAGAACATCCAGTAGCTAGGGAAAGCCAACATATTACTGAGAATGGTCCAACAGAGGTTGATTACAGTCCTTCTGAAAGACTTGATAAGAAATCTGTGTCTTCAGTGGAGACCATTCTTTTCATAGAGAATGACTCTTCTCAGGCTGCTTTGGCTTCTCCTTCAGATGGCTCCCAGTCCACCCCATCTGTTAATACACCATCCCAGATTTCCACGCCATTTAAAGAGGAGGACCAATTCAATGTCACAGACCCCAGTAAAACGTCTCCATGTTCCATTAAAAGCTCAGCTTCCCCAGAAAGTTTAATGTTGAAAGCTGAGGAAACTATACAGCAACTGGATAAGTCCCCTGCCACTCCCAAAATTTCATCCGTCACTCATTCTCCTCTCTCTTCTGACTCATCAGGGGTAGGTCCTGATAATGTGTCAATTAAATGCATGGAGTCCACTCAAAATCTGGAAAAGACTCCAAGTCCAAAAGCAAGCCCCTTTAGCGGCTCACCACCATCAACAGATATGTTATTTAGCAGTGAAAGTTCTGTTGACCACAATGGGCAATCATTGAAAGACAATGAAGCTAAAGAAATACATGACAAGTCACCATCCCTTCCAGAAGCAGGATCTCCTCCTTTTTCAATGTCTTCCTATTCTTGCTTTTCACAGAAAACAGAATTTGTGTCTCAGGTATCAGGGACTAATCCATTTCTGTGTGAGGAGTCCACTGGTCAGTCTAAATCCCCGGTGAGTCCTAAGATTCCATCTCCTTCATATTTACCACTTTCATCCAAATTGTCTGACTTTCAGGACAAGTTTAGTGCACCTTCACAATCATCATCGGCATCTTTCTCACAAGCGTTTGAATCCAGTTTTTCTCAAAGTGAAGAACTAAAGAGGGACGAACAAGAAGACCAGAAGTGCGCAGGTGGCTCCAGAGACCCAGATTATTCTAAAAAGAGTCCCTCTCCACAATCTAGAACGGATGTTGATTTATGCTTGGTTACCTCTTGTGAATACCGGCACCCTAAAACAGAGCTGTCACCTTCCTTCATAAACCCAAGCCCTCTTGAATTCTACATCAATCAGGAGAATACTCTGGAAGAAGAAAAACCATTAGCTAAGTCTGGGGGAGGGCCTCCACCACCTGGTGGGAAACACCATGCTAGGCAGTGTGATGAAACCCCACCCACTTCAATCAGTGACTCTGCTCCTTCTCAGACAGATTCAGATGTACCCCCTGGGACAGAGGAATGCCCCTCCATCACTGCTGATGCAAACATTGACTCTGAAGATGACTCTGAAACTCTTCCAACGGACAGGACCTTGACATACAGGCATGCAGACCCTTCTCCAGTCACCCTCCGTGATTCTGCACCCTCTCCACCCCATCCTGACGTATGCATGGTTGATCCAGAAGCCATGATAGCTGATCAAAACTTGTCAAAACCTTCAAAGAAAGAGGGCAGTGAAAAAACTAAGAAGAAAAAACTAGGAATGAAGTCTAAGACTTCCTCGCCAGCAAAAAAGAGTGGCATTACAAAAACAAGTGCTGGTAAGGACTCGTCAGACAAATTTTCAAAGGTTTCATCTCCAAAGAAGAAAGAACCCTCAGCATCTAAGTTGAATGTGAATGTTGGCGGAGAGGGAAAAGATGCCAAAAATGCATCAAATACCTCTGCCTCAAAGGGTGCAAAAACTGCTACATCAGGTAATCCCAACACTTTATGGAGTGATTTATATAAAGCAAGATTATTATTTAGCAGAGGTTTTATGTACATGTCTGTAGGCCTGATAGAGGTAAAACACATTTGTTTTTATGGCCTGTATTTGTTCCTCTTTTTACACAGTTTGGCTGTAATTTTATCTGAGTTACTGCTCTTATTTTCTATGTTCCTTAGTAGAAAAGTAAAATAGCTAGTGCCAGAGCTCCCCATCTCTACATGACTGTAAACCTACCATAAGCGTTATGGTAAACTGCTAATCATTTTTTGATACTGGGGCTATATGAGTCCTGTGATTGCTGTCCTTGCTTTTACATTCTGCATAAATCATGATTTTTTTCATGAAACTTTTTTTTGACTGTTTTTCTGGATTGAAGGCTCTGGCAGTGGTAAGACCACTGGAGGGATGTCCATCCCTGACTGCCCCCCAATGTACCTGGACATGGTATACATACCAAACCACTGCAGCGCTAAGAATGTTGATGCTGAGTTCTTCAAGCGGGTGAGGTCGTCTTACTACGTTGTGAGTGGTAATGACCTGGCTGCACAGGAGCCCAGCAAGGCTGTCCTGGACTCTCTTCTGGAGGGAAAATCTCAGTGGGGCAATAACATGCAGGTATGACACCGAGCTATGTGATCTAGTGATCTTACAGCAAACAGAACTATTCTTGAAGTCAAGGGGTATGTCTGTGATATGCATTTGCAAAAAAGTAAGCATAAAGCTGACAGGGGTGAGAAATATCAACCCATTCTGAGATTGTGAGCTAAACAATATAGCAAATCATGCATCTAATAGACCTGGCTACATAACAAGGTTACCCTGAAGGTTGTGAGGGGGCATTCAACGAGGGGGCATTCAATTGACTTGTTTGGTGAAATGGTAGGTGTTTACTCTTTATCTCTGAATTGTGACTCTTTCCACTGACAGGTCACTCTGATCCCAACCCACGACTCAGAGGTAATGAGGGACTGGTACCAGGAGACCCACGAGAAGCAGCAGGATCTCAACATCATGGTGCTGGCCAGTAGTAGCACAGTGGTCATGCAAGATGAGTCCTTCCCTGCGTGTAAGATTGAGTTGTAATTCATAATCTCCATAACCACATTGCACAGACGCAGTGCTTTAACTTGCAAAATCCTCAGTGTAAAACATGGAAATACAAAAAAAAAAACTGTGAATCAAGGGTAAAAATATTTAAAATGAAATCTATAAACATGCTGATACAATGTACTCAGCTAAGGCAAACATACTTTATAACTAAGGCACATTCCCCAAACCACCAGTAATTATTTGAAGTTACATTGTTTAAAAAAAAAATATATATAATGAAAATTTGAAACCCTTTCTATAGACTGTTAGTATAATACTACAAACCCCAATCATGAAGCATGTCCATAGGCCTAGAATGGTGTGTGCAAACGTTTTTGTTTTCCAGAAAAGGGAATGTCAGAATAGATGAAATAGTGATCATTACACAATGCTAATTAGCACTGATAACAGTGGTAGAAACAGAGAAATATAATTGCTAGAAGGGTTCTATGCCACCCCCGCCCCCTCTTTCAAACCTCTCTATAATAAAGTGCTTAAGTATAATCTATAATACTGTAATCCTGCATCTACAGAAGAGGCTGCTGGAATACCAAAGTACCAGCAACTATTCCTACTGTGTACATCCATTTAGGATGTCAAACTGGAGTTGACAGCATCCTACATATCAAAGAGCACTAAAACCTATGTAGACAAAAGTATTCATTAATATTGGCTTTTGCCCTAAAGCATAAACCAAAAGATAATGGTGTACACATTTTCTGCCTTAGAATGTTACCTGAATGTATAAGATACTTTATGCACGTAATGGATATAGAGAAACAGCAGGCGCATGAGTTGAAATAATTGGAATGATAGTCAACGTCAATTGCCCACCATCAAGGAATTATCTTCAAGATACTGGAACAGCTCTGTGTATGTGTATTGTGTGTGTACTACAACCATGACATTTGAGCGAGGTAAAATATTCTTAGCTGATTGAGGGACCCTATGGAATATAATTTAACAGCTTGGAGATGAGACCATTTACCATATTTGATCACTATAACCTTGCTGGGTTTTAATTACTTTGTGAACTTAATGGCACTTAGAGCAGAACAAATGATTTTCTATTGCTTGCTAAGCAGGAGTTCTGCTTTTCATTAGTGCACTAAAATGTGGCCATTCAAAATGAATTAAGATTAGAAAACATAATTAAGAACATCTCACTATACAGTAAGACTTCACCTATCTCTTCTGCCCAGTGCATAAGAATAACTCTACCATAGTCTTATTCTTATACACTGTATGAGTACACTGGTGGGTATACTTTTTCAGCGGAAAGAAAGTCCACCCAAGGCATACATTAGCATTGCAATAAATATTAGCAGTATTGAAGCCTACAGCTATATTTCAGTTCCCAGATAACTGTCTTACCACAGTGAAGCCTCATTTCATTTTTAAATGATTTATGATTTCATTTATGTTTTTCACTACTTTTGGACTGCATTCAATTCTGTTTTTATTTAATTTGTTGGAGAAAAAAATCATATTCAAAAAAGTATTTTGATCCATCAATGCCTTGAACAGAGAGGGATTTTTAAGCTGCTTTTTATGTGCAGTTCTGCTCTATAGGCAACACATAATGAAATAGGTTTTTAAATGTAATTTCCCCAATTCATCTGATAGTTAAATCTTAATCTAGTGGGTATCATTAAATTTTCTTTTCTCATAATGTCAGAGGGAAAAAACTTGAATGTGGTGCATTTGGCTTTGTTTATGAAGTGATATGATTTCCAAACCTTTGGACTTTTTCTTTTCAAACTGTACTATAATTATAAATAACTTTGTGGCAGGGTGAATGGTTTGGATGGATTTGCATGTGCAATGTAAAATACTGAACATTTCTTTTTTTAATGCGGGGAAGACTGGAACTGCCAGCCAAAAGTAAATAAAAAACAGGGCCATTGTAAAGCTATAATACAAGGAACTCATTCACTGGCTATTATCAGAACTACAGCTATCATAAGTCTTGTACACGGCAAGTGGTGATCATTATTACAACATAAAACATGATCCACCGTGTCCAAAATAGTGCCTGCATCTTTGGACGCTGTTCTTCAGTTAACTGCAAACCCTTTTTGCCAGAACTCTCAGTTGCTCTATGTAACCGCCGAACTGTATCCTTCATAAACATTGAACATCATTGTCATTATAAAGCCTTGTCAGATATAGCAGAGCTTAATTTAAACTTGCTGATGGCGTGGGGAGATGCATCAGTGTGTGTATGCTATGGGATTATAACTGAACTCTTCATTTTATATATATATATATAAAAAAATATATATATATATTTACACAAGGATTTGCAGATCCATGATCTCAACAAACATAATTGCAGACCGTAACAAACAACTGAAATGACATTGTTAAATACTGAACATTTCACTACAGGAAAAACTCTGAATATTAGTTGCAGCATAATATTCCATCGACAAAACAACTTGGACTTTCAATACTGGTATCATCGCCTCTTCAGTACACTGGACCTGACACAAGAGTGACACAACAGCTTGCAACAGTACCTCTAACCACATGCATGAGCATCCAGTCACATCACTGCTAACAGACAAACTGCAGAAGTCTTGACCTTTCCTCTTATTCTTTCTCCTCCTGGGTGATTGTTAATGTCTGTCTGCAGCTGTGTATGGTATACGTCTTGTAATCCTTCCTATCCTTTTCCAAGTCATAATGTAGAGGCTAGTTTCCAGTAAAAGTATTACTTAGTGCTTTTATGATATTTGTGTGCAATATCTCCTCCCACTGAGGCATTTGATGTAAAGGGAAGTACTATTAAAAAAGAGGGGAAAAGAATTTGTGTGGAATTCATTTATCCATGTTGGTCGTTTCCACTACTAAATATGTGTGTCTGTCATGTGTTTGCTGCATACTGACTCAGTTTTAGACTGATCCAGTGAAACAGGTCTACAGACAGGCTACCATGAACATGTCATATGAATGATGACACAATTGATTTTGAATAAATCACTGGGTAGCCAGGACAACATAAATACATCTTTAACCAATGGATGGTACTGAAACACTGTCTTAAGAATGAAAATTCTATAACATATTTTCAATTTTTCATTATGGATTTCAAATGTGCCTCTTTTTTCTCTTTAAAAAAAAAAAACTCACCACTCACTGAATAGCTGGCCAAATTAGAAATCACAGATCACTTCTCACTGCATCGTAAACAAATAACTGCAACATGACCAGATGCGGCTCACATGGGACTTTATATTATGTCATGGCAAATGGAAATCTGTCTAGAGTATTACATTAATTAAGCCATGTTGTAAATGTACATAAAATACATATATAAAAGATATGTAAAAGATATATAATTAAGTAAATTCATATTACTTTATTTAAATGTAAAGTCATGCCATAAAAACAGACCTTTGGTAAGCAATGATTTATTACATAACAGCAATGTTATGATTGCGGACTATTCATAGTATTTTAAAAAAAGAACTTTGTCCCCAACAGTAAATGATGTACAACTCCAGATGTCAAATGTGACATTTTGAGAGAAATTTATTTCAAACAATAAGCTTCGGGCACATGATATATACAATAAATGTAACTAAAAGGAAATTACCCAAAATATACAACATAAGTGACTTGCATATAAAATATGCTAACTGCATATCAAATCTGGATGAAAACGGTCTGTTCAAAAGGTCATATCTGGTATACCGCTACGATCATCATCAGCAATGATGAGGTCACACACAACAAACTCCACTAAAAAGGTGAGCATAATCAGCCATGATGAACATTCCCAATTAACATTCATTTCATAATTTGATCAAAATGAATTTGGACCTCACTTGCATGGCAGAATACATTTCCTTATTGAACAGCCCAATGGAATTTCGAGAGCTGTAATGTCAGCACTTCCTGCCTCTGACATGGCAGAACTGGCTGTGGAGCTGAAGGAGGTGCCCCTGGGCGCTCACACGCAAGGGCGCAGGACTAGGCCGAGGCTTTGGCGGCCTGTCTGGCCTGATACTCCTGCTGCGCCCTCTCTCTCAGTTCCCTCTCCCTCTGGATCAGACTCTGGCGCTCCTGTTCCCACTCCTCCACCTTCCGTGCGTACAGCTCGCCGTCCGCTGCTTCGGCCGCGGCCAGCTCCGCCTGGGCCAGGGCGGAGACCAGCGCCAGGAGACCTCCGGGGTCGACCCTGCCCAGAGACTGCAGCTTGCTGCTGAGGTCCTGCTTACGCGAGAGGGACGAGAGACAGACAGACAGACAGACACAGACACAGACACACGCAATTAAAAAAAATTTAAAAAATAATAATAATAATGTTTTGCCGTGTTTGCCCAGGTAAATATCAGCTACTTTTGAAATCTCACATTATGCACACGCATACTGCACGTATTGGGCCTTAATCACAAAATTCTCTTAAATCCTTCTTGTTCTTAACAAGTTCCTTTGAAAATCCAACGTGGGATTCATGAAATGTTCAGGCCTTTTATTCTGCGCGTACCCCAGGTGTATCAGAGAATGTCAATTGTTTGCAAATTCTGTTTTGCGTGCCTGTTCATGTTATTTCCATAAGGGCAGACCCTAGCAATCCCATAAAAGGCATGCCACCTTCAGGGTCGTGTGCACACATCAGCCATTCGTTGCTCACCGCTAACGTATCTACGGCTCATATGCACCGTCCCTAAGGACATGCTCTCTCCCCAAGGCACCATTAGCCTAGCCATCCAAAAGCAACAAATACAGCACTGCTAAGGGTTGGGTTTGGCTGTGCATTTGTGAGCCTTTATATATCATTATCAACCATCATAAATAACTTTTTATCAATAAACAAAATTAATTACATGCATTCCCAAAAAGGTTATTATCGTAAAATAAAACATAGATGAACAGCGCTGAGGAAAAAAAACATTGTCGTAAACCGAAATTAAAATAAACAAGCACGTAACCGTCCAGACCCACGGTGCAACTCTCTTCCGCAGACACATTTTAGCTGGCACCACCAGCGCATGCGTCCCACAAAACGTCCCTCAAAGGTCGTCCGTGAGTGAGTGAGTGACCACAATTTGCCATGCATAGCCCATGGCGGCAGTTCCTGCACGCTGTGGGAAAAACTAATTCTAAACTGAAATTTAAATCAAAAGCTAGTGAAAAATTTGAGGTTATTCAGGTTGGTCAGTTCATGCACTTAAAATCAATAGCATATTTACTATTAATACATTATTATATAAATAATAATTGTATTGATAAAAATGTTTTTTAACTGTAATTGCATGAATAGTAAAGCATTCTAAATAGAAACATCAGTGTATGCCTTTACAGGTGTTTCCAAACACACATAGATTTTGATCTTTTTTTTATTTTTGCTTCCGGGGCTTAAAAACAGGCACACAGTCGCATACGGGTCACGACAGGCTTACAGTGTCTCCCTGAGTTTAATTAGCCATACAAGGCAACGAGGCTGTGGGGCCCATTCATCTGCAGTGGCCTTCAGTGTGCCGGACGTCGCTGGCAGCTGAGGCCCGGAGCCTGCTGGGCTGATGGAGGACCAGGCTAATTTATGTGCTGGTGTCAGAGACCCAGGCTAGGGGTGAATGGAGGCTCTGTGTCATGCACACACAGTGCTGCAGTTTAAAGACATGGGCCAGCACACGCACGGTGGACACACACTGGACGGCTGGCTTTTACTTCCGTTAGGCCACAGCACAGAACTGTCTACAGCACGGAAAAAAATAATAAACAGAGGTGTGCAATATGGAAAAAATCAAGAATTAATTCAATTTTAAGTCATATGTAATTGCAATTGCACCTGGGATATGCACAGAAACAAAGGTCTGCACATGTGTCATGAGTCTCATATTGTTTTTAAAAAATTGAAGCATTTTTAAGAACAAAAGTAAGAATAATTTAAGAAAGGTTTTGTGAATGAGGCCCATTGACTGTAGGTGGGGAAAATTTTCCCTAAATGCTATTCTTCTAAAAATCCATTAATATTATTTTTAATTCTGAAGCCAAAGCAAATGGCACAATCCTGTTAGTTCCACTAATGCTTTCACTATGTAAGGCTATAGTCATTATGAAGTTACATTTGACATAATTGCTCATAATAATTGAGCCTAATTTCTGTTGCTCTTATCCATTATGCACAAACGAAACGGAGCCCACCCTCTGTGAGAGAATTCCGATCCATTTATAAGGGTCAAGAGGATAACAAATCCACTAGAATAGGAATTCACAGGGGAAACGCAATGTACCGACTATATGATGAACGCATTACTTAATGGGCTCTTCCTGAAGGATAAGTGTAGGAAAAAAATTACATTCTATTGTTTTCCGAGCTGATGAGGCATGTGACCTTCACAGCGACCCGGCGAACAGCCCAAAATCAATAGCACCATCCCCATTACACACGCATGCTGGCAGCACCTCAGAGGAAGCTCTGCGGAAAGAGCAGGCAGGAGGGAAATGGGGATCGTTCTCCCCGAAAAAGAGACGCCAATTTGTGCGGTATTATCAAAGCGCCCAGTGATGCGACATGAGTCCCCAAACGACTGGCTCGTCACAGCTGCTACATACACACACAATGCAGTTTAAATGAGCATGTGCAGCCTGCAATGAGCTCTATCTGTCTTCCTAGTCTACTAATCATATATCTTTTTAAGCAAGACGTCTTAGGAGGTGGAAATGTATGGTAATGTATGCTATATATCACACTAAAACTGTTTTTTAATTGCTCTCAATGTATTTAAAGATGCCGCCATTATAGCTTGTATAAAACACACCATTCAGTGGTAGACCTTAGAGCTCAGTGCCCACATTATCAATGGAGGTTTTCCTCATAGCTGAAAATAATAGCTGAAATAATGTGTGTCTTTGTTCATAGAAACTGAATCTTATTTGAGTAAGCCCTTTCCTGGACTCAGCAGGATATTAATATTTCATTAATAATTATACTTGGCGTCAGCTCAAAAATGTCATGTTTTTGTCACTGGTATCGAATTACACATTAAGATATAGTTGTTCGTAGCGTATTGTGTTTTATTCCATATTTACGGTTTTATTATCCGTTCTTGTGAACTGAAGACAGCATTTTGCAATGTCATTTTAAACCTCTACCTGCATGCTTCAGGGAAGTGTTAATGTGCATGTGGAAATGATTTTTTTCCTTCCACATCACTGATGGTTCCAACAGCTGCAGATTAACACTGCAGCTCACTAATACAGCTTCGTATATAATACAGTTGGATAATTACATGTAAAAGACTAATCGATAATAAAATCAACGAAGATTAAAAAAATATAAATAAATAAATATTTTGAAAATATCTTCTCACAATTTATGCACCGTGTAAGTAGGGAGAATTAAAATATTACTGTCATGATAAATATTATGGAAAATATTTTTTAAAGCATGTTTCACAGCATTAAAGAAATGGCTCTTTGAAGAATGAATAAAAGAAAACGTGGCCTGCAGTTTGTATGGCCTTATGTTTATGCCATGGTAAACACTGGGATTAAGCTCCACACAGCCTGTCCCAGGGCACAAAGCAGAGTGCCATCCCACCGTATCCTACAGACACACTTACTGTAAGATGTGCAATAGCCATCCTAAAGCCAAACAATCACTTCCCCATGTTATGCACATTTCAGCGCCGTCTGCCCAAAACCTATTTTAAGTTATCCTGTCCACAGACAGTCAGACCCCCAAGAGCTGACAACTTTCATGAACCTGCTTCCAAAGTTAAAGAAGACAGACAGCGAAACGGGCCTCTGGCGGGAGAACTCCGCCCTTCAGTCTAGTCTCTGTCCTCCAATTCAGGTCACTGTCGATCATAGAGTTCATCCGGGTACAGGCAACAGTGAAATGCCTGTGCCCTTTGCAGAAGATGATCTTATTTGTGGACTCTAAATTTGTGTATTAAGTGGAAGAGGACTTAATAGAAGCAGTGCAAAACACATCTGATTTAGCATTCAACACAACAGCAAAAAATGCTATTTAAATCATCTAAAAGATCTAATTCATTCACGCTACAGAATTATCAAAAAAGCTTATAAGCGCCTCCTGTAATGTAATCCTGTCTCAAGTTCTCAGTCTGGAAGTTAATAAAAACTTCCAACCTTCCGCTGTGTTACCACAGGTATGACATCAGTGATACATTGAGAAGAAACTCATGATTGAAGGCCGAGGCTGTGAAATATGACTCATATTGGGAAATGTAACTTGGATTCTGCCATTTACAGTACAAGCTGTCCATTTACCAGACAAGCTGCCATCAATGGCTTCAGCTCTTTATGTCATAGCTGGGGTACCATTCCATATCACTTGTGTCCAACTGTACTGAAATCTTTGAGACAGGTTGCATCTGAATACGGTAAATGTCATAATACAGCACAGCATCCCCAGAGTCACCACTGCATTATAGACAGGACTATTCGTGACCCCTCACCCACCTGGAACCTCGTGGCGTACTCCGGGAGTTTCTCCCTCTCCAGCTGGTCTTCCTCATCCGTCGCGGTGCCCTGCGCGTCCTCGTCGCCCTTGGCAGCGTCGACCTCAGACACGGGGCCAGGGTCCCGTAACACGCCCTCCAGACAGTCCAGCTGGAATGCACAGGAGAGAAAGCTCACGCGACCGACCGGCAACACGCTCCTTTCGACAGATGGCAAAGCGCGTTGCCTAGACACAGCAGGGCTCGCAGGAGGAAAAAGAAAAGAACATGCGGTATGAATGGATACCACAAATTCAGCAGACCCTTTAGAAAATCAGTCGTCCAAGAAATGAACGCTGGCACCACATGCAATCCACGAAAATGGACTTGATTTAAATAGCGTCAGAATACAGATGAGAAAATAAAGAAGACAAGCATGCCAACCCTACCCAGGTCGAGTTTCGGGCAGGAAAAATACTACACATAAACCAATCTCCCAGTCACTGATCAGCAGGTCTTTGACCTTGAGCAGAATTTTTCTGCATGCAGATGATCCCATTCAGCCAAAAGGGAGAAGAGTACGAGACTGAGAGGCAAATGTTCCAAGCCAAGGGATGACGCAGTGCCCGCCTGTTCCACTACGATGTCAGCCACACGGAAACCAAGGGATTAGGGTGAAATATCTGCTGCCTCTACCACAGCGGACCAATGGGACACTCGCTTTCAGATCTGCCGAAAAGCAGAGGAGATGCCCATCGTCACAGGACACCTTGAGAGAGGCGAAGATTGATATAGTCTGACCTCACTAATTTTGGACGTTCCCTCTGAGTGAATCAGAAAGAAAGACTGCATGCAATGGATGGACCAGTTCATTTTAGTCAAGATGATTGATGGGAAAAGCACAGGCTTTTACCAACTGTAAATAGGCTAAATGTGCAATGTGTGAAAGATAGCACCGGATATTTAATAATTCAGTTGTGCGAAAACAGTCAAAAGTGTTGAAGTTTTGGAATAAAAATAATTCCCCTGCCTGAAAAATACAAGGTGTCAACACGAATGATTTTCATTTCAGGGAGCTTACATTCCTCTTCATAGACTGCAGAATGAGCTGCAGTTTAAATATAGAATCCAGGGAAAAGGGATTTATTTGAATATGGATTTGGAGGAGTATCTCTTTCACAAGCATAAATAAAAGGGAAACTCGAGAGAGACACCCGATAATATGTTGCATAGCAAAACCAAAGTTTTTACAATTTAGAGGCCAAATGCTTCATCTTAAAAAAAAAAAAACCCATCTGGAAGAATGCTGCTCTGAGCAGTTATTAATGGAGGATTCATGCTCTCCCTTACAAGGACATTTAACTGAAATAATGGCACACTGCAGGCAGTTTCCAGCCTCAGATAGATCAGGACAAATTTAACTGGAAACCTTGTGGCAAGTGTCAGCAGTAATGCGTGGCAGCGCTTCAATAAAATAGTCTGGAATAACAATGCAGAGCTTTTTATTCGATCGATGCAGGCCCGAGCGACCACACTGTTCCCCCTGCAAGCAGGCGGGTCATAAAAAGCCCAACGCTCATTGTTAAATATGCCCACAGAAACGACAGTTATTCAAGTATGGACCTCTGACCCAGACACTCCAGGAAACCCGCCACGCTGTGTCAATCACAGCTGCAGCGATTTTAATATTTCCACAATCCTTCCCTTTTTTCACATTCTCAGTCCTGCTGGCTCAGACAAGGTTGTGCCCAAACAGTTCCCATTTAAATCGTGCTACAGGGCCACTGACCCCTCAAGCCTGGCTCGGGCAAATTCCACCCAGGGCCTTTTTTTAGCAGCCATTTGAGGACAGTTCAGCGAGTACCAAAAAAAAGACAGAGCCACTTGTGCTGACCGAAAAAAACAACAGAGCCCAGGTTAATTGTCCCTCTCACTGACCGCTTGACACAGAACCTGGCTCTTTGTGTTGGAGGATGTACAGTTAACATGCGTTACTATTTCTTAAGTTCATTACTGAGCATCTCCACCTAAAATATCACATCTTTTACGTTACAAACTACCCTGAAAGTAATCCTTTCGGTGGCTTATATTACAGAACAAGGCATGAAGCATGTAAATATGTAAGTATTTAGGGGAGCTAAAAAGGTTAGCACTGAAGAATGTTCTAGAGTCGGTAAGCATTAGAAGAATAGCCGTCTCTGTTTCCCACAAAGCAGTGCTCCATTTGGCAGCAGCAGAGTAATGGCAGCCTCTTTCCATTTATCACAAACATAATGTCAGGGCAGTAAAAGCGAAAACACAGCACATCAATAACACGGCCCTTTATGAGCGCCTTCTGCTACTTTGGCAAATTATATTATGCATTAGAAATAAAATCCCCCATTTACCCACTACCAGACACACAACTACACAATCTCAAATAAGCAGAAAAGAAACCACTTCCTATTATCAATTCTTTGGTGCCAAGAACAGAAAAGAAATAGAAAAGGAAACCTAACATGAAATATAACAGGTTCAGAATGAAACACGAAAGAAAAGAAAAGAATACTAATTTTCTGGTAACACAACATCTGAGCACACACCGCTTCTTTGGAGAGCTGGACTCCCTCTGGCCCAGAGCACACGCTCTCCATGACATCTAGGGCTCTGCGGAGATAGCCAGGGGTCCAGATGAGGGGCATCTGGTGGTAGACGGCGTGAATGCCTCGGGACATCTCCACTTTACCTGCACACAGAGCGAAGCACACAGACACAGGCATTCAGACATTCAGATCAAACTCACTGAGCCCATCGGCAGCGCTTCGGGTCAATTCTTCAAATGATTTTCTGTTGTGATCTTTAACAGTAGCTTTTCAGAGCTGGCTGGAACCGGTAAGACCACTAATTATTCAATGAACACATCAATGGACTAATGAAATTATGCAGCTGCATTCGCAAGCAAGCAGCAATTCCGTGTGTTCCAGAACCAGCTTTATACACGACTGCACTACGGCGGATGCATTCACTCTGAAATGGTAACAGTAATGGAGTCTTAAGGAGCACAATCAAAATAAAAATCTGAGCCAAACAAAAGTGAATCAGCAGTTTGTGTGTGACTAGTATGCAAGCAGTGTGCAAGACACGCAGACTAGGGGATTACAGACACTATCTGTATCTGTTCAACCAACAATTGTGTAAACAGAAAATGGCAGTTTTCTACCCTAGCTGCTCCAAAATAGACTGTAAACTGGTATTTTCACACTTCCAGGGTGTCCACTTCCAGGTGTCTATCCGAATATAGACACCGATCGTTTTATTGGCTGAACAGATATTATGGGAGTGCTGAGCCGCTGTAGCGGATTAAAACGCACAACCACAGGAGCCTCATGTCTGCAGAGGCAAACAGAGAGCAGACAGCAGTACAGACCCAGCAGAGCGCAGCCCAGGAGCTGGGCGCTCCTCCCCGCTGAGTTCTCCTGTTTCAGCCCCGCGACGAAAAGGGCCGCTCCCACGCTCCTCTCCTCCTGCCACTGGAAGAACAGATGACATCACACAGCGATGACGTCAGCCTCCCGCCTTCTGAGAAAGCCCTGCCACTGCACCGCTACTCCGAAACGATCACAGTCTCCTCCTCGGGGGGTGTCACCGGCCGGAAAACTCACATAATGTGAAAGAAGGTGACAAAACAGCCAACGTAAGGCCAAACGTATCCTGAGGTTAAACAGGGACGGTCTCGGCTAATATTTGGATACAGGACGACCTGGGAAAAATTACTTGCTAACAGTATATACAGATGTGCTGATAGGCCAGTAAGGGCTCTATTGACCAAGCACAGAAGCAGTGCTCCAATGGAGTATTGAGACATTACATTACATTAGATTACATTTATTTGGCAGATGCTTTTATCCAAAGTGATGCACCATTACTGCATACCAAATTGGAACATTGGAACAACTACAAAACACGGGTCATATAAGGTACAATACTCATTATACCACAGTTATCCATAGCCATGATCACACCAAGTCCAGTTCACACGGTAAGCATAGGCTAGATCAGTGTCCAGGTCAGTTTCTAACCTGGCTTTTTAAGATCACTTATCATGCCCCAATTTAGCACGCCACTGCTCTGAGAATGAGTGCTTTATTGTGAAATGTGACGGTCCCACATACAACTATTATCTTCCATTCATTTCAATACAGTGCACTGAAAGCACATACAACCAACAGTAAAAGCACTCATACTTACACTGAGTTCAGGTTTGGTTGCCAAGTACTTGGCCAGAGCGTAGAGCGATACGATCTGTGTGGAGGGCAGATCAAACGCTTCCTGCAGCATTACCTCTTCCACAACCGCGCAGGCACCTGTAACAGATGTGCCGTTCCCTCAGACACAATGGCTGAACTTCCCGACGGAATTTCATTGTTCAAACAGAACTGCTAAAACCGAGCTGCGGAGTTCAAATGCTTTATCGAACATGACTGGGACACAGAATCAAACGGACCCTCCCTGCACACCACACTGAATTAATCAGAACATGCAATGCTATTTATTCCAAAGCAAACATTTGGTTTTGTTTTTTTCCTGCAAGCCTCACCCTTATAATCTTCATCCTTTACGAAGGAATCTATTAGTAGATTAAAGGTTAAGTCATCTGGGAACACTCCATACTGCACCTACAGCAGATAATGACAAAAAAAATTGTTACATTATCAATAAATCAGCATACATTTATAATAGTGCATTTTTTAAATCACACATATAGGTAGACAGAGTGTTTTCCAAGTGTATTTAAATGATGAAGATAAAGAATTCCACTCAAGCACTGGGGATATGGGGATATATGATATCGGGGGACATAAATACTATCAAGAGGAATGTTCCTGAATATATCAGTTCAGTGATATAGTGTCCAATATACACTCAACATACCAGACTGCAAGGTGGATATCTGTCCAGTAGCTAACACGGGCAGTTGGCCTGCACTGGTCAAACTATCAGGGGACTATCAATGGCATGTACCCCATGTGTCCTCAAACATGGGGAAACTGCACCCAACACGCAGCACATTCCGCAGACTCCTACCTTGTTTTTCAGGGTGTGCAGGGCCCTGTCCCGCGTCCCGTGCTTCAGACACTTCCGGAACCAGCTGTGGACGGTCCAGTCTCGCAGGTACCAGCAGTTAGGGCTGTGGCGGAATCTAAATAAACATGCCAAAGAGGGGGAGGGGGGGGGGGGAGTCACGAGGACGTTCGTCTGCGCAGAGACGAAACCAAGGCAGGCTGCCACGGAAAAAATCCCCCGGAATGTCGAATCGCTCTCCCGTCTGTGAGAAGCATCTGAACGAGCTCTCGGTTCTGAGGTCTATCAGTTACACACCATGACTCTGCAGGCAGCGGGCAGTCATGATTCGCCTGCAGAGCACCAGAGGCGTGATGTATAGCATGCTAAGGAAATGCCACAGTGCAGTGAAAAGTGACTTTTGAAAGGAAACCCTCATAAACCAGATTTTAATACTTCACACAGTACATGGAGAATGGTATTTCACAATGATGACCTACAACACACTCTAAAGCTTGTGAATATTAATGCCGGTTCATGCCTTGCTTACGTATCTATATGCCTCACCATGCTTATTTGATAAGTCCTATGCATATGCCATTTCCTATAAAGCCTTCCAAAAATAAATCACAGATGCTAAACATCTTGGAGGAAAAAAATTGTTTTGTGTAAGGAGGATTGAACACAAACACAGGATGTAGGAATAAAAACAACATTTTGTGTGATGAGCAGGTCTATAAATTTACATCATGTTCCAGATTCTGACTGAACACAACTCAGAACTCATCAATAATCCAGTGATTTAAACTCCAGTCTCTGATTGGCCAAGGAAAGAGAGCAGACTGATGGTGTGAGCTACTGTTGCTAAGGCAACACTGGGGCAAGACTTCCTCGTGCATCTGGTGATGGTGCTTCTGGGATGATACTGCTTTGATTTTATCATCACCACACTGATATGCCGACTGGAAAATCACATTGTATACCAGTCTGGCCCTTCTTGGCACTCTCAGTGTTGTCCCCTAGTATTACCAGTGCATATTTATAGAAACTAATAGCAAGCTATTGTCCTTTTTTTCTCACTCAACGATTAAATTAATATGTCATCAGGAAATAATGAAAGCCTGCCAACTGATCCCGTAGATTCCGGGAAGGGTCTGGCATTACATCAAACTTGAAAACAGAAAAATCAATGAATCATTTTCAGATCATTTCTTTTTGTTTAGTCAGGTTTCTACCATTACAACTAATATGCTTTTGAAAATGTACTTTCACACACATATATTGGTGACCCACACACACACACACACACAGAATAGTACCACATACTTGATCAGAGAATGATCCTTTCTTAATAGTTTCCTCCAAACTATTTGAGAAAATGGAGTTACTGAATGACAGCCAGGTCCTATTTGGCTATTAGAGCAGGATAGAGCAGTCACACTTAACCTGCAGGGGTAATCCTTTGTTCCTCCAGCAGTCCCTTTAAATCGTCCCATAAGCCACCTTGGCTGGGCTCATCAATTTACCACTAGAGTGAGCAAGCATGTCATTATGTGTAGGGGCCCGCTGGCTCTCGGGCCCTGCAGACATCAATCTTATTAATAAAAGAGGAGCCCCAAGCAGAGAGCGGGGAAATCCCTCACCGGTCACCTGTGCAGACACTCACACACGAGCTACTCAAGACCTCGCTACTGCACTGTAATGCACCGTTTACCTTTTTACATGAATCGGCCCTCTGAGTGGTTCAGAGCAGCACAGATTATTGCACCATTCAAGCAGCCTGGTCTCTTAAATTACGGCAGCGGATGCTGCACACTTGATGACCTCATTTAGAGATCATTATATGCGGGCTGGCTTCCGAGACTGGCAGACAGCACCGGGGGGTCCGGACACACTAAACGAGCCAATCTGCACCTCAGACAGCTGCGCTTCAGAAACACGCCGCGCTGAATGAAGTGCCATTTCGGCTCCGTTTCAGTCCTGTCTATCAGAAGCCGACAGACACTGAGAAAAGCTGCCCGAGTGAGGAAATTCATGCTCCATGCTAATGAAGTTCTCTTCATCCATATTTATGAGGCGCTGCCCCTGTTTGGGCGGCTGCTCTCTGCGGAGGCAGCCAAAGCTGAGGCTGCTGGGAGGGGAAGCTGGCGTACAAAGAACAAAGGCAGCTGCTAGCCCAGGTAGCGCGCTGCCTTTGTCGCTGAACGACCCGACCTACACAGGCTGCTTAAATAAAAAGCCAGCTTTTACTACAAGCCACTGCTACAGCTGCAACACACAGCAGCTCGGATCAGAACTCTGCTTCTCTTATCCTCTCATTTGCATCTCTTTTCTCTGAATTTTGGTATATAAAGAGCTCAACTGATTTTTTTGACATTACACTGTGGATATGATTCGCTCAGTTGTAGTAAAAGAGATTAAAGCCTTTGAGGTCTTAACAGAAGATGAAATATGCAAAGGCATCTCAACTGTCGTTTTCTTTTGCTGAGGTGCTGTGGGTAACTAAGAATTACAGTTCTAAGAACTCTAAATCCCTGAGAACAAACAGGGCATGTTGTTGTTCTCTCAAGAAACCCCACTGAAGTGCTATTCACAATTACTATAACAAGCTAAATATTACCTTCCATTTCCTATGGGTGCAGTAATGCCATGCTTCTTTAACACCGAAAGGAGGAGGCATAAACTTACTTGTAAAGATAATATTCTGCCTGGCCCACTTCTTCCTTTGATGATACATTGTCGATGAACTGCACAAAAGAAACACAGAAAAAAACTGAATGAGTGTCTTGTTTAAAAAAAATGTTTTCAGGGAAATGCTGTGAATCAGGTATAAGTTAACTGCACAATGGACTGTCACTCAGAGGTTAAACCAACGTGTGGCATTCTCACAGGATAGTAATGATTAAAGATGATGGGCCTGCATTTCTATAAAAGGAAGACTACTTTTTTGCCTGGGTCCATTTATACATGATTACCAATGTAAACATGGTGCAGATATTCTGTGCATTTTCCTGAAAATGTTTTTTATCCATATGGACATTTCACCCTTTTTTAATTGCACAGAAACTCAAAACTTCCTTCCTCTCGCTGTACTCCCTAAGACTGGGAGAGATAACAAGGCAATGGCATTGTTAATCACATTTGCAAGCGATCCAATTACTGACAATTTATTAAGCCCCCATCTTGGAAACACCACTCGCAGCCTAATCACAATGTGCGCCTAGCAACAATATCCCAGTATGGTTAGGGATTCTTCTCAGCGGCATAACGAGCTCTTTGCTTCTCAGTGGCATAACAAGCTCTTTGCTTCTCAGTGGCGTAGCGAGGGCGGTTTGTCGTGCCACAGGTGGGCCACACCCCCAGGGTGCAGTAACCCAGCAGACGCGGCAGGCTGGCCGACACGCTGTCTGGGGCCGTCTGGCTGAGTCACCGCCCCCCCCCCCCCCCCCCACCCACACAGCCCCACACAGCCCCACACAGCCCCTGCTGTGGACTGAGCTGCGCTCGCCAGGCACAGTGACACAGCTAATTCAGAGAGGAGGCTGTTCGCATGAGGACAGCTCCCCCTCCGCCTCGCCTCCAATTACCACACGCTCTGCGTGGTCTCACGCCGATCTTTTCAAACGGCCCAGTTACAGAGGAGCAGGGAACTGCCATATTTTCATCTTCCCTTTCCCTTCATCGCCATCGATTCTCCTTTTTCGCTGCGCTTTGTTCTCGAATGTGTGGCCTGTACAGCCTTCCCCCCGCCCCTTTAACTTTATTTACCTTGCATTTGAATACACAGACCCACATTATGCAAATGAGGAAACGTTTGAAGTGGCGTTGGCTGTCACTCACTGGTCAGAGACTCACTCTCACAGTTTGCGTAAATCCTTATTCCGCCCTATGATTTTGCTCTTTGAAGCTGCTCGTGTAAACGGCAGGGCTCCACCTTGCAGCCAGAGCCTGCAGTGCTAGCGCTATTGTAATGCAGGCTTTGTGTGTGCTGGACCGTGCTCGCCCAAGCTGCCGCGATCCCTCATCTTATTGACCGCTGCTGTCACGCTCCCCCTGTGGCCACATTACATCGCCCGACTAGCTTGTCCTGAATATTTATTCCGCTGCAAAGAGGCCTGGGGACGCAGAAAACATCTCACGTTACACCAGTCCTTCAAGAAACGTTTATCCGTTTAAGAACTCGTTATTAGCGTCCCGGACACAAGAAGACAGCAAAACATATCTGCAACTCTGTTCTGAATGCAATTCCTGACATTAACCAAACAATAAATTCATAAATCCTTAGGGCATGCATTACAGGCCTTGACTTTGGCCTTTCCTTAGACAGAAGACAGCTTAAGTTAGTTTAATGAACAGCAAGGAAAGGAAATAAGTTATTAAAGCTGCTTTCTGGCTAAAGTTTGCTTGTCTAAATCATACCATTGACTTTTTAGGACCAAAACTTATTTTCCATCTTTTATCCTGAATTCAGTCTTACAGAAAACAGTGAATTGTTTGAATTGTTATTAAGATATTTTGGACGTCCTATAACATGTCCCTGCAAAACATAAACATTTTTCCTTTGATACTTTATGATCATGGATTCCTAAAACTATACCAGTTCACATAAAGAAGAAGAGGAAGTATGTACAGGTCACTGAGACATTGCTGCAAAGGAGACATAAAATGTTTTTGAAGGACCCAAATGATAACATGGCCACGTGGAAGGATCTTCACAGTGTGAAGAGGGTCGAGGTTTATGAAGGTCAGGTCAAGGAACAATGACAGAAAGGTCATGTCAAGTAAGACTAATGGGCAAGGAATAAAGATGGGTTTGGTTCTGTAGGTCAGAGGTGAAATCAGGGGCTCAGGAGAAACAGCACACTGCTCTCTGCTGTTGTCTGAAGCACAAACTGCAAGTCATTGTTGTGGATAGGGATACCACTTTGATTGCTGGAAGAGGCCCTACACGAGGTAAATATAGAGATTCATACTGAGTCTAACAGAGGTGGTGACAGAAAAGCTGCTCTATGAAAAATGGAAATGTTATGTTGTTCTCTATTAAAATGACCTGGCAGTCACAGCAAAGTAACTTCAGAGTAAAATATTAGATTTCAATAACATGTATCTATTTATTATGTGTAAACAATACCTTTTATGAACACATTCGACAATCTATCAATACCTAACAGTGCAAATTTCATCCTGTAACCAATTTAATCCAGTGAAAAATGACAATATTTTTACAGTTGTTTGACGTGAGACATAAAGGACAGCATACATTGCTAATCTAGCTCATGCTGTAATTTTGACACAAGAATTATAAAAAAATGCTTTAAAAATAAATAAAACCTGCTCACGAAGAAAAATATGAACACAATACTTCAATGACGTATTTACAGAATGCTTAAGTAACAGAGAAAAACTGTCTTATGTTCATCATTTTAAATATTGCCCACATTAGTGCTGTAGATCATATGAATAGTAAAAGAGGGAATCCTGCACTGCCTGGTACATACAGCCATCCTCAGTGATGCATTTATTGATTCTCATTACAGCGAAACACACAACACGTTTAGTTCATCTGAAGAGCCCTACAGTGCCCAGGAGACCAACCAATCAGTGTTTGTTGTTTTCCCTCCCCCCAC
Source organism: Anguilla anguilla (assembly GCF_013347855.1). NCBI lineage: Eukaryota > Metazoa > Chordata > Actinopteri > Anguilliformes > Anguillidae > Anguilla > Anguilla anguilla. The sequence goes on along the minus strand of NC_049214.1, from coordinate 8,831,567 downwards.
TCTGCACATAAGCCACAATCAATGTTCCCAAATATCCATACAGAATAGGCTGACTGCACTAGTCTGCTCTAAAACGCTTTTGTATTTTCTAAGTATTTACCAAGAACTCCCCAAGTCACTGTTCACATGTTCAGCAGTACATGCCAATTCTGAGCACTTGAAAGGAAAGTGTGTGCATGCTCACCCCCTAGTTAAAAGCTTTTTACAGATTTTCATATTCTCCTTGCATTATTTCATAAATAATAAAGTCCAGGGGCTCCCAAATCCTCTTACCCGAGAAACTGTCAGAGAGCTGACAGGAAGCTTTCTTTCGTAGGTCCTGTCCATTAGGGAAGCCAATTGAGCTTTGGGAAGGAAGACAGACAAAAGACAAATTAGGAAGAATTAGCCAGTAACCAATTGATCACACCACTGCTTTTTGGAAACTGCAGCATGTAGTTACTAATTACACAGAAAAGACTATACATTTTCCATCTGAAACACTGACAATGACAGCCTTGCATTCATTTTAATTCTGGGAGGGGAGAAAAATAAACAAGGGAAGGTACTGAGGGAACATTGTAGCACACAAACAACCCTACAAAATTCACATCTTGCATCCCTGCTGCATCAAAACCGATGGAACAATAACAATCAGGATTTTCTTATATATAGTTTTACCATACAGTAGAGAAAGCACAAGTATAGTTACAGACACTTGCAGATGCCTAACTGTCAATGACTGACCTGAAAAGGTGAAATCAATGTCTCAAATCATGCAAGGGATTCATTTTGAAAGGATGCAGTATTGGGATTAGTAATTACCACAATACCCTACAATGACAGTATGACTTTCCTCTCAATACATTCAGAGGGAAGAAATGAAGAGCTCTGGCAAGCTCCAGAGTGGTGCAAATGGCTTGTGCAAATGGAACTGACACATTCAGAGGAAGGGACAGAGACTCCAGATCCCCCACCCAATCAATGAGATGCCTCCAGTGTCTAAAGGCACCTGAACCCCTGCCTCTATTTTGAAGGGGAAAATCTAAGCACAAGTCACACAGATGCCATCAAATCCATACAACAGAGGGCTTACCCTGCCAGACAGTCCGGCAGCCAGTCTGGGTGAAGACACAGCCCATAGGACCCATGTCACATTACAGGAAAGAGTAAAGCCAAAAAGGCCCCAGACTGCAAACATCAATCACGAAGACTCCAAAGAAGAGTCCAACAGGCACCACAGGCTTCAGCCCTGTAACCTGACCTTCCATGAACCTGGCATTGACCAGGTAATGGCTAATGACTGACTGAAATTCCTTTTACTCATTGCCTCTAGGCTAAAATGTGCCAAAGGGGGAAAGCCTAATTGTCCAGACACTGAAAGCCAACGAATCAATTCAGGTCTGGGTTCCTGAATCCTGAACAAATGTCAGCGTATTACAAGATTACATTTAAATTTCCATTTCCAATTCTGTATCACTGAATTTCCTTGGGCAAATACAGATGTGACAGCTGGAATCCATCTGTATCTTTGCAATTTCCCAAATTCCTTGGCAAAAAACCCACTCCTGTGTAATAAAGCGCATGTTTACTGTTATACAACACACTTAACCTGCTAATAATAAAACAAAACAAAAGCCTCCATTACACAGTATACCTCCAGATGAAATGTATCCAAATCATTTGATATGCAACAAAAAAGGAACATATATATGCTTTATTTATTAAAAAAATAAAAATACATTTATGATCGCAGACTGACTGGTATAAATCCAGACAGACTGCAGAAAGAAAAATTTACATGTGATCGTAGGGCAATAATGTGCATACTAAGGTAAAGTTCCAAACACAAATAAACAGCAGTCATTTTCAATAGGCCCAGAGGTCATTCAAACATACAAATGCTGAAACATTCTTTATCACAAAATGTAGAGCAGAGGCGTCCCTATCTAATAAATATTTTCCTTATATAAACGCCATCGGCAATGATGCTCGTGGACAGAGGATACTATCACTTTATCTTTGCAAAGAGGTTTTACCAGTGTACAGCAGTGTCTCGATTGATGCCAAAAGCATAACTTTTACACAAGATTATTTTGCAAATTATTATTATTAATGTAACGAGAAAGTGAGATCTTTGACGCAATACAATAGATACAAAACAAGCTTGTGTTTTAAACGAAGCATGTAAAAATCTTTCCTGTTATTATGCGTTTAAACACAGGTATTCAGCATCACGGTGAAACAAGACGAGGTTGATTGATTATGTTATCTTGACGTCAACTGTCAATGTAACACTGCCATCTGCAGTGCAGTTTGAAATGCAGGGAATTTAAAAGCTCTCGGGTTGAATTTCGGGACACAGAAGTCTTTGCTATTTACGCATTAACGACCTTTACACGGTTCCGCCTGAGCTGAGCGCTGTTGTATTAGTATGTATTGTATTATTAGACTTAATTGCAACATTTTCACATACATGAACTTACCCAGATTGTGTGGGTCTTCCTTTCTCTGTTCCCATATCTTCGCATCCAAATACGATGCAGAGAGAAGGCATCGTCGTACTAAAAGAAGGGCATCCGGAAGAGCATCACGTGTCATTCTGGGTTAAATCTCCCTTGCGTTTTGACAAAAGTCTTAATTTTATAGTTTGTAACTTCGTCAAGCCAAATATAACGTGCTAACGATGCTATAGCTAGCCATAGGAGTACAGTAGCTAGTAAATAAGTAAAAGCAACTATATCGGCTAGATTGCTATATAGCACTTTAATATTCTCAGAAATAGATATACATATATATTGGCTCCCTTGCTACGGGGATATTTTTTTCTAACGACAATAAGTTAATGCGCTAGTTTTTTCCAAACATGGTTGATTGCCAAATACTGACATACGTCTATGACAGCCTCAACTTGGGAGTCAAAGGCTGAGAGAGAATTGTGCTGTCTTAACATGAAACACCCTGTACAATTAAGCAAACATTTAGATTAAATTAAACATTTAGACAAACAAAAAACAAAAAACGTATTAACTACCTGTAAAAGCCAGAGTTTTACATTTTGCAGAAGCTCGTCCAAAGAGAACACACCGCTGCAACATGGACGCAGCCATCTTGGAATAATACATCTTTACATGACGCAGGGGGGCAAAGAAAATGTAAAAACCAGAGTTAATCTTCAGCCTGGTTCATTCCCGTATTTCCCCATGGATAATTTATAATAATTAATATTTATTCACAAAATATGAGCAAAAAGTTATTACATTTTGTCAATTAAGAACGCAATACTAAGTGTTTTTAAATTGTAATTATATGTTTCCTCCTTTGCATATTGGTGCAGTCAGGGGACAATATGGCGCTTAAAGGACTGACAGGCTGTATCAGAATTTTACTGCATAACGTGAAAACAAAAGGAGTAATATGCGCTAACATAACCAAACGGTCTGATTGCTGGACGTGCAGAGTAGGAGGTAATATGCTTTTGTCAATACGAATGTATTTGTTTCAATCATTCAAGCCACAAAACCTGAAAGTTAGCTGACGTTAGCTAGTTCAAGATCATAGCTACCATAACTTAGCCCAGCGCTAGCAGTTTCTACTAGTGCATACTGAGCTAAGGACCAAGGTAAATTTACCGCGGCTGTATGAAATGGTAGTCTAAAAAGTGTCTTCACTTGGTTTCAGCTGAGTATTTTTTTGTAAGATAGCTACCAAGTTAGACTTGTCTTTGTGTGATTAAGATATATAACATGCTAGCTGTTTACGGAGCGTTTGTTATGCAGAGTGGGCCTCACTTGACTTCAACGTTGGCTAACGCGATGATGTTTTTGACAGTTTGTATGGGGGGGGGGGGGGGTATTATTATGTATTATCATGTATCATGTATGTATATATCAGTATTATAATGTTGCTTTGGATGGCGCTGATGGTGTCCACCCCCCCACCCCCCCCAAAAAAAAACCTACAGAAAATTGGCTGTTTGTTGTTCCCCCCACCCTCCCCCCTCAGACTTGAAATGAGATATACATCATTGTGCAGTTTTCGTCATACTAGCTGACTGTGATAGCCAAATGTGTTTTGAATTTCAGCAAAAAGGCATATTCTGTCAGAAAATGTCATTAAACTACAAGAGTTCCAAGAAAAAAAACTTGCAGTTGCTCATCAAATCTATGGAGGAAAAGGTAACCTCATTTTATATTCTGCACAAGAGTCTGTGAATGTTAATTTCTTTTTATACATGCAGGTAGTGAACAAAAATGTAACCAGAGCATTGTAACAGAAGGGTTCTGGAATGGTGGGGCCTGCATTTTCCGGCCACTTAATGGTACTAAGTGACCATCTTCATCCTGTTTAAACCATTAGTTTCCTGCAAAAATGCAAAAGTGTTTTTCAAGATTGTAATGCTCCCGTCCACAACATGGATAGTCGACCAATGTTTTGAGGACCATGATGCTGACATTATTTAAACATAATTACTTAGGCTAATCAGTCACCAGATAAAAATCTTATTCACCATTTACGGGATATTTTGGAATGACACCCGAGACAGCTTTCTCAGCTTTCATGAGGTGATTGATTTTTCTCATGGAAGAATAGTGTCCTCTTCCTGTTGCAGAATTACAGATTCTGGTAGACTGTGTCATTGGACTGACCTTGTGTGTTACATTGGGGATTGCAGGCATGTTGTGGAGACTCTTCACTAGCTGTTGCCTATATTACATTGGCTAATATTATATAAACGTTGCCAAGAAAATGGATGTGATATTAAATAACTTGCATTAATTTCGGACACTTGTGTGGTTTTATTTCTTTCTATTTTTGCTTGTATTCTTTCCACATGAAGTTTGCTTGTACTTAGCCTGAGAAAAGCCTTTTTAGGACATGTATTTACATGTTGCACTTCTCTGTATTTTTGGTTTTCAGAAGAATATTTTCAAAAGCTTAACCAAAAACTTCAAAAAAAAGAGCTCATCCTAAAAGATGAATTAAAATTACTGCTGCACCTGTGTGAAACCCCGGATGATGTGGACACTGCTAGGAGCGCCATTTACAGGTAGAGGACTGGAAACATTTGTAGGAAGAGGAGAAACTGGCAATATGCAAGCCCATCATTTTCCACACGGTCCATGCATAATTGTGCCAGATGCATTAGGAAATAGTCTTGCCTGTGGTATTTATGCATCTCTGATATTAACATGGAATCAGCATAGTGCAATTGTGTATTTCCATTACATAATGCTAATAGTTTCATTGTTTTATTAATTGTTTCTCTTTGATCTAACGAATGATACAGTATTGAATTTACATTATTTAAAAATCCAGCTCAAGTCCAGTGTACACCTTCTGTACAGACTAGATGCCACGCCTCTTGCTGAATGAACATAACATGAATAAAGTCATTAACGTAACTTAACTAATCAGTTGGATCTGGCTACATTTGTATTTGTGCTGTGGATGTTCAGGCAAAAGTTAATATTGAAAACAAAGCAAGGAATTAATGCATAGATTTTTAAAGTACATTTTAAGTGTCGTTGCTGCATGCGATATGGATTGAAAGCCTGATGTGTAGAATGTTTTTTGGGGGTTGTCAGGTACCATGAAGAGAATTTCAATGTGGCATTTGGAGAGTTTAAGTTCGGTCCCCTCTTTATGAGGCTCTGCTATGAACTGGGAATGGAAGAGATTGCCGCAAACACTATCAAAGACAAGGTAATGCAATCAAGCCATTTGTGGAATATTTCCTTTAAAATTAAAATTAAAAAAGTGTTTTTGTCCATTGAACAACATGTGTAACACTTTGTTGTGAAATGCACTTCAAGTAATTGCAATTTGTCAGAATTAATTGGATTTTATCTACAGTAGCATATACAGTAGCTTACAATATATGCAGTGTTTAGAGTGTAATGTAGTGCGGATATGATATTGTTTCGTAAAATTGAATGTGTATATAATACCTGGGATATGACAAAGTGAAGCATGAATATGATTTTAGTGTATTTGCAATAGGCATGCACCTGCCCATTGTTCCTTTGAAGATATTTGACTTTATATGAGCTGGCTATGTAAAACATGGTCAACAGAGGGAGCTGTTGTTTAGAATCATGAATTGTTATCCAAAATCAACAAGTGAATTTGAATTCCACTAAGTATACTGAGTGGATAGATTACATTTACGTAAGATAGACATTATTAGATTACATTATTTTAAAATTGGTTTTATTATTATTTGAATACTGAAGTACAAGAAAAAATTTTTTTGCTTGAAGCTCCATTGCTTATTTCCCTCTGTATTTGTCCAATTTCTTATTTTTGTCCCATAATGTTTTTTTTTCTGCATTGTACAGTATTGGGTGGACATTGCTGTGACGAACGCTGTCCTCCTCTCTCTGTTTCAGACCCTGAGAGGCTTCTTCTCAGACTCTACTTCCTTCAACCTTGCCATGGACATGCTGTTTATGAAAGGATATTACGACAGTAAGGCATCCCTGTTTTAATAACTCCAGCCTTATAGAACAGCGTTTCACCTTCAAGAAGTCTTGCGAGTGGGCCCAAGACTCCGTTATGTAATGCAGTTTGTGGTCCACAGCTCTTAGGTTCTCTTACTCTTGCAATAAAGAAGAGAAGGCTGTACACTATCTGATCTGGTAGCTTATTGTTTAAAATCAAATTTTGTTGTCGACATTAGATTTTTGTGCAGGTCCACCCCCCTGCTCAGGAGGTAGGACCGATTGTCTGGCAGTCGGAGGGTTGCCGGTTCAAACCCCGCCCTGGGCATGTCGAAGTGTCCTTGAGCAAGACACCTAACCCCTAACCTCTAACGAATGAGAGGCATCAATTGCAAAGTGCTTTGGATAAAAGCGCTATATAAATGCAGACCATATCTATTTTAATATTAATTAGAATGTTGCCATATTTCCTGAATAGACAATTTTAAGGAAGAAGTCCTTGTTTATGTCTGCCTGATTTATTTATTTTTGTAAACCTTCTTTGGACCTGGCTTGCATTTAGAAATGCTGTATATGTATAAATATGGCATTTGTAAATGCAGTTCTGGGTGAGCTGGTGTTAATATACTCATATGCAAAAGTACACTACAATTCCAAAGGTATGTGGACACCTGAACATCGCACCCATACGTAGTTCTTGAACCGCCCATTCCAAAACTGTGGGCATTAATATGGAGTTGGACCTCCCTTTGCTGCTGTAACAGTCTCCACTCTTCTGGGAAGGCTTTCTGGAGGTTTTTTGGAACGTGGCTGCGTTGGTTTGCTTCCATTCAGCCTCAAGAGCATTCGCAAGGGTGGGCACTGATGTTGGGCGTAAGGCCTGGCTTGCATTCGACATTCCAATTCATCCCAAATTGTTTGACGGGGTAGAGGTCAGGGCTCTGTGCAGGCCAGTCAAGTTCTTCACCAGCAAACCATTTCTTTATGGACCTTGCTTTGTGCACGGGGGCATTGTTATGCTGAAACAGGAAAGGGCCTTCCCCAAACTGTTGCCACAAAGTTGGAAGAGCACAATTCTCTAGAATGTCATTTTTTGCTGTCGCTTTGAGATTTCCCTTCACTGAAACAGTCCAAAACTTTGCAGTTGGCACTATTCGGGCCAGTACAGTTGGCATTATGCATTCCGCCAAACTCAGATTGGTCCAGATAGTGAAACGTGATTCATCACTCCAGAGAACGTGCTTTACACCACCCCAGCTGATACATGGCATTGCGCGTGGTGATCTTAGGCTTGTGTACGGCTGCTCTGCTGTATGTTGTATTTTAACGTGTGCGGTAAATTGTTTCGAATGTGACTGGGGGGGGGGGGGGGGGGGGGATGGCTGATGTGTGCAGATCCAGTCAGTCAGTGCGTAAAGGTGTCTGCTGTCTATAAGGGTGACCTCGACAGATGTCCCCTTTGTTTTGGGGAGGCTCTTTTGTTCGTTTTTGTTAAACATCTGCTGTGCGTCTGAAATTGCAAAATGGCCCATATTTCTGTACCCCACACCTATAATTACAGGTGCACTGGAAGTGCTGATAACCATGAGGGACCTGGGAGTGCCATTTAATACAGAAACCGTGACTGTGGCTTTTGCCATCTGCTACAAACTGGTGAGGGCCTTCAAATGCTGGTCCTGGCGGACCTTAGGCAAACACAGTATTTTCATGTTAGATAAATGGTTTGAATTTCTTGTCTTAGGTATCGGGGGCACTAATAGTTTACTGGACATAGCTGTATTTAGCTAGTTAGTGCTTCTCGCAGCGTTTGTAAACTTTGTGATCCTTTGATTCCAAATTACTGAACGTTACTTGACTGTGTTGAACCTGACAGTTGAACAGTGATGGCTGGGATGCCATGTAAATCACCCGTTGTTCCCATCCACAGAACACACCGCGGTCATATAAGATCTGCACCGCCCTATTGGAGGAGGCTCAGATTAAAGGCCAGCGTGTTCACAGACAGGCATACTGTTTTTTGGTGGCGCTGGCTCTCAAACAGGTGCGTGCTCTCTCTTTCCTTCTTAATCATTTTTGTGAAATTTAATGTTTGTTGTTCTCAATTCAAAATGGCATTTTGATTTCTGAAACTCTTGTCGTTTTCAGAATGATCTCGCGAGAGCCGAATCTGTTTACACGCAGATAATGAACCCTGAGAATCAGATATGCCAGAATCTTAAAGTAGGTCTGCTTAAAATATACTTACTTCAAACATACTATTTCCAACTGCATATATTGTTATTAATGCTATGTTTTATTATTTGCACTTCCTCATCAGATAATTCTGCATGCTTTTGCATGTTGCTTCTGGAGCTATATACGTCAATTTATCTTTGACTGTAGCGTCAGATTAGCTATAAACTAAGAAGACACCTGATTGGAGTGGGAAGAGTTTGAATGCATTAATAATTATAGAATGTGACCTCATGCGTTTTTTATCCATTTGCTGGAATGGCCGTAGCTTATCAGGTGCACTTTGTTGAATGGTTGGCAGGTGCTCATACTGGCCCAGTCTGGAGCAATGAACGATGTTCTCTCCATCCTGGCATCAGCACTGATGCCCAACAGCTCCCCATTTGTGAAGAAGCCTGAATTTTCTCATGAAGTGGTAAGAGCTAGAAGACAGGAGAATCCATCCAATAAGTATGTTGTATCCAAGTAGCACGGTTAACCCTTTAAGCTCTAAAGTCCCAAATTTGTGATTTGAATGTTTTAAACTGAATTCTAATGCTGATGAAACAGTCAATACTCGTAATGGAAATCAATGGAGTTCTAGAACACTGGTGTTTTCAAAACATTCCAAAAAACCTACTCTTCAAAGGGTTAAACACTCCAAATGAACGGGTGTGAACATGTTTGGGAACACGTGGCAGGTACACGGTATATAAGCAGAAGCCTGGTCTTTTCCCGCCAGGTGGACGCGCTGCGGGCTCAGGCCGCAGAGAAGGCCCCGCTGCGTGAGCGGGTGGAGCGGGCGCTGGCCAGGCTGCAGCAGAACGGCCAGGTGACGGCCCTGGGCCTGGACGCCATGCTGTGCCACACGCCCAACCGGAGGAGGAGGCCGGCGGGCCTGCTGCAGGAGCGCGGGAGGAGCAGCAGCCGCAGAACCTTCCGGCCTCTGCAGTCAACCCTGCTGTTAGAGTGACTGTCCCCGGCCCCGCCCTCCCGGCCTGCGATTGGCTGGCCTCTCCCAGCCGGCGGAGCTGCTGTTGGTGTCCTAGCTGTGCCGCAGCAGTCGGGCAGAGACACCTAGACCTTCTGACCGTCACTCGGTCCACACTGCTGACGCTGATTAGAGGCCCAGGCCCTGCCACTTTTGTGCTCTTCAACAGGAAGTACGTGGACACAAGACAGTAGCAGGCTGCTGAACAGAAAGACAAGGCTGAAGAGGAAATAGATTAATAGACTGAGGATGACTAGGCTGAGGATGACTAGGCTATCTCCAGAGACTGTTCCTCATCATTCTCATTCTGTTTCAAAAGGGTTGATGTCCTTAAGCAGTGATATCGACCTTTCCTTGTCCTCCACTTAAAATCCAACAACAATGTTTGATTGCAGTTAATTTAAATATTTTTATATGCAGGAGCCAGTCACATATGGGTTTTTGAATCTCTTCTACTTTACTTATAACCCCTGACATTTCACAATGTTACAAGTGAGAGGCACCCTTGAAATAATTGTATGTCTCATTCAGGAGTCCAGGGTTTTTACACTTACTGGGAGTGCAATCATAGATTGCTCGAAATTAAACATTGCAATAGAACACCAGTATGAGAGACTGTCAGTCTGGGATGCACTTGAAATGTAGGGAATTGCATCCTAGTGGAAATAATTCCTTATAGAATTGCTGTTTAACATAGCATCCATTTTCACTCACGCCTGTTGTATGGCTCAGCCCTCTTTCCTAGAACCTGACATGTAAGCTGCTGTACAAAAGGAGAGAAGAGATTAAAGCACATTAAACCCCACTTGGTTGCTTTTAAAAAAAATTCTTTGTACTATAGAGGTCACTTACTCTGCTATACAAATCTACAAAAAAAAACGTTTTAACGTGAAAGATCAATGTTTTTTTGGGAATAGCTCAACCCCATTCTTAAAAATTCACATTCAGTTTTTTTGGCTCCATGGACAATTGAAGCTAGGTTCAATGTGCAGAGACGGGGCCTAAATTCCATAGGTTAAGTAGAAACTTTGAAAGAACTAATTGATCCGAGTGCACTTTTATACCTTTGACAAAGGTACAGCGTTGCCGCTAAGGAATGTTCCAGAATCTCATGGACACATTTTTAACTTGAGAGGGAAAATTTCATCCACTAAACTTTAATTGTCCAAAGGATCTCTGTTGCAATGCGTTTCACCAGCCTGTTTGTTCTCAGGGTGGTGGTGACTGGTAAAGAATGTAAAGTCATTCTGAAGTAATGCATTTTCAGTCCTAACAGACAGTGAGCAGGCACAGTTGGAAGCGGTGGTACAGTGCCAGAAATGAGTTTAGAAACATCCTCATAGCAGCAGACACTACAGCCAAAGAACAGAACGGAACTCTCAGGTATACACTGAAGCCAAGAGGAAGACCTTAACAATAAACAAAAGTCAAAAATAGACAGTCTTAATTATCATCGGAATTACACATTTCCAAGTGAATTTTTGCTCATATTTAAAATTATTTGAGCATTTCTTTAACCATCTCTGCCACTGTAGTAGTAGAAATATAACTGAATAGAGATAACTCTTTGAAACAGAAAGCTGTTGCCAGATATACTACTCCTCCTGCAAGAACTGCTCATGACATACTGAATTACAATTTTTTGAAAGCATTGTTCTCTGATCTCTAATTTTGTGCCCCTGCTGAAGAAGACGTGTCGCTTAGAGTCAACGGTTAGCCACATCTGCTTTCTGTTTCACCGCACAACCCCTTTTCCCATAAAGGAGACCATTGAAAAGACCACCTTAATATAAACTCATCTGAGGAGTTTCACTTCACCCTGGGCCCGAGCACTGTGACCTAATTTGGCAGTGCTGTGGCAGTCTGTGTTGCTTGTTCTCTGCATCCAAAGAGGACCTGTGAAACGGAGGCAGAGGGACCTAAAGACAGAGAGGGGGAAAGTGGAGGAAATGAAAGTGTCTTCACATTTTTAGTTTCATCCTTGTGATCAGCCTCCCAGAGCACTGACTTGAAGCAAGAAGATTTATTGTAATTGAGGCCCCTGTGTTTTAAAATGGAGGGAAGCGTGCGCACATTTGTGTCCTTGCTTACCTGTTTGAAGATATTTTCTCCCACATTAATGCAGACAGCCCTGTGAAAGGAGTCCAATGCTCATGGTCAATGTCTCTGAATTTCAGAACCTCTGACCACATATAACCGTGCTACTTAACAAATGTCCGCAAGTCTCACGAAAGTTGCTTTTCACGTTTTATAAGGTTTTGACTGAGCAGGTAGTCTACATTTTATGTATTCTGTCTGCATGTTAAGTCTCAGCAGCTTCTTGAGTGTTGCTGCAGGCATATATCTCATACATTATGTACATCATTGCATCCCAGATTAAGTCCAGTTTCAATATACCCTGTCCTTAACTTTGGGTACTGAAATAAGCACAACATTTTTTTTTTTTTATTATGTGGGAGTCTCCAGTAGCTGAAAATAGTTGGCTTTGTTCCACTAGGGGAAGGCTTGGTTTAAGTCTGCCTGGAATGCTTGGGTTACTGCTGCATTAGTTCCAGTGATACTCCAGAGAAGAGATTTGCTTGTCATCTGATTTGCACTAGCTCTTGTGCTCTGGAGAGTGTAAAATAGCCACTGGCTCACAGTTTGTCTTAAGCCCTCTCCCCAAGATGATTGGTGGCAATATCACTGAAGTGTCAGAACATTCCCATCTCCCCTCCTCTCCAAAAATAAAAACAATTATCACAGATTTACACAATAGTTAAAAGTCTGCTTGTCTAGGACACCCACCGAGCTTAAGAAACCCTGTTTGAAGAGAAGGACATTCTCGCTCCCACTTCCTCTCCTTTGTGAGCTGAAACTTGGGAATTGCTCTTTAATTCCAAGAAGAAAGGGAGCCCGTGAGTTCACAGTCACCTATCCTTCTGCATTGTTTTCTTTCAGAGGGAGGAAATATGGCGGGTCCCCTGTGCAGCCAGACAGCCAATGCACTGGGCCCGGGGACGCACTTAAATTCTGTCCTGCTCTGTCTCTTTCAGCTCCACGTAGCCAGGTCATTGTAAAAGAGAATGTGCTTCCAATGTTCTCACCTGGTTAAATGAAGCAACAAATCAAATCCCTCCTAATACGTATGGACGGCTAAGTCAAATGAAAATTGGTACTTGGCTACAAGAACATTTGAAATCCTTGTCATTTTATTCTAGGCAGACTATGGCCTCATCTGCCTTTGAACATAATGTTCCCTCTGCCTAAGACCTTAACAAACCTGGGGTCTGCATCTATTGTGAAACATGGGAGTAATCCAGACTTGAGCAAATTAATACCAATTTCCATTACCTGCCTTGATCTTTATTGCACAGGTGATTTGCTCCTTTTGTACGACAGGGAAATAGATATGAATATGATGCATCACATTACAGTCCATTCATTTGGCAGGTTTTCTTATGCAGTGGCTTGCAAAGATAAAAATGTGAAAGTATGTTTTCTAAAACAACACTAAACTTTGCATAAGTATGAGATATGAGTAGTAACAATCAATTAACATAATCTTTTATGACATATCTATTTAATAACTTTTTTAATTTCATTATTACTTTTATGTACAAATACAGATGCATGTATGCATCTGCATATATCAAATATAAAAAAATTATAGTTGACGTTTTTCTGTTTTTAATTTAATTTTCTCAGTTTCTAGTGCTCTGTTGTAAGAATTCTTCAGAAGGTTTCGAGAAGCACACCTGTGAGTCTCAAGGGGTTAAAGTGTGTGAATGAGAAATAATACAGAGATAAAACTTGCCAGCAGATTTTGGCAGAATGTCTTTTTGTGTGGAGACCCTGGAGGCTGCAGGATGAGGTCAGTCTGCCTCACAGCTGGCTGTCTGTTAGCTCACAACCTCCGCAGCCCTTTCTCAACAAACCAGCCTCTCAGAACCGAGAGTGTCAGAGGATGACTCATCTTATTACTTCTGTTTCTAAAGCCAGCAAGGCTTGTTTGTCTTTTAATACTCTCCCCCCCTCTCTCTCTCTCTCTCTCCCTCCCCCTCCTTCTCTCTCTCTCCCTCCCTCCCCTAGTCCATTTCATGACTGAAGATTTGCATGAAGTCTTCTTTTTACCGATCACATCCACTGCCTTTGTCCTCATCCTCCCTGTGTAAGTCTGCCTATTGTGGTATTATATAAATAATAACTAGTTAGGGATTAATATTGTAGTTGCATTTCTGTCATAACTACACATGAGAGCTTGAAATGCATTAAATGATTGTGATTTTCTAGAGAATATCTATTAAGTCTAGCCACAGTAATTGAGATGGAACACATATTGTCACATACTTCAGAACATGATCTTTTTGGCTTATAAATACACTTTTATTTGATCATCACAATTGAGTTCTGGTCTTCACATTCGGAAAAGCATTTTTACTAGACACTAGAAATAAAAGCAACAAAAGAAATAAAAATAGAATTATTTGTAGACATGGTAATTTGAGTAATCTGACTTGAAATACATTATAAAAATATACAAAATTTATCATGTTAAACACAAAATCATACCCAGCATTGAATGGAAATATATTATTCATGTGCTTCAAATGCCACATGTCAGTTCACTTATAAACTATTATAATTTAAGGCTTTGGCCCCAGATGTTAGTATAATTCAGTGTCAATATTTTACATGTTCCCTTCTGTCCAAGCTTTGAAAGTATCTGGATGAATGAAAAAAAACAAGTCAATTGCATTGTAATAATAATCATAATACATCGTTGCCTCATTGCTCACAGCTAAAATCAAGACATTTAAGAGCCCAGTTTAATAAAAGGTAAAGGCCTCACAAGCTCAGAGATGCCTTTTCACTTTCACAACTCGTTTCTCGGTTCCTGGCAGCACCTTCTGCCTTGACATCCTCTGGAGAAGCAGAACTCTGCTGCCTCTCGTACCCGCTACACAAACACTCCTCGTTGCCCAGGTGACGCTTCTGCTTTTCGTGTGGTTCCACTTTCCCGACCTGCCCGCTCGGCCCCTCCCTGTCCTCGGGGTCTGACCCCGCTCGCGGCGCGGGCTCGTCTGGACGGCCGAGGCCCTGGTGGTGGGACTGCTCGTCCGGGAGGAAGGGCTGGTTGCCATGTCCGCCCTCCTCCTCCTCCTCCTCCTCCTCCTCCAGACTGTACTGGCTCATCCTGTCCTCTTCCTGGCGCACTCTGCCCCGCACGCTCTCCCCGTCAGACCGGGACAGCCGCCGCATGGTCTTCTGGGAAAGGTCAAAGGGCTCCTCCTGGCTGAAGTGGCCGATGATCCCCAGCTTGGAGAAGTGGTACCTTCCTCTACGCCGGAACCCTGCACACACACACACACAGCAGCGCAAACGGACTCCATGAGATTGGATGAGGTGGTCCCTTTTTTTTGTGTTTTTAAAGGTTTGCAGTTCATATTTAGATTCAGCCAAATTACTGTAGGCCCCATGTCTGAGTGTTTCTGATGGTTCTACTGAGCTGTGTTGATAATAACTGCACCAACCCAGCATTACAATTTTTCTGCTATACAGTATTCTCAGTGATGGCATAACGTTCAGCCAGTAGTTTCCTATGCGCTAGGCATAGTCCATTCCCCTTCATTAATTTTGTTCTATTCTTTTAAAAAGTACAGTCAAAGTTAGGGCACATTCCATGCTCAGAGAGATTTTGTTAATGCTGGCATATTTGCAGCATAGCTGACCAGCTCCTTTGCTTTAGGTCATCACACGCACTGAAAAAAAGAATTTTTCAAAACCCAGCAGAAGATAAATTGGATATGACTGTTCAGCAAATATATTATCTCCTTATTTATTAATGAGAACTCCCACCTCATTATATTGTCTCACATCACTAATCCTTTGCACAGTTAAAATGACGCTTGGATAATTCATATCACAAGATGGATTGATGCAGTCAGAGTGAACATAGCATTGATTACTTAGTACCTTAGTGGCTGGGTAACTGTGATTAATGTGAGAACGGTGCATTTTGGTCTAAGAGGCATATTTTAGTTAAAATCTGGTTTTTCAAGTGCATTTCATGCATTTTAAAGATTGTATAGAACTACTTGCATTGGTCTATAGCATTAATAGCTAAAAATGAAGTGGTACATTGAATTCAATCACAATGCATTTTGCCTTCTGACAACACATTTAAGCAACTGCAGAAAACAATGTTTAGTGTTTTGTTTTCTGCTCCATGTTAGTTAATCCGTTAGAAAAATGTAACATAAATTTAAATTTACTATTCAAATTAAGAACAAAGCATATTGTGTTATGATGAAGTCTGTTAAATGAAAATAACAATATGAATCCCATTCAAAACACAAAAATGACTGGAATTACAAAAAAGTTATTCTGATTTTAAACCCTGCTTTGTTCGCCCCTATATGTGGGGCAGAATGTGCTGTGTGCAGTATGGCAGCCCTAAGCCCAGGTCTTACCCCAAACACCCAGCCCTCTCTGCATGATGCCATGCTTGACCTTGATGTGGCGAGTCAGGTTTCCCTTCAGGGTGAACTTGCTGGCGCAGTACAGGCACTTGAAGGGCTTGCTGTCCGAGTGCAGGTGCATGTGCCCCATCAGGTTGTGCATTCTGTTAAACTCCTTCCCACAAAGCTGTGACACACAGGGAGGGGAATGAGGGGCCTCCGGTGGCTACACATGAACCAAGCTGTTAGATGCAAGGTGTGTGTGGAAATCGAAAGCACCATCATAAAGCAAATGTTTTGATGTCTGGGAACAAAATGGACGATCAATTATCAGTCAGTGCAAGTGCATTTGTGTCAGCAGCGCTTAAAATGTTGGGGCTTAGGTAATTGTATGCTGCTTCTTCTACTCTATGGATTATTTCAAGACTGTAGCTCTTAGCTAGCATTCAAGAAAAGGCTCACGTTGAACACTTGTGTAAACTGTGCTCTGCACTGTAATGTATTCTGCACATGCCATGCATGTCTGTGTGCATCTTCCCCCCTCAGAGCCTTGGTGTCTGGCGCTGGGGGGGTGGCGGGTGGGAGTGGGGGGTCATGAATGAGTGAGAGGAAGCGGGAGGCAGACGGGCCAGAGGAGGGCTGGGAAGTGCACTCCTGCGCTGTCCTTCCTCTGCATTCTTTCTAGCCAGGGTGTTCCTTTCCTCCAGGAGGAGAGAGGGACTGTAGACTGTCCGAAAGGACCGTGAGAAAACAGGAAGTTCTCCCAAGTGCAAGAGAAAGCGAGATGAAATCTATTTGTGAGCCCTGTTCTCGGGGGACACGAGAGCCATTGTTACTCGGGGCAGTTTGTGCAGCGATATCCTTCCTTCGAACCGAGGAGTCGCTCCGTGCCAAAATGCAGCTATCTGGTCATCTTCTTACCCCTCCCTCTGCAGGTCAGGGACCCACCCTCAACAGCTGGGCCTTTTGCAATCAATATGTCCTAATCCCATCCCCACATTTACACTTTAAAGTATGCGCTATGTGCGACTGATATCACAACATAAGATCAATTGTTTGGTTGGCAGTGGAGTTTGCCATGGAAATGAAGTGTGTCATTTCTGCAGTTGGGGAAAGGTGTGTCGACTGTCACCAATATGCTTCCAGTGAGCAAAGAAACTGGCTGTTGCTTTCACTTTTTCAACCTTCTTTCTACATGTTTAATTGCACAGTCAAAGTATGGCTAACCTTGCACTTGTAGGGCTTGACATCAGAGTGGACGATCATGTGGGCTTTGAGGGTCTGTTTCTGGACGAAGCTCTTGAAGCAGAGGTGGCACTGGTAGGCACGGATGTTGGTGTGGATCAGGACATGGCGCTTCATGTTGGCCAGCAGGGTGAACTCCCGTCCGCAAATCCGACATTTGTGCTCCTTCACCCCCTGGCGCAGACACGGGTTAGACTGAGTGTTCAGAACATACCACTGTGAACGCTGAGGCATTTAACAAAGGCAGAAAAATATTGAGGGCTTACAAGGGCTGATTTGAAACTGCACATGTTCCCCCGTGTGGAGTACTGTGCGATTGTGGTCTGTTTTGTGAATGACTTCCCGATCTGGAGGTCAGAAAATGGCTCCTGTTACAAACAAGCCTGCTGGTAACTTTCACTGCCTTGGTTACTGTTACAATGTGACATCATTGCAGTTTGTGTATTATTTGGATCTGGATGGTACTACACTTCCATGCCTGTTCAGTATGCCTATTAGGCTCATAAGCAAATTATGATAGCAAAAATACATAATGGCCATATATACAATTACACATAGCTATAAATATTGTATTGTTCTTTCGTCTGTGCTAATAAAAATGGCTTTAGGGCTGAGTGTTTTCCTGTGTCTGACTCCGGTTAATAGATTTCTGTTTTGTTTATTGCTGGCTGTTACAAAAATAATGAAACAAAATAGCCCCCCAAAACGTTGTTGTTGGATTACATATGTTCATTACCTTCATAGTCTGTTGGCCCTTGTGTATATAGAAAATAACCATTGTATCTCAAACATTATGCCTTCTATTTCAACAGCACATAGGAATGTTTTACATTGTCAATAAAGCAAAAAAAATTTACCATAATCACGCTGTAAAACAATTTCAGATCGATCTGTGTCCACCCTCCCTCTATGGATTAATGGGTCTCTATTACGAGGTAGACAGGAAGCTCTAATGCACAGGGCTGGATAATGAATCCTGGCTCAGGCTAGCCTACCTTATGGGTGAGCGTGTGCTGCTTGAGATGGTGCGACTGGATGAACTCCATGCCGCACTCAGTGCAGATGTACGGCCTGATGTCCTTGTGCTTCATCATGTGGTTCTGCAGCTGGCTGGGGTACTGGAAGGTCTTCTCGCAGTCACTGCAGCTGTACACCGTGGGGCCTCGGTGGCTGGTCAGGTGCCTCTTGAGCTGGGCCAGGGTGGGGAAGTCCAGGCCGCACTCCACGCAGATGTTCTCCTGGCCTTTCTCGTGCTTCACCTCGTGGGCCCTCAGCTCGCTGGGGTAGGCGAAGCCCCGCCCGCACACCCCGCAGCTGTAGGGCTTGACGTCGCTGTGCTGCATCATGTGCCTCTTCAGGTGGCTGGTCTGGGTGAAGGCCTTGTGGCACACCTGGCACTTGTGGGGGCGGGCGCCCTGGTGCGTCAGCATGTGAGTGTGCAGGTGGCTCAGCTGCTTGAAGAGCTTGCCGCACTGGCCGCAGCCGTGGGGCTTGATGCCGCTGTGGCCCAGGATGTGGGTGACCAGGTTGTACTTGGAGGTGTAGGACTTCTCGCACATGCGGCACTTCCAGCGCTTCTGCTCCCCGCCCACATCCACGTAGTAGCTGTCGTCGATGTGGACGCTGACGCCCAGTTTCTCCATGGGCCCCAGCCCCCCGGGCCTGCCGCCCGGGCCCCCCCGATGGCGGCCCAAGGCATCCCTCTGGTAGAAGCTTCGCGGGGGAAGGTGCATGGCCGGGCCTGGCATGAAGAAGGGGAAGGGGATGAGGCCGGGGTGGAGCGGAGGGAAGTACGGAGGGGGCGGGTGCATTAGGGAGCGGGTGGGAGGCCACGGCCTGTCATGGCCGACCAGCTCCTGCTTCACTTGTATGCTGTTCAACCTGTCCAGAGTCCTGTAGAGCTGGAGCCTGTTCAGATCTATCATCTGGGGGCCGTACTTTGGGAACAGAGCGGGGGTGGGTTGGGGGACAGGGTACGGGCCATGGGAGAGGTCCATGGTTTTAATTTGGCGTTCCTCTTCCAGCTGGTCAGGGGATTGACGGTCTTGGGGGTTTACCCTGAAAGGAGGCCCTTTGCGTTTGCGAGAGCCTCCCTCGGAGACGCAGTGGAGGCGCTCGTACCCCAGGTGGTGCTGGGAGCTGAAGGGGGAGAAGCTGTTAAAAAAGTCGCGTGGGGGGGACAGCCTCGGGGGCTTGAGGAACAGAGGGAAAGGCTTCAGGCAATGACCGTGACCCAAGGCTGGGCTCAGATTGGCACTGCGAGGGCTCCTCTCTCGCACAACCTGCGTCACGTCTGGCTCCATGTTCTGTCTGAAAAACAAACACAATAAAAATATGCGCTAGATTATCGTCAACACTGCAGTGGTTCACTACATCGCTAATGAGCTGGAAGAGTCTGTCCTCTGTCTGGCCGAAGTGTACATGCAGATGAGAATGTAAGACCAATTCTATAGATCAGCTCAGTTCACATAGATCAGTGTTATCTATCAATGGTTTAAGAACATATTTGTATACTTAATACATGTGTTTCTGAAATGTAAATTGCTGTTTCATCCCAATCTTAAGCTCTGTTCATATCCAGTTCAAGACTTGGCAGTGCCTTTAAGTACTAAAGGTGATGATTCTTCTCTTGAAAGCCAAGCAGCTAACAAGAGGCATTGAGTCATAAGAGCCCACAAGTGTTGTTCACTTTCTCATCTGCACCCCCAGCCAGTTCCCCAAACCCTTTACAAACAGGGATCTAATGACAGCAGTATACCGCCAAAAAGGAACTAAACCCAGGCTAGCTCACCTCCATCTCCCTCACTCTGTCCCTGACAAACCAAATGGGATTTTCATTTCTCTGTGGGAAACTACTCTGTTTTTATTTTCACCTGGATGGAAGGCTGACCAATTCCCCTTTCTTTGGCTCTCAGATCAACATTTTACAGTATCACAGCAGTTTTCTCTTCAAGATATGAAAATGCAAGTACGGTTTTTTCTAATGCTGGTGTCCATTTCTCAAATAAGGCGGCGCTTTTAATGCTTCAAACAATGTTTGAAACAATTTTTTCAATGTCACAATTTCTCACTTTTTACAGCAGGAGGCCAAAAAACCTAGTGAAGTGGTTACAGTCAATAAGTTCTTATTAATGTCA
This sequence comes from Anguilla anguilla, assembly GCF_013347855.1. Taxonomy (NCBI): domain Eukaryota; kingdom Metazoa; phylum Chordata; class Actinopteri; order Anguilliformes; family Anguillidae; genus Anguilla; species Anguilla anguilla. The sequence goes on along the minus strand of NC_049214.1, from coordinate 8,811,121 downwards.
TGCTATCACTTATACCCAGATCTTCATTTCAACATTTGTAAAAATAATTATAATAATAATAATAATAATAACAACAACTAAGTATAACAAAATTATACTTAGTACTTATTTCTCTGACATAAAGCTTTTTCAGTACCACTGGTATTTTTGGCTATTCCCTGTAGTTATTCATGAAATGGAGAAACAATGGCAGCAGCTATAGCCAAATGAAATGATGAAAAAAGGAAACAACCTTTGTGGAAGTTGATTAATTTCCCCTAATTTGACACCTGCGCCTTTTATTTTTTGCTTACTGTTTCTTGTATGTACAAAGAAAGATAGAGTGGGTGAAGTAAACAGATACACAAAGAGGAACAACAAATTGCTAAATGAAGCCACCCAGCTCAGATGGGACAGATAACACGATAAATTTACAGTTATAGAAAAAAAATAAAAATAAAATCAGCTTGCATATTTGTACAGCTTACTTTTGCTTCAATGGGACAGTGTAGTTCCAAAGTGTCTTACTTAGCCTTTGGCTCCCTGAAAACTTACATTTTGAGAATTTAAATCCAAATGAACATAATCATTATTATGTGAATTTGTCATACAGACCGTAAGATCACAAATCTTTACATGTTCACATGTTTTTGCTGAACAGACGCCCACATCCAGGGTAAATTCCAAAGGAGCATTTATACAGCTGTATATTTATGTCAACTGTAATTTAACTATAACATGTGACTTGAAATGCAGTTGCACAACTACTAGTTGTAAAGTAGTTGTTTGATGTAAACAAGAGCCCTTAAATACTTTTCAAGGGTAGGTGAATCTCTGAAACGCTACAAGAGAGGCTTGTGTTGCTATTCAGGTGCTCGTTCAGGACTTGTGAAATACTGTAACAACCTACAATGCAAAATATAAGCCATTGCTTTCTACATATTGAGTGTCCAAGCACTGTTCATCATGTAATGATACTATAAATAAAAACATGAAAATTCTTCCGCTCCCATCCCTTGGTCTGCTGGTTTTTAGGGTGAACAGACTTGAATGGGACTTATCTCTTTCGTTTCGGTTAGAGACAGAAAGTGGTAGGGGCTCTGACTCCCCTATGCTCAATGACAGGCTGTTAATTATGTTTTCAAAGAGATTCACATAGGTTATAGATAGTGATATGTTCAGAAGTTGAGATTTCAGCTGGCTGGAGCTATCCCTGCTACTTCCTGAAGGAGACAGTGTTTACACGTTTATCAAATGTGTCAAGGTTCCGAGGGTAAATCCCGCCACTTGAAGGTTCAAGGGAATAAGAGGCTAATAGCAGTCTTGCCCAGATTTACCCGGCTTTTCAATGGATATTTTCAAACAGTCTTACATCCTCCTGAGACCCAGCAAAAAAAAAAAAAAAAAAACTTTAAGCAGTTACATTTTTGGACAAAATGCAAGTAACTTGGATGACAAAATATATTTTCAAAAATAATATTACTTCATTTTTATTGAATGTCCCTTGTAGTGCAGGATTCAGCACTGTAGAACATATAGTTCTTCAGAGTAAGACTAGAAACTCATATCCCCTACAGGGGACAGAAACGGATTGCCTAGTCTTAGGAGGATAAATATATTCATCAGTTTGTAAAGACGTTGAAAGACATTAATTTCCCCAAAGATTATATTTGACACTAAAAGAAAATGTATGTTATGTAGCATTGTGAAATTGAAACCTTGAAGTTAGGTGCCCAGGGGTAATATCTTCAGTTTATATCATCAATGTCTAAAACTTGCTTTCAAATATAATTTGTAAATACACCCAATGCATTGCATGAGCAGCATTCCTATAGTATCTGGCCACAGGAAATGACAAATAACAAATCAGCTCTTCTGAATCCATAACCAGTATAACACATTTGTATATAATTTGCATGCATATAGCCTTGTATATGCAAAGAATGTCCTATAAGTGAATATCACACATCCACATTGCCTCCAGTTTACTGCCTGCAGATTGCATCTTCCTGCCACTGGAATACTTGAAATTCCACCTCTTCACACGTACATTGACACAAGTACATACAATATGTTCCACCTAAAGTGGACATACAGTACAGTAATTCATGTTCTTGCAAATAAATAATGTATCCATTAAATCTGTAGCAATGTAAATGGAATCGCAAAAAATCAAAGAAACAAAAAACGATGATATGACTATTTATCATATTATGTATCATGTTATGAATATATTTTAAACATATAACACATATACTATTGATATTCAGGTTAAGTACTTTATTCATGAGTGTAACAGCAGTGTGAATCAAACCCGTAACATCTAATAATGTCCATACATGTCCAATAGGGACAGCATGTTTTTACAGTTTTAAGCATTCTTTCTTTCAAGTTTATTTTATGCTAAACATTCTGTTAAGTAGCTGTACAGTTTCACTTCTGCGTTCAGAACTCCACTCTGCATACACCATGCATTTCTCAATGTACAGGCATGCCTGTTGATAGGTAATGTTGACTATTGCTATCCGTCTGTCCCCCTACCTACAGTAGTGGTTTCACACTCTGTGCATGCTTCAGCCGGAGTGTGAAGTCGGTGCTGTGAAGCCGCAGTGCAGGGCGATGGAGCCGCGGAGACTCACCGGTGCAGCTGTCCCGTGTCTTCGTGCAGACGTACCTGCCGCTCGCCTCGCGCTCCTAACAATGAACCCACCGGCCCTCGGTCCACGTTTGAAGTGGCCCAAGAAAGAGAACAGGAACAATCGCTTTGTTCTCATTTTTCAGATGAGTACCTTCGGAAAAGAAGGAAGGAAGGGAGGGGAGAGGAAGTCAACAAGCCTATGCCTTCCTGCAGAAAAACAAGGAAACTCCAGATAGACATCTCCTCCATTTCTCTTCGAAACACTGATTTGCTGGGCTCCAGGAAAAAGAAATGGGATGCGCGCTGCACTGCCGCAATGCATTTACTCAGTTCTGGGGTCCACCAGTCTTGGATTCTAGTCAGTGGTTGTACCTACTGAGATTTCAGGATGGCTTCTTGTTACTGTAGTTTGCCAACTGCAGCAATCACTTTTCCCAGGGCAGACAGAGATGACTTGAGCACAATTCTACAGGAACACTGACCATCACAGTGCACAACAAGAGTGCTGGCTTCCAAAAATGTGCTCTTTCAGGCTTATCTGCAAGTCAGTTGCGATGCACAGTCTTTTGTGATGTGGGCCTGTCTGAATTGACAGTACAGTAGGAAACCACATTTTTGATTGACAGGTTGGTGTTGCCTCAGCTGCGTGTGATTGGCAGGATGACAGAATGCAGCCCTGGTGCACTGGTGCCCTTTTCTGCTGTCCCCTACAGCCACACCAGTTTCTGTGCCAAGAGCTCTCTGCTGGCTGCTTACAACACAGCAGCATTGTGCTATAAATGCCACCCCACACTCAGGGAAATGATCCAGCTACTCATGGCTGAATAATGATATTGGAAGTAAAAAATAATGCATATTTTGTACATATTTCCAGAATTTTCTGTGGTTGCCGTTGCTGGAGTGCTGTTCTCTTCACAATACATACTTTCACTAACAACAGTGTCACAGGTGCCCCCTAGCGTTTGCATGAGACAGTTTTATGCATGCAATGATTTTACAATATTCTGCTGACATTTTTACAGACCTGTTATTTGGCCTGTATTGTAATTTAGGGGGGTGAGGGGTTGTAACCCCCCTATCCCCTCATGAATTACACCCTTGCACAAGTCTACAGTATGTATAACCACTGTGCGCACAATTCAATTTCTGTACAAACAATTTGTTTAGAGCTTAACTGACAAAAAGCCTATGCATCAATATGAGTTAACAGTAAAATATATAATCATGAAGTAAATAAAAAATAAGCAGGAAAATAATTTGTGTATTACTTACTTTAATTTTCTTTTTAACAGTGTGTTTCTTTTGTAAAAATTGTGCATATCACATTTTTTTCTTTATTTGCATGGTATAAAATATAACAACACACACGCACACACACATATATATATATAGAAAGAGAGACAAAAAGAGAGAGAGATAGAAATTATATGCTGTATTATGTCTGTTTAAACCATCAAGTGCCTGATTGCCATGCTGTCACTGGTAGTACCCATACATACAGTAGAAAGCAGTCATCTCAGACTCTCACTATTGGCAGCTGCCTGCTCAGTCTTACTCAAGTGCGTTTTGCTTCTTTCTTTCCCCCACCTCTTGCAGCTTACATCTGTGCAGCGACATCTCGTATTTCTCTGAGATTAAGCTCATCCAATGGGAAAGCTGGAACATGGAAGTTCCTCCAATGAAAGCTCAGAAACAGAACAGTGGAATGTGGATGGGATCTGTTGCATCAAAGCACCAGGAAAGACTGGCGATCAGCAGAATGCACTAGCACTCAGCAAGGCACCAGCTGTTGCATTCCAGCATAGTTTGATGAACTGCTACTTACATCTGACACAGTCAAGTTTCTTCTATCAGAAAACATCTCAGTATTTTTGCAAAAATGTTATTGTCTTGTTTTTGGAATGGATATGGGTATAGTGCTGTCAGTGGTTTCCATTTCTTTCAAATTCAAGTCTGTTTCAGAAATCAAAAATGTCCTACTGAATTTATCACGATGTGGGTGTCTGTAGCACTGCCACATTTATCATTTACTACAAACATCCTTTTGAGGAGTGCATTTTAAAATCCTTTTTTTTTAAATTCTCCGCAGATAAATCTTCATTTGTTGTCATCTGCATGTACATCCTCCTGAGAGCTGGCAATTAATTTTGTCTCCTGTAGGGGACATACTGTATTACATGATGGTGAAGTGTACAATACAAGGGACATTCAATGAAAATAAAACAAATTATATTGAGGAAATAAATATCACTGCATTACATTTCTTTTTTTCATCTAAGACACTTGTATTATGTCAAAGAATTTAAATATGTAAACTTCTGCTGGGCCTCAGGATGTATGCTTAGCTCATATATTCCTACTCAAGCCTAGCTTCTTGCTTGCCATTCAGACTGCATTTAAAATGAGATCAGTCAGAATATCTCAACGAGTGCTCGCAGCCCTTTCAGGCTCGACTCTCACCAGCCTCTCAGAACAGAGAGTGTCAGAGGATGACTCATCGCATTATTTCTGTTTCTAAAGCCAACAAGGCATGTTCGTCACTGCTCTGCTTTTAATATTCCCTCTTTTCTCTCTCTCTCTCTATTGGTTTTATTTTGGGACCCAGGTATTCAGGTTAAACATAAGCACAATGTGTCTTTGCTGTTTTTCTTTTTGTTTGTTTTTTTTTGTTCGGGCAAGCTAAACTGTGCATATGGCTCGCAAGTAGGAATAAAATTCAAAACAGTGAGCATACAAATTTAATGAGCATGCTGAAGGGGGTAATTTTGCTGTTTGGTGAGGGTTGAGTATGCGTATTACAAACTGAATAACAATATTGATCTGTTTTGTAAAAACTGCATTGGGGTTGCAGTTTGTGTAGCTGATGAGGATGGTTGTCAGATCATGTTGCATATTGGTGTTTTTTTGTTGTTGTTGTTGTTGTTCTTCTTCTTCTTCTTCTTATTATTATTATTATTATTATTATTATTATTATTATTATTATAGTTGGTCTCTTGGCCTATCTCTCTCTCTTTTGCCCTCATTCTCACGGTCTCTGTCTTTCAAACCCAAAGACGCACACACACACACACACTCACACACACTGCTGCATTATAAGTCCCATCTCCGGTGTCAAGGCACGTAACAAGCAGGCAGTAGTCAGAGAATGAGACTCTTCTCAGGGCACGTTAGAGGCAGGTGGTGCATGAGGTGAGGACATTTCAATTCTAGACAGGAAGCCACACAAACTCATGCTGCTGAACTACCAGAAAGGTGTGATTGATACAGGGAGCAGGGCAGCTGAAAGGAATTAAGCTCATGTAACAGAGGCCAGTGTCCGAATGTGCTTAAGTCTGAATTACAACTTCCCCACCTTATACACTATCATAGGGTAAAGTGTACTTGGCCACTGTCTCGCAGTTAACAGTCACCAGAACCACTAATGACAAATCCCATGGTATTCTTTCTCTTTCTTCAGACTTAATCACAGTCCGAGTCATTTCCATGTCTGTTATCATTAGTGAATCATACATGTGGATCTGTGTATCAAGATCACCATCACAAGCCTGACCTGCTTTGCACTATACAGTGCATCAGTCATAATTAGGCCTTGAGATGGCTTGTAATGATGGATAATATCAGAAGCTGCGCTCTCTATAGTGGAAGGACTCTGACTGAAACAGGTATTCTGGTCACGCACTCTACTCCTCTCACACCCCACCCCACACGTTTGTGCTGTGATGTGAGTTAGCGAACAGTGGCCTCTCATTTGGGGGACCAAGGGGACAGGAGATGGGCCTCCTCAGGACCCCAATGACTTTTAACCTTCCATCCCTGGCAGTCTATGACAGAAATAATTGAGGAAGTGACCACTTTTTCTTAATTGTAATAGCATTACTGCATACAAACACAAATACCCAAGATGCAATGCTTCTCAGGATTCCATCCCCCCGGATATACAAGGCTCCAGATAACAAGTTGATCACATTCGCAAACATAATGCAAATAACCTTTCATCAGTATTCCTGGAAAGCGCAGTATGCAAAGCTTATCGTAAGCATAAACCCTCTCATTATAAATAGATAAGACAATTGTAGTAACAATCTTGCCTCATTGTAGCAGGAGGGCACTGATGTTCATGCAAAACACTGATAGACAGATGGCAGTAATGCTGCTGGTTTGAGCTGCATTGTCTGTCAAGCTGTCTCTGCCCATCGACCTAAAATTGACCGCTTTGTTTTTTATCGGAAACAGGGTGTTCTGCTGTGAAACTGCACAGAACAGCAATGCATTCCCGGGGCTAACTATGACGCTCTTCCTTGATCAAGCTCAGCCAGGTGTATATACCCATGAGGCACAACAAAACCTTCCACTGACTCTCCCATTTCCTTAGAAATAGGTACACAGACCTCTTGCTCCCGGTATAAACTGCCCTAATAAAATTCCACTGGCAGAAGCATCCGTTTTCTGTATTCATCCATTGCATTAATATCTAACTTGGCAACAACAAGGCTCCCCTAAGGCTCCCTTATCTTACCCTGTGCACCACTCCTGCACTCCTGAGTCATGTGATGGAACCTGGCATGTCCTCATGACGTGTATTCAATGGGAAAATATTGTACAATTGGTACCATTGTAAGTACAAATGTGTATTGTACTATCAGTGGAAAACGCCCCTTATGACTCTGATATGCCTGTTACTGTATATCAGTTCTCACAAATTAATTATGAATGTACACATCCTTTAAAAGCTTTTATTAATAAAAAATCTCAGAGGAGCTGACCAGATGGCTGGGATTGTCAGGTAAGTCTTTGTCTGTTCCAGGCAGAGGAAAAGAAAACAAGAACGTCTAGTTTGATGTCACCATGGCAACGGTAGATGACTATATGGGAGGCAGTGCGCACAATGACTGCCACTGAAGACTAAATTAGATCTGTAGTAATTCTAAACAAATGCAACAGAGAGCTGCACTTATTCAGGCATATGTAGATAAAGGCCCTGAAATGCCCATCACATCACTTATAATTTTCCTTCAGCTGCATTAGCAGAATATATAGTTACAAATTTATTCTTCTGTTTATAATCCAAGCAACATAAAAGCAATGAGGATTATTCATTCATTTTGGTAGCATAATGATAATTCCCTAAACCGAGTTTGGATCAATCTATCTTGCAACACTTAAATTATCATTCTGGTAATAACACAGACGTCATGTTACCTTTTTTCTATATTGCTAGTTTTTTTTCAGTTTATCATATCAAATAGCAAGAAAGGAAGCAGGTAAAAGTGTGTAACAGAAAAAAAAAATGTTAATTGTAAATTTTGCATAGAAAGAGAGAAGCTTTGAATTTAAATATACATATGTGTGTTTCACATATAGCAAGCCAAAAGGAAAAACAAAAAAAAAAAAAGTTTGACATTTGTGTATTAGTGTATGTGTATTACTTTCAGCAGTATGCCCTATCAATGTTGAATCTGAGGCTTGTGCAACCAAATGATTTACATTTCTGTTGGAAATGTCCAGCCTTTTGGAAATATAAAGTACTGTTTGATACTCAGCTGAAGAATGTTAAAATATCACACAACCATCACACAAAGACACTGTCATATTTTTATTGCTCGCATCCTGAAACAACTACACTGCCATGTATACATATATTCAAAACAAAAAAAAAACAAAAACAAACATCAATATTACTGATGAATCATTGAGTTTATTTGGTCAACCTGTAATGATAATGCATTTGTGTATCGAGTTGGTATTGTACAGTATTTGTTTTGTGTACAAGTATTATTTATCCATTAACTAACTGATTTGAAATAGAAAAAGATGTTTGAAAATAGTAAATGCAAGTAATAAACATCACATTGGTCTCTCATAATAAAAGAGAGAAAAAGGAATTCAATCTGTGCTTTAAATAAATTGGCTGCTTTCTCTGTTGACCTGTTGACATTCCAAATTGAAAACACCTTATTAACATGCTATTCACTAATATGATTGATTACATGTACATTACGGTATTTGACTTTCATCTCCATTTACTAGTTTCAGTTGCTGTTTAGAAACAGACCACACATTTCACTAACACTACTATAAAATAAATGCTGAAGCGCTGCCATTTATGCCCTGCATTTCAGATATTTATTGACTGTCTACATCTGTGATTTATGATACAAGTCTGTTGCTAATGGCCATTGATAGATGAATATAGTAACGTGATATCATACATTGCATACTGTTGTTCCCCTGAAGCATTTATATGCTTCTGCTATTTATATTTTATTGATAGCTTGAGACGTATAATTTTTAAATATATTTTCCTTCGTCCATAAATGAGTGACAGTAGCTAGACTAACATAAATAATACCTCTTATCTTGTGCATTCTATTTCCCTCGAGGAGATTGTGACCACATGAGGTTAAATCTTGCAAAATGGATTGAGAAAAAACTAGACGGCAGGTCTATAGTGGAAGGTTCAGTACAAGACATTATTTGGCTAAAAATAATTGTTCAGTGCATGGTACTGTAAGCATGTGATTATGTGAGTATGGAAAAGAATTCCTTGATATTTAATGAATGTAATAGTGTAATACAATCATGATTAATCACATTCATTGAAAGCTATATGGAGTTTAGCTTGATTGATGTGGACAAATTGACTTTTATTGTTAGCTATGATCTTGACATTAACAAACCATGCAATTACAGAGCACCTTGGTGGTTCATACTGCTATTCCATTGTTTAAATGAGTAGGCTATAAATAGAAACCATGCCAGTGGCCAGCAGAATAATTTGCTGTAGTGTACTCCTGGAAGCTTAAGATCTCAGGTGGTGTGACATCACAGTTCTGTGGCCTCCGTTTCTCACTGCATATCAGCGCCCCCACAGTTAAGTCAAGCACCAACAAGTCTGTTTGCACAAGCTACACATGAAGCCTCTGATTCTTGTTGCATTGCACTGCTTGATGAGCAGGATTGCAAATTCCACGTATACATAATTATTATTACGGTGAATAATAATAATAATAATAATAATAGTAATAATAATAATAATAACAATAATAATAATAACAATAATAACAACAATAATAATAATAATAATAATAATAAAAGACCAAGATCTCCATAAAAATAAGGATATATAATTTATTTTAAAGCACAGGCCTATTTTCTCCTGGAAGAACGAAGTGATACACAAATGCAACGTAACTGTGTACAATAACGTATCAATAAAATCACAATTCATTTAACAAATAACTCGACCCATAATTTACATCAGAACATGCACATCTAAGACATGCATATTTTGTGTTAAGTCTATAAAAAAACACATGAACAGATTCATTAAACAAATTAAAAATTATACCAGCCATCGCAACAATAGCTTTTTCTGGAATTGCGACTGAAGGCGAATTCAATTCCACAAACTAACAGGCGCTAGGACCCCACTGAAAACGTCTTCAGTTTTAGGGCAGGATTGTAAATGCGCCATGACTCCGTATGTGTTGAGCTTGTAGCAAAACTGAATGTTCCGACGCTGTAAGGCCCCTGTCCATGTCTTTCACGTCGTTGTAGGCGACTCCAATAAGAAAAACAAAAGAGGTGGGTTTCAAGGAGTCAAGAACATTGAAAATGTAAAGAGCCAGCAAAGCTGCTACAGTGTATTGTACTCTGTATTTAACTGAAGGTCATCCACAGTTTTTGTACCGAATTTCATTCTGTGTCTGATCTCATTGCAGCAAACCAAGATGGAGTATGAGTGGAAACCAGACGAGCAAGGACTTCAACAAATTTTACAGCTTCTGAAAGAGTCCCAGTCTCCCGATACGTCCACACAAAGATCCGTCCAACAAGTATCCTTTTTTTGAAATCAAAATAATAATAAAAAAAAAAGATTATTGGTTTGTGGTCAGTTTAGTTTTCTTGTGAAGTTATCTATGTCATTAGTGGTTACCTACGGTTACACGCGGGATGCAGATTGGAACCCACACATTGTACTATATGGTTAGGCTAGCGCTTGTGAACAAGCTGGCAGTTCGGGAGATAGCTAGCTAACTAGTTTTACAATATGATGATTGTATATCGAAAGGTGTAATCCTGGCTTTTCTGAATCCTGAATGGATGTGATGTTCCTTAACTGTACTCTAGCTGTGGTTAGCAAATAGCTTGTCAGCTATAGTCGTGTATTTTCGCAAGTGTTAACGTTTGTCGTGCGGGTTAGATTATTCTTTTTCGTTCGGTTCATAGGTGGTTTCAAGCAAGCAAGTTTGGAGTAATAGCCGACTGTACTTTCGTGCGCTGAATATTGAGTGTTACCTACTGTCATGACATTATTAGACTGGAGCGGGTGATGGCAGGATTTTTACCAGTCTGTCTAACAAAGAAACTGCTTAGCAGAGGATTAGATCAAAAGCATTTTGATACATGCAATTTGCTAATCACTTCCTGATAATGAATTGCATCTAGGTTGTCACGCAGTTCTGCGTTGGCTGCAGAAACATGACCTTAATTTGTACCCAAATGTATATGTCACCTCTACCATCAAGTTAAACAGATGCTAGCTGTCTAAGGGCACAAGACAAAGATTCAATAAAACACATCGAATAATCCTTTCGTTGTTCGCATGTTTAACATGACGAATCGGCACTTGCCTGCTGGGTTCAAATATAAATTATAAAGCTCATTTATGAAAATAAACTGACTAATATTTCTCTGTCTTGAAGTGAACCGCGGTTTACGTGACACGGAATGCTCTTATTCAAAGCGAGTTTAGAGGTTATTAAAGAGATGAATATGCCACACTTGCCAATGGGGCTTGTTGTTTTGTTTGACATGCGTTTGGTAAACATGGATGTATTAGCTATTCGTTGCGTTCCCACAGGCTCGTTTATCTGTACAAGAGGGTCTTCTATTCTCTAATCACATTAGGCTAAGGTAGGGGTTTGTTCCCTTTCGCGTTGTGCTTGTCTAAAACTTGCTCTTTCTCTTTCTGTTAGCAAAAGCTCTGAGAGGAATGGTGGATAACGATCTGTTAACCGCATACAACAGTTGCACTTAGCTATATACTTTATATACAGCTATTCTCCTGTATTGCAAAAAGAGATGGTGGGAAATTGGCTTCCCACGTGAAGAGCCTGTTCCACTGCTTGCAATACAATATTCCCCGTTGGATCTGGTTGTTTGTTGCACTGCGCTGTATTTAAAATGAGGTGTTATCTGATGTGGATTCCCGTTACACTTTTCCTTAACCCTGTTCTTTACAGAAACTGGAACAATTAAACCAGTATCCCGACTTTAACAACTACTTGATATTTGTACTAACGAAGTTAAAATCTGAAGGTAACATTTTCGCTCTTCTTACATGTTTGGTCAATTCTTTTTGCACTGATGTAGCCTATAATGTGAAATTCGCACAATGTAAATGGTTTGTATTTAAATTTATATAATTTCACCAGTGTTAAGCAAGTTCTCTGGTCTTCTGTTTACGTAGAAGCAATATCATTTTATTTTTCATTTTGGCATATGGTTCAACTAACGGTGGTACTGTATGGTGTTGCCAAATGGATATTCTCAGACACATGTCAGGGATGAAATGCTAGGAAAAATATGGGTCATTCTAATTTTAACTCTGTTGCCCGGCACTGCTTAGACTATGGCCTTACAGTGTGACCATCTGCATTTAAAATTGACAAGCTGTTCACATACAGTTGAAAAGGGCTTGCATTAAAGAACTGTGTCAGATAAGTTGTAGGCTCCCACCTTTTCAAACATTGAACAGACTTGTCTAAGATGGCAGGATAGTACTGTGTGTCCATAAAGAACTAGAGGAAGGTGTGGATAGCTCATTATAAACCAAGAGGGTGACAGTATAGGGCTTGGTTTGACCAACTGGAGTTCCAGTTATGTTCATTTTGTGTGGGTCATGTTAACAGAAGGCAACCTAGTTCTGGAGGAACAGCACTCAGTAAAGTGAACCTAATTAGTGATCCAATTTAACAATAAAGGGTTTGAGCGAATAGCACCACAAGGCAGTGCATGGATTGATGGCTTGTTCTAGCTGGTCTTCCCCTTTCCTAAGTGCTTAATGGAAAGAAGAAATCCAGAGAGCCAATCTGTATACCTTTATGCAGTTGTCTGAATGTATCCTAAATATAGGCTACTAGTAACCCCTTGCCCAACCTGGCCTAAAATGTAGCCCCAATTGTATGTTGTACATCCATACATTATCTGCAACAGGAAATCTTTATGCTGCTTGGTCCACTTCCTAGTTTCATCTTAAACTCATGGAACATCTGTTTGTCTGCTCCTTGCCTAGGGAGAAATTAAGTTACGGCATTTTCCTCACCTCTCTCAGAATTCAATGGAGACCTTGCCTTTTCGAAATAAACGGCTGACTTGCATTGGGTGGTTAATTTTCATGCACTGTTGAAAACTGCCTCAAAGGGAGGTAGCTACTTTTCTGAAAGAAAAAGGTGTGGTATATTTGCTCTGAAAATATCACGGCCTCCTCCAGTTAAGCTTTCTTGTTTGTGTCTTGCTTGCTTGCTTGCTTTCTTGTTTATGTCATGGAAATGTTTTTGCAAGATACCCTCCTGGAATCTTGCAAGGCTCATTACCACTGTTCAGACAGAATCTGAGTGGTCTTGAAAAATGTGTTTTTGACAAGTTGTGTGAAATTATGTCATACAAGTTGTTTGTTTGGGAGCCAAAAATCCATTTTAAGCACGTATTGATGGTAAGAAGCAGCAGCTTATCAGACAAACCTGTGGTGAAAAGAAAAAATTCAGATTTAGTTTCACTCCATTTGGGAACAGTCAGAATAAGCTTGAGCATCTAGGCTATTTTACAAGTAACAAGTCAGCGAATCTTGTTGCCATTTGATGGTATAGGTTTTGTTGTAATACATTTCATACCCTTTAAAATATGGTTGTGAGGATTGATTGATTTTAAGGTGTAAATAGAAATGTCTAATTCTCTGAGGCTGTAGGATTCCCAGATGTGTGTCTGTGGTATGAAAAATGGTCTTGAATGCTAGTAGACTAATGGCATGCTTGAAGTGATGGAAGGATCAGAGGGTGGATTATTTTAGCAGTGTTTAACCTTCTGAAGAACACATCAAGAAAACACTGCTGAAAACAAATTTCAAGCCTAAAGCCAAGAGGTTACATTACCTGGCAAGTCGGTTTGGCATTAAGGAAGCTGTGCATTGTACCTGTTTTAATTGGTTTACTTTTTATATGGCAAGTTGTTTAATTTTTTGATGGTGTTTTTCCATTTTAATAAAGGCGAAGGATTTTGATCTGTGCACTCTGCAAAGTACATTGTTCTGAAAGCAGATTGGAATATGCCTGCTACTTGTTATACATGAATTGTCCCCATATTGCCCGAACTAGGCTATGTTGGGAGGCTGTTCAAAGTACATGAAAATAAGTTTTCCCCTGTTGAATGAAGTTGATGCCCAGACAACCAGGCCACCTGTTTATGCTTTTAGCAGTCTGCCTTTATCCTGAGCGATTTACACAGCTTTGCATTCTTTACATGCTATTCATGCAATACAGCTGGATATTTACTGAAGCAATACAGGTTGGGTGCTGCGCTCAAGGGTACAACAACAGTGTCCCGACTGGGAATTAAACTCACCACCCCATGTCCCTAACCATTGGCCTTTCTCGATGTCTGGCCTATTGCATGGCTGTTCTGACAGCTACTCTTGGCTTGCTTTAACAGTTTAGTGGTATATAGGCTATAGATATCAACGTGAAAGGTAGCAATTTATACAAACTCATCCACAAATGGAGTAAATGTCGTTTCTAGGTTCTGGAACATAATAATTAGTATAGATGGACAGAAAATGAATCATTTTGTTATGCCAGGATGTAGCTACTGCTGATGTAACTTTTGTATGGTGAGCTTTTCTTGATATATTCTCTTCAGCACAGTGCATTAAATCAGAGATCAAAAAAGCTGCCAATCATTGACACATTTCTGTTTTGAGGATACATTATTCATATAGCCTACAGGGTTGTACAATAACTTACGCATGCTTTTGTGCACTTCTTAATGTACTTGGTCAAATACTGATGGTCAGTATAGGAAAAGAATCTTTGCCACTATGGCATGCAGGCCGAAATAATGAAGAGAGTAGCCCTCTTGTTTGTGGTGTTTAGACACCTGTCCTTTTAGTCTGCCCAATAAATATGTAATACACTTAGCCTATATTTTGTTATCCTTTAATCTTAATTTAATGTTAATCATCACTGTCATTGTCAGGAAAAACTAAATTAAAATGAATACTGATACACCATCCAAAAGTACGGTGGCTTCTATAGTGAAATTCTAACATTCATTTGTCCTGTTTGGAATCAGCATGGCTATGCCCATGCATTTCAGTCTAACCAATGACAATGAAAAAATCTGGTTCGATATTTTAGTATGAATATAGGCTATAGCCTATAATGTGTGAAGCTGCAATGTGAATAAACATATAAGGATATTTGTCCCCTGAAGGCTTTCGGAAGCATTCAGTTTCGTGAAAGACTTTGATTCTCAGTAATTTTCGTTTGAATATTTCGTGAAAATGCCACCACCTCTGTCAGTTTTGTACCAATCACCCTTTTGCAGGACTCTTCAGATGATATTCAAGTCTAATCGAGACTGGGCTGGACTAGATTGGCTTTGGCATTTTCATGATGAACTGAGATGTGCTCAGTCACAAGGACAATTCTGTGCGAATGTAGATGAGCACTTTCATTTAAGCGCTTCCTACCTTTAATTTTAATTTCAGTCATCGTTTGCTGTCTCCAGAGTGACAAAAATGATCACGGGAATATTGCTGTTTAGGCAGCATCCATGGCTTTTTATGTGAACAAGTATTGGATGCTGTGCAGCTTTGACTAAATTGTATCTTAAAATTATGTTTTCCTGGTGGTGCTTAAGGTTTACTGAAATGTAGGGAAGCAGATAAAGGACTACAGTGTTCATATTATACTAGGAGGCACTAATTGGAAAGGGTTTTCCTGGAACTGTGTTTCCTGTCAGACAAGACAAGATTGAAATAGGTGTTGGGTATAAATTACAGTGTGAGAATCTCACTGCTGAAATTAAAGCATTAATCAGCCTCAGAATGTATCTCAGCACCTCAGACAATCTAATTTGTGGTCTTGCTCGCATCTACTATCAGGCTTTTATGAATGGAATGCCCACGTCATACTAATACATTTGCAAACATTGCAAGAAAAAAATGGTTAAGGCTTAATTCCAGTGAGTTAGTGGGTCTGGAGTATTTTAGTTCACCCAAAAAGAAGACCCGAGTTAAGTTTTCTCATTAAACAAAACATAATAAAACTATACAAATGTTCATGAACCATTGTCAAAATGGTTAATGTTATCCAGTAAAAGAGCTCATTTGCATTAAGAGTTTTCCCATTAATGATAGACGGTTGTGACCAGAGTTACCACAGCATTTGCTTGTTTTCATTCACAAAAGTTCACTCAGGAATTTAGTTCATGCAATAAATGGCAGCACTGTTGCATGCTGGGTATGGTATCAGTCTTGGAAGCAGCCCGATGCAGGGTTAAGGTCTGGGTAGGCACAGGATGCTAAACTTGAATGGCTAATGTGAAATGTTCATCTACATTAATGAATGCCATCTAACAGTGAGGGCTGTGCAAGACACAATGGATGTGTCTGTTTAGCAGCTGCTAAATTAGTGCAAGTCTCTAGCAGGTGCCAGCTGGAAGAATATGAGTGAGTGTCATAAAGGAGGTGAGGAACTGGGGGGGCGGGAGGGTGTTCAAATACTGTGCTCACTGTCTTAAGCCTGAGGCGAAGAAATGTTTTCTTTCCCATATTTTGTGATGCGGATGAGTGTTTTTTGCCACATCATACTGAATAATACAAAAACATAAATCAATGGAACTCTTCTTGTTACTGTACATTCAGCATAGTTTCAACATTTGCGGCCGTGACACAGACTTGAACCCTCTTCGGTCAAGACCGCTTTACTCAGGAAATTCTATTACCTGATGGTCCAACAGCAGTGCCATTTCCTGGGATTATGCTATTGAGGCTTTTACCACTTTTCTGAAGTGTTTGAGTTGGAAATGGTGGACCTTTGAGAAATTTCTTGGATTTTTTGGCACAATGAGCATGCTATTGTGGATTAGCAAAGTGAACTGCTTTGGATCCACGCCTTTTCAAGGTTGCCTTTCTGTGTCATCATCGCCCACAGTCCTGCACTCTCTCACCTCCTTAAACTGTTGTGTTTTCTCCACAGATGAGCCCACGAGATCCCTGAGTGGTCTCATCCTGAAGAACAACGTGAAGGCGCACTACCAAACCTTCCCCAATGGCGTTTCGGACTTCATCAAGAACGAGTGCCTGCAGAACATTGGGGACGCATCCCCACTCATCCGAGCCACTGTGGGTAAGATGACACCGCGGCAACAAGATGTGTCCTGCTATTGGCTTATTCAAGCGAGCACTTCCCCGAGCATCGGCTGTTGGCTAAATGGCCGACTGCAGTCCTCTGTTTGGCCTGCTACTTGTGGACATAATTACGGTTTACTAATACATGTAGTAAAAATGGTGTCATCAGAATCGCAGACATCCCAAGCTGGCTACTTTTCTCACCAGGCTGGCTACTCAAAAATGTGGGGAACCACCTGTCATGGGTTGAACGGAGGCGCATTCTTGCTGCTGTGCACTTTCTATATGTAAAATATAAGTCTTCAAAACTTTTAAAAATATAATTTGTATAGTATAATTTAAATTTTAAGTAAAACATTTTTATATGGTGTTTGGTCTCTTTGTCGGTTCAGCACTTTGAAAGGCTAGGCAGCTGGAGTTCTATTGTAGCACATTACATCCCATCTCTTTTCATATTTTTCTGACTTAATAAGTCTGTCCTATAACATAATTTTAAACATCTGTGATGGTATATATTTTTAAATTTAAATAGTCAGTCTACCAGTAGATTATGCAGTATATAGAGCATTTTTACTTTATTCAGTGGAGTCTGAATGCCTTCACAGGGGCTGCTTAGCTTACTGTACCTGATCCACTGCACTGCTGAGATTGTGTTCATGTGTTCTGTGCAGATGAATATGTTACACAAGCAAAGATGGTGGTTTGGCCTTTTCAGTTCTCACAGAAATGGCACAGTTACAGACATATTAGTCAGATGTGGGGAAACAAAACAAAACAAAAAAAAAAAACGTTTATGAATTTTCTTTTGTATTTTATTGGTGATGACTCTTAACACACCACATAATTGTACATCAGTTTTGACTGCTGGCATTACAGAGTGCATATTATCTCTGACAGTACCCACATTTAGAGTCGTAGATTGCTGCAGTAGCACCGTTTCTGAGAAATTATTATCTCCATGTTGTCCATAAATGCTCATGAAGTCATCACCGATATTGCAGATGGCATTGCCGTAAGGTGGACCGTAATAACTAGCGGACATCAGCTGACACTGTGTCATGGGGACCAGACATCTGACAAACAACCGCGGGGAATAGAGGCGCTTGCGTGCTATTGCGATCCCCTCGCTGGCGGTCCTGGGAGGATGCTCTCCTTTCAGATCAGTGCGCTTCTTCTGCCCGTCACATGGCGCGTGACTTGGAACTACAGGAAATGCTTTTTTGCATTTTGCTCTCATATTTAAAACTATAGAAAACAGAGCCACAGTTTTCATTTGTCTCTTGCTTCAGGTTGGAGGTTAATGGTCCATCGCAGATTCGGACGCGGTACAAACCGCAGCCTCTCCCTCTGCGTGCGGTCGAGTTCTCAGCAGCAGGGGAAGGGAGGCTTTTTTAATTAGCGTTTGAGAGGCGGCCGCGGCGGCGCGCTAACCTCCTGCTCTCCGTACAGGCATCTTGATCACGACCATTGCCTCCAAGGGAGAGCTGCAGAACTGGCCGGAGCTGCTGCCCAAGCTGTGCACCCTCCTGGACTCCGAGGACTACAACACGTGTGAGGTGAGAGGGGAGGGGGTCTCCGCCTCCCGAGCTCGGCCGTGGGCCGTGTCCCGACACGGAGGGGCGTTCGGGAGACTCGAAGGCCTCTAGGGCGTCAGCGCTTCTGCTAGCCGTAAGCGTAGCATGTCTGTTCGCTCTGTTCACTGAATGAAGTATGAAGCGCTGCGTCTGTTATAAAAGAAAAACAAAAAACATCAGCGATGGCTTGTGACATAGCGATGGCAAACAATAAAATAATGGCAATACATTTTATTCGATTATATTTAATATGATCAAATATTTAAGAGGAAAAATCATACTGAAGTCCTTAAACATTAAACTTCGAGAGGCAATGAAGGCCAGATTTACTGTAGATGCTAACCAAGTCTCTGTGCACGATGCCCTTTGCACCAAATGCGGAATGACGTGGTGTCTGAGAAATCTGGCATCCCAAGGGGATGGCCGACCAGGGCAGTGGGGGGAGAGAGAGCGGAGCGCTGCACGCACAGGTGACAGTGTGTTCAAAGTCACGGGGCTCGATCTCCAGTCATGGGATACGGCCTTCGAAGCGGCGAGCATCACGCTGCTGGGCTTGTGACGATGCGGCCAGATAGTAATGAAAGAGCCATTATGGCAGCGCGGTTGAGACCTCTGCAATTTCACGCGCTCTTGAATGCTCACACTTAATGACACGTACCGCAGTTAGTGTTTTCATTAGCAGTTCTTCTGCCCGGAAAGGCTCTATAAAAATAATTATGCGACCAGCGCTCAGGAAGTTGACAGCTACTAATCATTATAGTCAGCAGCGCTGGCGTGGAACTCTACAGGTATGGCCTCGTATACAGGTGTACCTGAGCGTGTGTCTGTACGTGCGTGAGCCAGTGGAACTGCCATGCCAGGGTGAAGTTTGGCACATGCCAACAAATTCTACAGCTTTCCAGTTCATTTCTCCAAGCATTTTGCCTGTTAATCCTCTTTCGGGGTTATTATCATCGTCCTTTTATAATTAGGTCATGACATTCCCTTTGGTTAACGATCGGCAGTGAATGTTTGGCTGAATGGTAGCGCTAGGAATTGAAATTCAGCTTGTTATCCGAGTAAGGAAAACCAGTCGGGGGAACGGCAGAGGCGCAACTACCCAAGATTCAGCCGGTCGCGTACGGACTTTTAGCGGAGGTTGTAGATTACCCTCCGTCAGCCCGAAATTTGTGTTGGCGTACGTGAAGGGGAGCGGAGCACCTGGCACAGGAGGGCGGGGAGAGGGAGGGCGAGAGGCGGAGGGAGGGGGGTCAGGAGTTCACAGCTTGGCCCGAAGCCCACTGTACAGCTTGGGCCGCGGGCCCAGCACCAGATTACGGAAACTGGAAAGCGAGCCGAAATTGCAGGACGCTCCCTCAGACGTGCTATCGCGTGCGGCTGACCCAGCCTCGACAATGTCAAATTTTCATTAGAAAGCGCCTTGACTTCAGGTAGCCCGCCTAGCCTAGCGCTACTCCGGGGGAACAGAACATCAAACCAATGATTTTGGTAATTAGCAGGCTTGACACCATCCAGCCTTTTCCTTAAGTAGATAAAACAAGGCCAGATATTGCAGAGTCACGATGCGGCCCACGTGACTCCAGGACGGACAGTTAATCGCAGCAGTTAGGGGTGGGGCTTTGGGATGGGGTGTTTGGTGATTGGTCAGGGGGAGGGGCTAGGCGGCCCACCTCTTGTTTTGCCACACGCTTATTGACGTTTGCTGACGTCGACTGAGCTTCTTGCATGTGGATCTTTGACTCGCAGAGCTTTATTGATTCGGACAGCTCTAAGCAGGGGGGGGGAGACCGTGGCTCCCAGGTGCAGCGGCCTGACCGCGGTGCAGTTTTGTGTTCGCGGTCCTGTCATCGGGTTCACTTTTATTTGTACGTAAGAATGAACGCATGGGAAGAGCCACTGTGCACAGCGAGGAGTTTTCTTTCTGGTTCAGCAGGAAACAGATATTTCCCAGCGATCCTCTCTTTGTGACTACAGCAGTCAGCGGTGCCCCTCTTTATGTATTTTCTGCCGGGTTTTAGCAATGCTGGCTCTGTGCTTAATATCCATGGAAGGAGTCTGGAGGAGATGCATGTCGCTGGCCGTGTTGCTTTTGCATTGTGTAACTCCTGTTTTTTTTGGCCGCGTTCATTGTAGTTTAATCCCGTCCACATGTTTAGAATTGAGCTTTGGATTCATCACTGTGCAACAATCTTGTCACTAGTGACTTATCTCCAAAAGCATACAGACTGGGTAGATTGCATAGCCGTGATTAACTGCTAGTCTTACCCCAATCTTGCTCACGTCATGTGGCTGTCCTGCAAAATGATTGATAGTATGAAGGTGAGGGGGGGCCAGGGTTAATGTTTACCCGCGAAGCTCTTTGAAAAACAAATGCAGTATAATATCGCTTCTAACTGAAAAAGTGTCTTTATAAGCATCTTTTAAAGGGCAGTCCTGTACCACACATTGAATTCAGGTGTCACACAGCACTATGTCAACTGTGCCTATCAGTAGCGATGGTTGTGTCTGCACAAGCTTTCCAGGAATGCACTGTTGCATGGCATCGCTGTGAATAACCGTAGTCTTTAGATCGTTGCTGATTCACTGCAAGCGGACTCCTTTCATCTTTTTTTTTTTTCCGATTTTGTGCCGTTGTTTGTTGGGCAGATGAAGCAATACGGGAATTGCATCTTGAGTCATCACCCAGCCGTGTGCACTGAAGTGATATGATGCCTTTTTATAATGGGCAGCTGCACCAGCCTTTATGGCTTTTTAATGCGGGTATCAGAAGCTGCCGTTGCGTTGTTGATGATAGACGATGGTCTGAAAGCTTCAACGGAGAAATTGGTTATTGAATATTGAGCTTGAACTATTTAAATGTATGAAATATTTACAATGCTGAAGTTTGGTGATTGCACGCAGTCAATTTGAGTAATTCAAATATTTTACCGAGAAATTGGAAACGGTGTCAGAGAAATGTAATGTATATTACAGAGGAATGCATAATAATAATAATAAAAATAATGCAAAGTACATTACATTTCTATTAACCGTTTTATCAAACGTACATTATAATAGGAATGTGGAAAAGGACCATTTAATAACGATAAAATTACCACAGCTATGCTTTTTAGTCTTTTGAGATAATATTGTCGGCAGCTGGTTTTGCAACATTTTTTGCTCTCATTATAAGAGAATATGTCCCAATATTTAATTAGAAGATGGCAATATTTAGGGGTAATAATCAAACTTGTATTCCTGAGACTAACACTAATGTTCTCTGCTTTTATGAGTCGCTCTGGATAAGAGTGTCTGCTAAGTGATTGTACTGTAATATAAATGATTTATGGGTGAATGGTTGCTATGCTACTGCGTGAGTACCTAGACTCTACCCTGCTGTCGTCCAGTAGTATTCATAATTGGGATGTCAGACATAAAAGTCCCTTCCCTCAAAAGGTTGTTTTAGTGCTGGTATTAGTATGCACACAGTATCCTCGCTGGCTTATGGCATGACTCTGTATGATGCAGGTGGCAGCTTATACCATATATCCTGTCCACCTTCATAGACGGAAAAGCCCTGCGATGCTAAGTGCTCTGCTGGTCCGTGCCTGTATGAGCTCTTATCTCGGCTGTTTGAAGGGCGTAGTTTCGCGGGATGGTACGGCGGCGTGACGTCCCCTCCGAGCGCGCCCTCCTCCAGCATGTGACCCGCGCGCGGCCTCGCGCTCTTCTTTTGTCATTCACAATTCTGCGGCGCGGGTACGTGCTGCTGGTGCAAACGCGCCGGAGAAAGTGGCGCAAGGAGGAGGCGTTCAGGTTGTGCTTGCCCCCCCCCCCCCCCCCCCCACGCATGCACGCACCTACACACACACATACACACACGCATACACACATACACACACACACACACATACACACACACATGCATACGCACATACACACACACACGGACATGCACACTCACATACACACACACGCACACACACTGCCCTCAGTGGAAACAGATCCGTATACAGATGTTTAGAAGCGGGAACTGGATGTTCTACCAGGGGAGCCACAACCGGCAGACTCAAACGATGTTCTCTCTCTCTCGACGAAATTTCTCCAGCGGAGCGCCGTCTGTTTCATAAGCGCTCCTCACCAGTGTGATGAGTAAGCACAGCCTCCCCTTTACTGTGGGGGACAGATCTCTCTATCAGCCTCCTGGATCACGTGGGCCTGGAGCAGACTGTCTGCACATGATGGGCGAAAAAAAAGCTCTTTCTGTGTCTGTTTGGGAGAATTCTGAACGTCTCAAAGAAAGGGATGAAATTCAGTTTCATTCTGCAGTATATAGGCTATATATATCTTATGACAAAAACTCTGGTTGATATTTATGTCCATGTCTATCTTCTGGTTTCAGAATTTTCAGTTTTCTATCTGAAATTTTTAAAATTGTTGGACCTTTATTAGATTGAAGCTAGGAGAATACCTTGTCAGTGATTCATGTGTGTAATCAGTGTCTTTTTTGGATTGTCTTGAATAGAATTATTTACAACTTATCTTGCGTGTTTCATCATGAACAAACCTAACGCTGTGGCCAATTACACGTGACCTCAGGGGGTTGCAGGGCACAGTGAACATTGCACAGTCACGCTTATGTCTGGATAGCATGCTAAATGGCTGCGGTGAGAGGGAGTGCTTTTGGCTCAACAGGACACCTGAGAGCCTGCCTCCCTGCATGTTCTGCACGGTCCCGACGCTGTCTGGGGTACTCGCCCCGGTTTACAACCTGGCACACCTAAAAAAAAAAAAAACAAAGCTTTTTGAAAGAACGTGGAGGTTGGAGGCTGACTGTGTGCCGTTGCTGTGGAAACAGGCGTGCAAGTAAGCACTCCCCTGCAGGCGTCGAGGTGACCGTGGAGAAGGGGAAGAGGTCTGTTCAGTAAACATGGGTCTGACCGCGTTCATAAGGAACCAGAGCACCCTGATGGCATCACTACAGTGGAGGCTGTCTTCACTGCAAGATGCATCTATGCACTGTCTCTGTGAATATGAGCCAGTGAAGGAATCTCATTCAAGCCCACTCTTCTCAGTCCATTGAGTGCTTCAGTATCTGTAAGGTTTTTAAAAATACACTAATCGTAAATGTACTCCACATACGCCCCCATACAGCATATCCTTTTGGCAGCACGCTGCAGTGAAGTGAAGCGAATGTGAGGGGTACATGTTTACAAGGAAGGTTATAAAGTGCGTTCTGTTACACAGCCATGGTTGAATGGAAAGCGTAGAGTTTGTCAAAAGCTGAAATCTGAAGTCGGAGGGTTCTTAAGTTCAATGTGTGCCTTACCATTGTTTTTCACTGTCCCAATTCCAAGAGCTGAATATGCAGTGCTGTTGACTTAAGAAAAAACAGAAAACTTCCTGGATGCCTTTTGGACCTTTACGGCTTCTGATAAGCCGTCATTTCTCATGGGCTGTTTCTTTGGCCATATTCATATTATGTGTTCCGGGTTTTTCTCTCACTGAGCCCTGTGTGCCACAGCAGGGCTGTTAATACAGTAATGGCATTTGTTAAGACCTGGGCTTAAAATAAGCCGCTCCCCTTCCCTGCAAGGAACCTTGACAGAAATGGCATAAGGTCTGCAGTGTAGCAAGCCAAGCGGCTAACCAAATACAGCCAATTTCATGCCTGATTTAAAATTTGAGTTCTATTTCCACAGATATAGATATAAACTGATCAGCAACTTGCAGATGTTTTTTTTCCACCTAATTTGTGATTCTTATGAACATGGCATGCGACCTTTACAGCCTGGATGCCACATAAAACGTGGGAACCGGTAGAGGCCAGTGAAGCCTGTGTGTAGATGACCAAATGAGCAGCCGACCAGATGAACTATATACTGTTGTTATGTGCCTTGATTTTTTTGGAGGAAGAATTAAGAGTGAATGAAAGCTTCAGTTGAATCGTGGGTAGTGTAGTGTAGTGAGACGTAGTGCATGATTGTGGAACACCATTATAAACCCTGTTGGTGTAGCAGGGATCTCCAGCTCCCGGGAGACACAGGCGCTCATTCCCCCTCTTACCCGAGTGGCACTAAGAGTCAAATTGGGCTCAAATGGGAGCTGAAGTGCGCGAGATTGCCTCTGCCGGGATCTAAAGGGGAGATGGGATGAGAACGGTGCAGTCAAGCGCCTCGTGGTTTTCTGTGTGAAGACGCTCTGTAAACCGTTCCCTCTCAAAGCAGAGCTTCTCAGCCGCGGCGCAGATTTAGGTCAGTTATTTTCTGCCGGCAAGATCTGGAGTTGTGATTAGAAACTATAAAAGGTTTACCGGGCTGTTCGCTCTCTCCATACCGCCTCCTCCCCCCAACCCCCCCCCCCATCACACACACACACACACACACACACACGCACGCACGCACGCACGCACACACACACACACACATAACTTACGCAGAGTGCTGTACCTGAGCTCGTCACAGAGGAGCAAGCTGGGCTCATTTTAACTGCAGCTACACTCAGATGCCTGTGATGTATTCAGGGCGATTTGGAAAAGAATTTGTCTGTGGACAGGAAATCAATAGATTAGATTAAGCTCTAAAACAATAAAATTGCTGGTCTGAAAATGGCACACGTTTTTAAATGAGTAAACTAATCTGACAAAAAGGGTAAAATGGGATATGTGACGCTTGTACTTGGCAAAGTACTCCAGGACATGGGCAGTAGGCCTATAAAGTAAATGAAACGAGTGTTAACTAATATACAGCTAGTTATGGGGACAGTAGATTTATTTTCAGACTATGTATATATTTTTAGCAAGTACAGCACTACTGTCATGGTAAAGATAAGCTTTAGTTATTGCACTTTTTGATGCAATCAATAGGCTGCATCAATGGTACTCATAGACTTTGCTGTAGTGAAATGTCAGAAACGGATCTTTTGGGGATTTTTTTCCTGATCCAGATTGCAAATTGATTATGAAATGTTAATGGGTCCCCAGCATTATAGTCTTGATACGAGCTGTATGCAAGAGCTAACATGCCGAGACTGCTGTAAAGAAATTCATATTACTGCAGTGGTATTTTTTTTAATTTTATCTGTGATCAATATTTTTTTATTTCACAAAATCAACAATGGAGGTACTACAGACAAGAGCAGCACACCTTTGAAAAACATGTTTTATGCTCTAGACGGAATAACATTTGAAGTACATAATAAATAGTTAGTTCCAAATAAAGTGTGAGACGTCAGCTCTGTTCATGCCCGCCCGATGCTAACCTGGGATATTCCTGTGGTGGTTCATGACGATAAAAAAAAAAAAAAAAAAGACAGATATGTTCAGCCTGTTCCCGTAGCTTTGTGCTGGACACACTCACGCACCTGAGCAAAGCTCGTTCGTTGAGGCCTCAGCCAGCACGGCGTAGAAACGGACGTCTGTACCGCCCGATTAACAGACATTTCAGTTCCGGGAACGCGGTACAGAGACAAAGCAGAGGAGCGGTCGTGTAGCCTTGGCAGCGGTCCAGATAGCCACTAGTGGGGAAAGGACTCTTTTTTTTTTTTTTTTTTCTCTTTATTGCTGCATTAATATTTAACTCCGATCTGATTGCTGACATTTCCTGCTATTAAAAACGGGCTCTAAAATGCCTGCAGGACAGCCCGGCTTGGTCTGCGTAGATCGAGTTGCCTCCTAATGAGTCGAGCGCTTCAGCGATGTTTTGGGTGTGCATTAGGGGATAGGAAACAGGACGTCCTGTGGGTGACCAGAAATTTTGGTGTCGATTAAAAATAAAACGACAGCCGTTGCGTTGTCTGTCGGCCTGGTTGTGCTCTTGCCTTTTGTTTCTCGCTCGGTTTTTTGTGCTGATGGTATAAGGCGTGGTTTCGGGGGAGCTGGGAGCCTTATTGTTCACGTTTGATATTTACGCGGATGCGGTTTCGCTAGCAGAACGCAGGTTAAGCGCATTGCCTAGACCTGCTCCGTCGAGCTCGCGCGCTCCCTTCAGACTCATCCGTGCGGCCGCTCGGGCTGCAGCAGACCTCGTTTCCAGAGCGATAGGCTGGCGAGCGCATTCAGGGACGCGGCGCTTTAATAGAGCGTTTCCCGACTGGCTCGTAGGATTTCGCTGGAGCCGCGTTGGAGAATGCGGCGTGAGACCGCCACTCCCTACGCTTTTCTATTAAAAGCCCAGAGCAGGTGCTGGGCGATAAGCAGTTACAGAACGATAGGGATGGCTATATTTAGGACTGCCCGAGAGCAGTTTTGCTGTCGTGACTGATGACAGTCCGAGCCCTTTGTACACGCGGCCCGTGTGACGCCTCCGACAGGCCGGCGGCGGCTCCTGACGGCCGTCAGTCCTGCCGAAAATGAGAGCTGCCTCTAGCAGGCTGTGCTCGCAGGAGCGCGCCGCGCCGGGGAGAAGCAGCGGTTTCGTCTAGCCGGGAGGCGACGCCCGCTTTGACCTTGGCGGCCGACAAAGTGAATTCGGCGCGGCGGCGGCGGTGGGGGGCGGGGGGGGGGGGGGGAGGGTCTGGGCGAAAACTCTCCCGCTCCTTCGGAGGGGGCGGGAAAATCTCTCCCGTTCCCCCGGATTACGCCGCAGCCGCGGGAGCAGAAGTCGGCACGGGTACGGTTGCCGTGGCAACGTCCCGTGCGGGAGGCGTGCCGGCGGCGCCCTTCGTCGCGCTCTGCTCGGCTCTGCTCGCATTCCACCGCACGCGGGCCCTGGGCTCGCCGCCCGCCGCGCTTAAATATTCATGAGCCCCAAAAAAAAACCCCCCCGAGTCCCGCGGACCGCTGCTGGGCGCGAAGACCCACCTGCGCTGCGAGCAGATCACACCACTAGCAGATCGCACCGCTAGCAGATCACACCGCTAGCAGACCGCACTGCTAGCAGACCGCGCTACTAGCAGACCGCGCTACTAGCAGACCGCGCTACTAGCAGACCGCACTGCTAGCAGACCGCGCTACTAGGAGACCGCACTGCTAGCAGACCACACCGCTAGTAGACCACGCTGCTAGCAGACCGCGCTACTAGGAGACCGCACTGCTAGCAGACCACACCGCTAGTAGACCACGCTGCTAGCAGACCGCGCTACTAGCAGACCGCACTGCTAGCAGACCGCGCTACTAGGAGACCGCACTGCTAGCAGACCACACCGCTAGTAGACCACGCTGCTAGCAGACCACGCTACTAGCAGACCGCACTGCTAGCAGACCGCGCTACTAGGAGACCGCACTGCTAGCAGACCACACCGCTAGTAGACCACGCTGCTAGCAGACCGCGCTACTAGGAGACCGCGCTGCTAGGAGACGGCGCTCGGGGAAGTAGCTGCTGAAAGGGCATTTAAGTCACAGGGCTCCAGCAGGTGTGAGTGTGAACACAGGCTGTAAATGCACATTTAAAGGCCAGACGTCGCCCGCATGCCGTGCTCTCTGAGCGTGTCCAGCCGGTGCTGGAAACCGTCTTTAAAAAGCCTCTCCGCCAAAGGCCCAGTGTGTATGTTTATAAGATCAGTTCTTGTTTCTGAGCCAGATATTTTGTGTAATTGAAGACTCAATGCTTTTAAAAAAAAAAAATCCTGTGGTAAATGAGAATAGCCTGCACGTTCAAGTAAAAAAAGAGAAAGAAAAATAATAATATTGGCCTTTATTTTAAATGAATTAATTGAATGTCAAGTACCAGTGCACAGAGCTCGTGATTAAATAAATTTTCCAACAAGGAAAATTAAGCTGTCAGACTTGTATGTTTCCTGGGCCTTTAGTTGAAATTCATGGACACTTTTTGTACCCAGGTAGTGTGCCTGAATGCCAGATTTTGAAATGTTAACCCACTTATATTGACTATTTAAAGGAATGATAGAAATAATATAGATAGACTGATGTAGTGATGTACTGATGCAGTGTGTGACATTCATTCTGGAGGCTGGACGTTGTGTTTGAGAGGAATTTTAAATGTATTTCAGCTAAATAAGTAATTCTTTGCAAACTCTGCTTGTCATTCAAGTATATAATTTGCAGGTAGAAGAAAATAATAAAAAAGTTTAGTGTATCTCCTAGCTAGTTTGCAGGAGACACACTAAATGGCAGTTGAAAACAGGCGGGTTGGATGCCAGATGTGATCTGGCACGCAGCGCATTACCTGGTGACAGAGAGCTGGAGCGCAGCCAATCAGCAGTGTAGTTCTGCCAGGCCAGGCAGCGCTGGCCTGGCGTAGAGATTAGCGGTTTGGGGCGTCTGTTAGCTGACCGCCGGTTTCCAGGGAAACCAACAGCCGTGGATTGGTGCACCTCGAACCCGTGACCTCATTTCCTTCCTCTCGGCTGTTTCCCCCAGGGGGCGTTCGGTGCTCTCCAGAAGATATGCGAGGATTCGGCCGAGATCCTGGACAGCGACATTCTGGACCGGCCCCTGAACATCATGATCCCCAAGTTCCTGCAGTTCTTCAAGCACAGCAGTCCCAAAATCAGGTACGAGCGCCGAAGCTGGTCCTCCTGTCCTCAGCCTGCCTCAGGACCCAGACATGGGTGACTGTCACACTGCCTGTCCAAAATAAGTGTTCAGTGTTAAAATGTGACTCATAAATGAACACTAATCATTTTATGATGCACTTTTCAAAACCAAAAATGTCATGTGATTGCTGTGAACTGCGGTAGGGTCCTTCAAATAAGCAGGCACAGAAAGGTTACCTGCATCAGGCCGATTTAGCGCCGCCCCACTTGCAGATGTTTGAGAAGTATGTACGCCCCCAGCCTGCGGACGGGAGGCGTGAGGAAACGCGCTGATTCTTTTGACCGCACAAGGCCTCACCGTGAGCCGCTCTCCTCTGTCCTCCGTCAGGTCCCACGCCATCGCCTGCGTCAACCAGTTCATCATCTGCCGAACCCAGGCGCTCATGCTCCACATCGACTCTTTCATCGAGGTGAGTCAGCCCCTACCCCCCCCGGCCCCAGCCGAGCGCTTCGGAACGCGGGGGTCTCAGGTTGAGTGGCTCAGTGGCCTCAGGCCCTGCTGCTTCCACAGGGACGCAGTCGCTGAAGCGTTGCAGGTGCTCCAGGCATCCCTTATGGGAGCAAACGGATACCGCGGAGACATCGTTAGGGATCCCTAACGAGCTGAATGATGACATTTGTAATTGATCCGGTCTTTCAGCTCCTGGTGAATAATTGATGCTGCTTTGTACCGTGATGTTCCGAGGAACGCACTGATTTCTAGAGTTGGTGCTCAAGTGGTGAATAGAGGACTAAAATAAAATATCAGGCGTTGAACTGAGGACTACGTACAGCTCAGTGCGTTTCTGCTTTGTCAGGCTGCTTTTGTGAGTGGCCTTACTCAAGTATTAAATGGAATTAAATGAGCAAGTGGGTATCATAACAAACACATGAACATAGCCATAGAAAGTCCTACTTGAAGCCGATCTGTAAGGGTAACACTGCAATGGATTTTAAGTACATGATTCTTAGCTGTACTATAATGGATATTCAGAATGAAAAGAAATCTCTTTGTTTTAAGTTTTAAGAAGAAAGGCTTACACAAACCCTTTTGTGGTACTTCTGGCTAAGTCTCAAAACCGAGAGAGCTTTTCTCCACTTCTCTGAAATAAAATGTACAAATTTAACTGTTGTTAGGAATCCTCAAGAACCTCCTCTTGATCACATGAACACTTAAATACATACACAACCTATTTAGAGAAGCTTCACAGATGGTCTGTTTTATCTAGGGGGTGTGACCTGAGTAGCAGTTCGTTCTGAGCACTGCTGACAGAGAGGAAGTTAGCCCCTCGTTCTCAGTCTGTGTCATGGGTTACTTCTTATCCCCGCCCCAAACACTCCTGCTTTTGTACTCGTTCAGCTCATAGTACTTTTGTGGCGTTAGATGTTTCTTTTTAGAATTTCTTACGGATGCAGGTATGTATGTATTTGGGATTTGTATTTCAGGTCCTGTTTGGTATAGCCAGTTTGTGTAGTTGCGTATATACTCATCGGTCTGGTAATGTTAGCAGGGGTTCAGTGGCTTGGCTCAGCGCCATTGCCATTGGCAATCTCATTTTCATTTATTTGACAAGAAAATGTTACAAGAATGGTTATAAAAATGTACTAAAAACATGATCAAAAGCTTGAGAACAAACAAGGTTTCACAGGTGTTTTCTATACTATACTATATATAGTATAGTATAGAAAATAGTTTTTGATACTATATTGCGGCTCAAGCATTAGCATGGCGAGTTGTTAGCCAGGTCTGGCACTATAACTATTATAAGTAAAGCATGACAATGCTTTTGTGTTCTCGTACTCTGGATAGGAGTGTCTGCCAATGGAATGCAGACTCCTGGCTTTCATTGAGGTTTCATATGAAACAGGATTTCAGTGTTTCAGGACAGCCACCTTTGTGTTTTGAAGGCTCGTAGTGATAGATAAAAATAGATTGGGCCACATCATTTTGCAGTAGTATGATCATGTTTGAATAGATAGATTCTTTGTGTTAAAGTGAGAATATTTTGGTCCCTTGAACCTTTTCTGTGTGTACCTAAACCAATGTGTCTGGCTTTCCAATGAGAATATCCACTGAGGGGGATCACTGCTGTGGTACAGGAGTTGAACATGTCACTTATTTAGGAAGCTTCATTTTGGTGGTGTAACTAAAGGCAGATTTAGGCATCGAGAAGCATTAAACCCTGTGAAGCGATTGTGTGGTTTTGTTGCCCGGTAACAGAGGGGCCTTTGTGTGATGCGGGTGGGAGAGCGAGGTCACATGAGCCCCTTTCTGTGCCCGTCTCTCAGAACCTGTTTGCTCTGGCGGGGGATGAGGAGTCCGAGGTGAGGAAGAACGTGTGCCGGGCGCTGGTCATGCTGCTGGAGGTCCGAATGGACCGCCTTCTCCCGCACATGCACAACATCATCGAGGTGAGGCCTGCGACCGGCAGAGCGTGTGTGTGCGTGTGCGTGTGCGTGCGCGTGCGCGTGCGCGTGCGCGTGCGTGCATGTGTATGTGTGCAGTAGTGCCCCTCCCACCCTGCCTGCCACAGTAAAGCCCCTCCCACCCTGCCTGAAACAGCCACAGTAGTGCCCCTCCCACTGTCTGCCACTTTAAAGCCCCTCCCACCCTGCCTGCCACAGTAGAGCCCCTCCCACCCTCCCTGCCACAGTGGAGCCCCTCCCACACTGTCTGCCACTGCCCCTCCCACCCTGCCTGCCACAGTAAAGCCCCTCCCACCCTGCCTGCCAGTGTTCTCCACTCAAGGTGATTCATCAGCACAGAGTCAGAGCCACTCCCAGTTACTGTGCTCTGCGCTGTGAGGACGCGAGGAGCCAGACTGCTGTCATTCACAGATAACAGGGAAGCTTTGTGCTCACAACCCTCTGCAGCATTGCTCAATTAGTGTCATTGCAGTGGTACAGGCATAAAAGTACTGGCCTTTTTCTCCATGGAAAAAATGGCCTGCGCATTGTGTAGAATAACTTGTCTGGCTAATATGAAATGCCCCTCACGTATAGGTGTACATATCCCCTGATTTAGCTGTCTGGGAGAAGTCTGTAAAATAAGATTAAAAGCACCACCGTGTGGACGAATTGCAAAATGCAGTCTGCAATCAAAACGCGAACATTTTCCAGCTTAAAGGGATAGGTCACTTTACAAGGTTTTTTGAAATTACTTCCTTCAGTTGTAACTGTCATTGCACGCAAGAACTATCTGGGCCAAATGAAAGCATTCACAAAAACTATGTCAAAAACCCCAGAAATGAACTATGCCTTTTAAAAAAATCTAAATTTATTTGAACAGCATGCCATTGTACAGTTCAGTAAGATTTGAAGGAAATGAATCTGTAGCACACTGAATCTTTACAAATCTGACATTTGTGCTTTGTTTGTAGTATGTCCTAATGTGTTCATTTATCTTGAAGTCAAACATGAAAGGCATGTTTCGTTGTGCTTTAGGCTACTGATAGTGTTTCCAGCATTTAAGTGAAGCATAAAGGGACGTCTGATGACATGTCATATACCGGAGTCTGATGTCTACTCAGACTGACAGGCCTCAAACAGAGTGCTGTCTGATATCTAAGAGCAGTGACATAATGTGATTCCCAAGCAGGCACCAGTCACTGCAAGCAGTATTAAACCAGAGTGTGTGACTGGAGTGTATTCAAATACTAGCGAAGTCTCACTCCATAGTATCTCAGCATGCCCATAAGCTTATGCATAGGATTAAAGAAAATGCATGTCGCAGGTATATTTTTAAATCCAGACCACTCCGGTAATTAAATGTAAATTGTATCCAGGAGCTCGAAGGCAGAGTTGGCGTAGTTTTGAAAGGACCGGAGCGGAAACTCTTTGGCTTGGCCGAGGGGCCCTCTGGGGGTCGGGTTTTGTGGTTTTCCACGCCCCGCTTTTGACGTGATGGTGACAGATTAGCTGCAGTTCGGCTGAGCCCTGTTTGACATTCTCTTTCGTACACGTGTGTTACAAGACTGCAGAGGAGGGAAGGAGGAGGCTGTGTGTTAGAAACTTTAGTTTGCCTGTAAGCTACAGATCAAACCCCGATGCTGTGTTTGATATCACCCCTCACAGAATGGCAGTTCTCATCTAACCAGCCCACGTGGGCCTCTGACGTCTTGATGAATATTAATTTTTAATAAGTTCTCGATTCTGTCTCTTCCCCTTGGTTCAGTTTTCATACTGTAGTTGACTTGGTACCAGGAAGTGAATGTACACTGTTGCCGTAGCGACCCGTGGTGTGGCCTGTGCTTTGTCCCCCCCCAGTACATGCTCCAGCGCACCCAGGACCAGGACGAGAACGTGGCGCTGGAGGCCTGCGAGTTCTGGCTGACCCTGGCGGAGCAGCCCGTGTGCAAGGACGTGCTGGGCGGGCACCTCTCCAAGTGAGCGCCCGCTGTACCCGCCGCGCCCGCCTCACCCGCCCACCGCGAACGCTGGAGGCACACAGGCCTCTGGTCTTTGCTCCGACCCACGTCTGGTCGTAATCAGAACCACTGACTAGATGGAAACGTCCCTGGTCCCTGCTGCTGTTTGCTACTGTTTGAGCAGCGTCTCGGGGACCAAGAGAATCGCCCACCTCCAGATCTGGGAGTGGATGCAGTTTCTCTAGATTATTGGATGAGTTTCTAGTGTTATTTTGTGAAAGGACAACAGTCTCACAAGTTCTGTCAATGCTTTCTCACAGATGCTATCCCTTGCATGTTAATGAACGAATACAATGGCGATATGCATTTATGACTCTGTAATTTTCATCTTTTTTGAGTAAAGTTCTTGAGACTTTTTTTTTTTTTGTCTTGTTATAGGTATGTATTTTCAACCATTATTAACTTTAGGTTTTGTTCCTTTCCTCAAAATTGAAAGTGCTTATCTTTTGTGCACCTAAAATTGGCACCTGTGGTTGAAAATCCACATTTTCTCTTTTTCGAGATTGCCATCTTTGTCCTCTGGCTGAGTGCAATGCAGTTAAGCCACCGAAGTGAAGTCTCCTGTTTCTGAGGCACTTATGAAGAGTCTTTTTCACTATTTTCACTTTTTCCTGCATCCTGCTCTAGGTTGACTCCGGTTCTTGTTAATGGGATGAAGTACTCTGAGATTGACATCATTCTCCTGAAGGTAAACTGGGACCATTACTTATACTTATCTTAAAAATGAAAACTTTTCCTGTGTTGTGGTGTTTGCAACATCCCTGGAGGCTAATGGCTCAAAGAACAGTGTGATTTTGAGAGGTCTGACCTTTGGAGAAGGATTGGTTTCATTTGGTTTGCTGCAGTTAGTTGCAAGCGCACTAGACTGTGTACACTGAGTAAAA
Source organism: Anguilla anguilla (assembly GCF_013347855.1). NCBI lineage: Eukaryota > Metazoa > Chordata > Actinopteri > Anguilliformes > Anguillidae > Anguilla > Anguilla anguilla. The sequence continues at coordinate 8,776,757 of NC_049214.1, read as the reverse complement.
TGGGAGAGGCTCATGAAAAAACGGGGGGGGGGGGAGGCGGCTGAACAATGATATTTCCCTGAAAGATTAAGAATGTGTGGTCTAATCCCCTTTTCGGGCAGCCCAAGGGGGTAGCTCTTGGGTGTTGGGAAGCAGAGCTTTGGTCTGGAGGCCCAGCGCTGACGAACTGCCATCTGTCAGCCAGTGATGGTTGTCTGGCAATGCAGAACCTCCGCGTGTTTGTCTGTGACTCAGAAAAGTTACTGTACACCGCCGTGCTCCAGTGTTTCATTAACCGTTCCACTCGTTTGGCCTGGTTTTAGAAATCAAAGGAGGCCAAATCAGGCGCGAGTGACCTGTGACTCGCTCTTTAAAGAGCAGTGGTGATTCACTGCTGAAGGTCCCGTGCTAAATGGAGGCTGTAGTATGTGCTGGAATGTAGTGCGCGCAATTAGTCATTTTACCGCTCGTTCTTATTAGTGTAATGATCCTCTTGTGTGATGAGGTCGTGTAGCTGCGCTTCTTGTACAGACTGGCTACACTGCGGGGAAACAGGCCCATTAGAGATGTGTCGCCAGGAGTCACAACTTAATTGAATCCTCCATTAGAAAGTGTTTTAGGGAAGGAGAGCAGTTAAGGTTGCCCTTTAGATTCCTGCATCTGCGCGTTAACTGTACAGCTGTTCCTGCACTGCGTTACACCAGCGTTTGCGTTGGCCGTTTCCAGGGCGACGTGGAGGAGGACGAGGCGATCCCGGACAACGAGCAGGACATCCGGCCGCGTTTCCACCGCTCCCGGACGGTGGCCCAGCAGCACGAGGCGGACGGCATCGAGGAGGACGACGACGACGACGACGACCTGGACGACGACGACACCATCTCCGACTGGAACCTACGTGAGTGACGGCAGCCCCGGTCTCCACGGCGACGCTGCTCTCTCCGCCCCACCGGTCTGTGTGTGGCTTAGCTCTGCGTAGCGCTGCTTGTCACTATAACTCCGGTGTCGTTGCCGAAGCTCCATCTACATTTTTTTAAAGTATGGTTTTGGAGTATTGTAGGATGAACTACAACAAAATGAGCCTTTGCGTGTTTATATTCTGATCATGTAAGTGCTTTCTGCTGTTTTGTTTGAGGTAGGAGTTGGCCTCTTCGCACCATTACTCATTGACATTAGACACATAGCTATGGGAGTCTCGACCACACTGATTCAGCTTCAGATACTAGTAGGTGTGTACATGGGCGGCAGTGTAGTATAATGGGTAAGAAGCTGGGCTTGTAACCCAAAGGTCATAGGTACCTTTGTTCCCTTGAGCAAGGTACTTAACCTGCAGTGCTTCAGTTTCTATTCAGTATATATCCAGCTGTATAAATGGATGTGAAAAATAAAACAAAATAAATAAAAACTTGTGTAAGTTGCTCTGGATAAGAGCGTCTGCTGAATGCCTGCAATGAAATCGAAGGTTTTACACTCTGATAGTACAGTTAAGCAGATACTAATCTAATTCAGAAATGCTGCTTAATCTAAACAGTTGTTAAATGATAAAATACCATTATACAATCTCACAAGAGTCAGATGATTATGATTCTATTATGTGTATCCATATAACAAACCTATATTGACACCGGATGCTTTTATGATTTAAGCAGCACATTTTTACAGTGTGTGCAAAGCTTTGCTGTGGTATAATTCATTAATTACAGCTATCAGTGATGATAGTTGTCATGAGAACAGTCCGCATCATTGCGTGGGATGTCAGCCTCCACGGTGATGCTGGGTAACTATGACGACATGTCTATGGGCTGGTGTTTTCGGTTCGTCTGGGAGCGTTGTCTTCGTGAGGGAACAGCAGGCCGCTCACTGTCTCACAGCTTTGCTTCTGCGGTCTTATTCTGGATGCTATTACGCGTAGTCTGCCTTCATTTGCCAAACAGCAGCTCGGTCCGCGGTGGTCATTAGCCGACGCCCTGGGCTTACGCGATATCAGTCAGCCTCTGAGTCTTCCGCAGTCTTTGCCGCTCGGAGCCGATGTGGATTGGGAGATTTCGGTGTTGGTCTGCGGTGTGCGCGGCGTCGGTGGACAGCGAACGAACTCCGATTCGCCGTCCGTCTCGCGGGGAAGCGGGAGACGTGGTCGGGTCCGCGAAACGCGTTTAAAAATGCGTACGCGCGCCTTCGCCGTGATTGAAAAACGCGCAGCCGATGTATTTTTCATGGAGATTTTGGCGGCGGCGATCAGAAGCTGCTCATTCCAGGCTCGTGCCTGCCTTGTGTGATTCACGGCCATTTCCCCTGCAGCGCAGATTACATGCAGGCGCCTGGGATGATGCACTTGGCAGACAGCGAAGAGGAAAGACAGGCTTTCTCACAGAAAATAAGAACCCTCCAAGCCCTCGGCACTGTGTTCGGTCGTGAGTAGCGTCGCGGCGTGGACGCAGCAGGGATCCCGGGCGGAGGGAGAGGAAGGATAACCCCTCATGGCACTAATGTTCATTTTCTGCTAAATTTTAAAATTTCCATTCTGCTGGTGAGCCCGCAGCCAGACACAGTGCTCATTTCCCGTTTAAAGACTCTACATATCGATCGTCTGTGCAAACATCTGATCAGTCTTAGATGAGATTGTGAGTAATTGCAGACGGAATAATGTTTCCCGTCCGGTTCCACTATATTAGCAAAGCCCTCGTACCAAGCTCCCGACCAGCAGCTAGCCAGACAGCAGTCGGTAATGAATGCAGCACCGCTATCTCATTGTGTTCCATTGTCTTGAATGTGAATGACGGGATTGGCTCAGTTGGTCAGAATACCTGTTGGCTGGATCAGTACAGCAACGGTGCACAGACTATGGGGGAGATATCTATTCAGTCGTGAAATCATTATGAGTAAACCCTAATTTACTCCAAACACGCTATTACCGCTGCGCTCTCGCAGAAAGTCATTTATTTTCGAGAGGGCGACCCACGTATCTCCTACTGCCCTCTGCTAAATTGTGTGAATTGACCAAACTGTCGATTGTCCTTGACGCTCTTGCTTGGCTATCCACGGTGGACAAACAATGGGCCGGTCAGCCAGTTGACAGTGTGTTTCATATTATCACATAAATACCTGCTTTAATGTTGACTGGTGCGTCATTCCTACTCCCCCCCACGAGGAGAGAGTGCAGATTCCACCTCATTAACACGCTCATACAATGCATTATAGGCTTTATCTAATCATCGCGATTCCGTCTTTTGTGCTTTTGACAAAAACTGTAAAATTATTGAAATACTGGCTATAATGACCTAATTTCTTTGAACTTCCCCAAGAAATGTATAGGTGGCTGATACGTACCATTAAAAAGAGACTTGTTGACTATAGCCTTAATGAGAAGAAATGTTTTTTTTTTTTTTTAATCCTACAGTTTTCTGTCTGGCAATTTGAGCACTTTTTACCCATGCCATGCTTCACTGATAAAGCCTTAAACGTAGTTCATTTGACTGCTTTCAGTGATTAATTGCAACTTTGTCCTTTCATTTAGCTTTTAGGTATTAAAAACATGGCTGTTGTCAGCAGTTTAACAATCAATAGTGAATTAACTGTTATTAATGACATGACATCAGTTTAGGTTGTTCAAAGCTTGTATTGATGTCTTTGGGTCAGTGATGAAGTAAGCTTCTTTTTTCTTCCTCCTTTCTCTGCCTCTGCCTCTGCCTCTCTCTCGCTCTGTAGGGAAGTGTTCTGCAGCCGCCCTGGACGTCCTGGCCAACGTGTTTCGGGACGACCTGCTGCTGCACATCCTGCCCCTTCTGAAGGAGCTGCTCTTTCACCCCGAGTGGGTCGTCAAGGAGTCCGGCATCCTGGTGCTGGGTGCCATTGCTGAAGGCAGGTAGTGCCCGGTCCTGCTCTGCCCCGGACCGCCACCGCCCCAGTGGTGAGGGGAGCAGGGCTTTTAAACACTGAGCTGCAGGCCCCATTCCATGGGCCGGTCCTGGGTTTACTTCTGCTATTTATTCAGCGTGTTGGAATGCAAGTCATCACTGTCCCTGTGGCTCTACGTAAGTAAGAGCAGCTAAATATCAAAGGTAACGGACATAGTAGTGGTGCACCACAGCGAGGCCTCTGTCAGTCTCACAGTGAAATGCTACACGAGTAGCGTTTTGCCTTTTAGGTTCCTCTTTGAGGTAAACCAATCCGCACCCTCAAATGTACGTGCGATTCACATTTGACACGCAGAGTGTGGAGTGTGGACCGCCACACCCAGCTTTCTCCAGTATTTCGAACTTGAACTCAAAGCTGCCTTAACTGACCGTTTCACATTCCAAACCATAACTGCACAACCAGATGTAGGCTGCGTGACATGAATTATTACCCAGGAGGTGCTAGTGTTGGACAGGCCTACATGAGTTACAGGACGAAACTTGGTAGTTTAGCTTGTAGGCACACACATTGCTGAATATGTTGTTTTTCAGCATGTGGTCAGGTATGGAAGAAAACAGTTCTACATAAAAATATAAAATGTACTCTGGTGCTGGTTATGTGTGAATACTGAAAAGAAGTTGGCAGAAGGTTTATTTAATGAGTAACTGTGACCTTGTGTGACCATTCTCTTGGAAATGTTCCTCACAAGGTGTGTGAGTAAGTGATTCATCATGAATTAGGAAAGGTCTTTCAGACCAGTATTTAACTGCAGGGTGTGGGATAAGCACGGTGTGAGTTTTAGTGACGTGAATGTCCGTAACATGTTTTCCTCCCACTTCTGACCCAGGCTGCATGCAGGGCATGATCCCATACCTCCCCGAGCTCATCCCCCACCTGGTCCAGTGCCTCTCTGACAAGAAGGCCCTGGTGCGCTCCATCACCTGCTGGACGCTCAGCCGCTACGCACACTGGGTGGTCAGCCAGCCGCCCGACACCTACCTGAAGCCCTTGATGACCGAGCTGCTCAAACGCATCCTGGACAGCAACAAGCGCGTCCAGGAGGCAGCCTGCAGGTAGGACCCCAAGGGTGCACGGAGAGCCGGGTCTGCCTCACTGGGCTGTCGGCTCGCTGTGGACAGTTCAGTTTAAAACCATTGATTTGTTTGCTTAATTTTGTGTGTGTGTGTGTTATTTTTAAACATTTTGATGAAGCCTGGCAGAGGTTTCTTATGTCTGAAGTCAAACTGAGCCTAACAGGTGTCAAACCAACTTTTTTTCAAAATGTAGTCACTGGTTTCATAAAGGTCCATTTTCAGAACTGCTATTGAACTAACTGAACTAACTATCAGAACTAACTGCTGTACTGGTGTACCCTGCCAATTTTTTTGAGAAGAAAATTTTGTTAGAAAATGTTTGGAATTTGTTTTTATTCAGTACATTCAGCCATTTACCATGGCCTACATCAGTTCCATTTATACACGCAAACCAGTTGGGTTTTGCAAGTAGCTTGATACTGTAAATTGTCCACTAGGGGGAGGTACTCCATTATTAAGTAGCTTTGGTGATTGCTTTCTGTGGCATGCGGATTCCATATAAAATTGAGATTTATTTTCCGTTCCGATAGCACCGCCATAATTATGCAATCCGGGCAGCGTTTTATTTGCACTGCACGTGCATTACCTCGCCGCACAACAGCTTATAGTAAGCCATTTAATTTTTATGGGCGGGAAACCGTATTTGCGAGAACTGACAGGGACCCCCTCTCTGGGATTCCTGCGTTCACGCCGCTAATGATGTTCGAGGAGCTCTTAATGCCCGCGATGGTGTGCAGGGGCCGGCCCGGGAAGCCTGGGCCCGTGCGCGCGATAACATGCGAAAGCACTTACTGAGGGGCGGGGATCCGCTCGAGCTCGCTGAGCCGTGAAGGTTTAATACGGCCCTGATGTCTGGGCCGGCGGGGTCTTTGTCAGGGAAACTCACTCCTGCTCCGTCGCCTCCCATCACCCTCCTCCCCTCGCTCGCCCTCCCCCCCCGCCCCGAGGCGTCACGCACGGCCCGGGCCGCAAGGTTTTTTTTTTGCAGAGGAGAGGCCCCGGGTTGAGGACTCGGAGCTGCCCCCCAAGAAGCGTGTTTCTTGCCCGCTTTTTGGTTTGGCACTCTTGGTGGAGCCATTGAATGGGAACGGCCGGTTCTCCTGTCTGCTTGTTGTGCTGTGTTCCTCGGCCCCGTCGGGCTAACGGCCATGCCTCCGCGCTGGCTGTAAGAGGGGCAGGTGTACCGCAGGAGGGGGGGTACAGGCCAGGGTGCCCACGCCGAACCCTCCTCTCTGTGCGCTGTGTGCTGCCCATGTGTGCCGGACAACATGGCAACCTCATTCATAATAGTCACATGCTTTTTGTCTAATGCACGTGTGCGCTATAGGAATGTGTACCACTGTATTGGGCTGTCTCTTGTATGCTGAAGTCTCTTGAGTTTCTAAATCCACCCTGGTGACATAAAGGAGTACTTTGGGTCAGATGTGATGTAATTACTGGCTATGAAACAAAGATGGCCGCAAGCCCGGGAGGCAGCTGCTTGACGTTGACGTTATCTCTGTGGGGGAGGTATCTCAGAGGGAAGACCACTGAGTCCCAGCCAGGAGAGCACAGCGCAGGGGAGAAACACTTTAAACATCCATCCCCCTCTCTCTCTCTTTCCCTCCCTCCCTCTCTCTCTCCTCCTCAGTGCCTTTGCTACTCTGGAGGAGGAGGCTTGCACAGAGCTGGTGCCCTACCTCGCCTACATTCTGGACACCCTCGTCTTCGCCTTCAGCAAGTACCAGCACAAAAACCTGCTCATCCTGTACGATGCCATCGGAACCCTGGCCGACTCCGTCGGGCACCACCTCAACAAACCGGTAATGAGGTCACACTGCAGGCCCCTCCAGACCCCTCCAGACCCCTCCAGACCCCTCCAGACCCCTCAGGGTAGATCAGGCTCCTCTTCTGTGACCAGAAGCAGAGATTCTCCATCCCACGTTTTCACCTCCCAGTCTGATGGGAAACAGAGGCGTAGCCCAAAGGCTTTGCTGGAACGCGGCCCAGAGGACACCTTAGCTAATGGCCAACTCCATTATCAATTTACGGTCCGATGTTTGAAAACACTGAAACATAGTGTTTCGGTATTCTATTTCAGCGATGTGCATTCTGATGCACCGGTCTAGAAAATGCCTCTTGGGTATTAATGCTCGAGATCGTTGTATCTTTGCATAACATTTTGGAGTAAAAACAAAATCGGTGTACTTCATGAACATGATCTTGTTTCATCAGGAGTAGGTAAATCTCACTTGGCTACAGACGATGAGGATATCAGTAATAAAAAATGATTGGATGATGCATGCATTTTACATGTAGATATTTGGCTGAGGTTTTGTAGCTGAATCTTGGTTACTTGCAGACACATTGTGAATACTGTTGTGCTATGAGAAAAATAAATAAATACAGAAATATAGAAAAAAGCATTTCTGTAACACTAAACATTTTCAGCTGCAGCCTGCCATGGTTTTCTAGTTATCTTCAAAGCAGTCTCCCAGCAATATATTAAAGCTAGGAAATAAAACACTCGAGCCATATGCACAGCATTAACCTTAAAATGGAAAAACTGTCTGATTTGGATCTCGCACAGTAATTACTGAAGGGCTGGACGATTTCTCAAAGTGCTGATCAACAGCTTAAGTTTAACACAGACCAGAGCTGAACTCCCCGAACATCCTGCTTCATAGGCAGATAATTGTATGAAATGAGATGTAATCACTTTGAGAGGAGCTGTATGTATAAGTAATGCATTTGGTCCTTTTGTCTGTAGGAGTACATCCAGATGCTGATGCCTCCTCTTATTCAGAAATGGAACCAGCTGAAGGACGAAGACAAGGATCTCTTCCCTTTACTTGAGGTGACCCTCCGCTGTTCCCGGAGGAGGCGGTTGGAAAGTACAGAGGACAATGCAGGAGGGGAGCAGTCAAAGCCCCTTTATAAAGCACACATTCCCGCTGGCTTAGCGCAGTTACACAATGAGGCTCAGCTGTGATGCAATGCAGGCAGTGAAGAGGTTGAGGCGCACAGTCCCCTCCCAAAAACTATGACTATGGTGACGTGATTTCTCTCGTTAGCGTGAATGAAATGTAGCCGCCTGCCAGATGCGTAGCTCGTTTGTGGTAGCGTGTTGAGCAGGTGCTTAATGATTTCCTGTTATCGCGGGGGGGGGTTTGTTGAGTTGTGTGTTGCTCAGGATTAGCGCTCTGTACCGTCCTCCACAGTGCCTGTCCTCTGTGGCCACTGCCCTGCAGTCTGGCTTCCTCCCATACTGTGAGCCCGTGTACCAGCGCTGCGTCAACCTGGTGCAGAAAACTCTCGCCCAGGCCATGGTGAGTACCCCCGAAGGGTCCGAAGCAGGCCTTACCCTTACCCTTACCGCTGTAGCATCTTGCTTTCGTTCTGCTGTACGTCGTCTTTGTCTGCTTTTCAAACGTGACGGCGAAGGTTTGGGCAGACGTCCCAGAACAGTACGCAAGTCCGCCGTTACACAAACAGACCCGCGCTCTTCTTCTGTTGTTTTGTTTCACAGCTGGTAAACCCCCTCCAGAGCGTGCCAAACGGCTGTGTGCGCTGGCGGGGGGCGGGGGCGGGGGAGGGAGGAAGCGCAGGCTCGCTTTCGCATGCAGGGGACCAGGAGTAGTTCTGGGAAGGTGTCACGATGCTGACCCTTAAATGTTTTATGCTGCTAAGAGTTCTGTGGAGTGAAATGTTTATGGAAACCCCCCCCCCCCCTTCCTCTGTCAGCTCCACAACTCGCAGCCCGACCAGTACGAAGCGCCAGACAAGGACTTCATGATCGTAGCGCTGGACCTGCTGAGCGGCCTGGCCGAGGGCCTGGGAGGAAACATCGAGCAGCTGGTGGCACGCAGCAACATCCTCACGCTGATGTACCAGTGCATGCAGGTAACCAGTGGCTAATGTATCAGTGCATTTAGGTAGCCAGCGGCTAATGTATCAGTGCATTTAGGTAACCAGCTGCTAATGTATCAGTGCATTTAGGTTACCAGCGGCTAATGTATCAGTGCATTTAGGTATCCAGCGGCTAATGTATCAGTGCATTTAGGTAACCAGCTGCTAATGTATCAGTGCATACAGGTAACCAGCTGCTAATGTATCAGTGCATTTAGGTAACCAGCGGCTAATGTATCAGTGCAGTTAGGTAACCAGCGGCTAATGTATCAGTGCATTTAGGTAACCAGCTGCTAATGTATCAGTGCATGCAGGTAACCAGTGGCTAATACATCAGTGTGTGCAAGTAACTAGCTGCTAATGTATCAGTGCATTTAGGTAACCAGTGGCTAATGTATCAGTGCATTTAGGTAACCAGCTGCTAATGTATCAGTGCATTTAGGTAACCAGCTGCTAATGTATCAGTGCATTTAGGTACCCAGCGGCTAATGTATCAGTGCATTTAGGTAACCAGCTGCTAATGTATCAGTGCATTTAGGTAACCAGTGGCTAATGTATCAGTGCATTTAGGTAACCAGTGGCTAGGCCGAGAGGCAGTCCTCTTTTCTCTTTCCCCTGTGTATGTTAAGACTGTGTGTTTGGGATTGGCATACTGATTTCTAAGAAATCTCTGCATGTGACATGTGCATATTCAGTTGAATTCTGTCATGAAGTATCTCTAAAATGTATCCAGCAGTGAGCTATTGAGGAGTACTTGAGATTTTACTATGTTAACACGTATGTCTATACTGCTTGTTGTAGCAAGAAAAATATAATTTCAGAATTTATACAATATGCATATTTTAAAAATGGGACACACTTGACTTTCCCAATTTTAAGGTTCATCACACCAATGTGCAGTTCACCAGTTGCACCTCTGGTGTTTAGTTTAATATGATGGACAAAAAAGTGGCCAGGTAATTACTGTCAAAGAGAAAGACAGAATGGGAATGGGATAAAGGAAGTGGGGGAAAAAGATATTCACAATAAACAGACTGAAAGGAATATAAGAAAATTAGGATGCAAGTGAATACAAGACGTGGTGCTAGAAAGGGAGCCAGACTGAAGAAACATAGCGAGCCTAGCGTTCGTCTCATGGCCCTTTAAACAATGCTAACTGCATTACGCAAACCGGGAGGCAAAACAAACAAAACGCACAAAAGCAGAGGAGGGGCACCCCCGCTGTGAGACCTGGAAGTCTGAGGCAGAAACCACACCCGGGACACGCCCCGCGGTCTAATTATAGCGTCTGCAGCAGCAGTGGGAAAGTAGCAGCAGAGCTCTAAACTGATGATGACGTGAGAGCTTGAACAGTGGCGCATAGCACATTGGACATCTAAAGCTTTGCCTTTCGCACCGAATGTCCTAGTTGCCCCGGCCTTAAATAAGCGAGTGCCTCGGAGGCCGTTCTTTGTTACCTTTGACAGGAAATGATCCGATTAAGAAACAGGAAGTGTTGGTTTGTTCTCGCATGTACAGTATATGGGGAATGTGTAATTGTAGTCTTTGCTGAATTCAAAATGGCACAGTATTTTCTCTTTCTGTGCTGTTGTCTTGCAGTAGTAGCTTCTGGTCTGTATGCTCAGAGGAAACTCAAAATAACACGAGAGAGAAGCTGATGGGCATCGTTTGACCCTTAAAATCTTACCGTTTATAGACAGTGCCATTCAGTGGGAGGTAGTGCAGTCTGTGTGCCTCTAAAGATGGGGACGCTTGTGACGGATAGTCAATACACAGTGAGGGATTAAACAAAGCTTGGCAAACTGTCAACATGGCCGTCTTTAACCTTTGTAACGCGGTCATGATCTTGCATCCTGATGTTGTATGGATACGATGAGTGGTGGACTGGATTAGCATTGCGTATTGACCTGAACGGCTGAACAGCTGACCCCTTCCCAGTGCAGATGTGGTGTACGAAGGGTAACCCCTGTTGCTCTCTGCTTTCTTTTAGGACAAAATGCCGGAGGTGCGGCAGAGTTCGTTTGCCTTGCTGGGTGATTTAACCAAGGCTTGCTTTCAGCACGTAAAGCCATGCATCGGTATGTACTTCCTCCAGGGTCGATACCGTCTGCCACAGTGCACATCTGAAACTGAAGCCAGTGGCTATTGTCCTTATTGACACCCACAGTAAATTGTCAATATACTTTTCTTTTTTGTTTATTTCCTAACAGCGGATTTTATGCCTATTCTGGGTACTAATCTCAACCCAGAATTAATATCAGTGTGCAACAATGCAACATGGGCAATCGGAGAGATATCTATTCAAATGGGTAAGTGCTTTCAAAGATTGGAAGGCTTCTTCTGAATTTGCATAATCACGGAAAGGTACTCAAGGTGCCCTCTGTAGTCTGGTAGCAACGCCTGGAATAGTCATAAATATGCAGTGTGACTGCTCTGTTTTAAAGGTGTAAGTGGGTATAAACTGAGATATGATTAGTTTGGGAATTGTACAGTCTGGGTACTATTTCACACACTGTAGCCTCAAACAAGATCTACAGAACTGCTATAAAGTGATCCCTCCAGCTGATGTAAATGGGCCTGTTTTTTGTTGTGCGCGCAATGGGCCCTTGTTCCAGCAATGCTGTCTCCTCCCACAGGCGCTGAAATGCAGCCCTACATAGCCATGGTGTTGCACCAGCTGGTGGAGATCATTAACCGACCAAATACCCCCAAGACATTGTTGGAGAACACAGGTACCACACGGTGGCGCGTGCTGAGCTAGGCAGCCCCTGAGGGAGGTGTTCACTGCCAGAGTGGGGCAGATCACAACCTGGAGTGCCTATTAATCTCGCCTTAACCCCCCCCGAGCTGTGCTTTACAAGCTTTGGCGGTTCCTCGCCTTCGCGAGTGCGCTGCTGCCACCTTAACAGATCGCTTCTCGCAGTCTGTTCCTAAAGGGAAACGGGACGACAACCCGGACCAGATCGCCTTTTAATTACGTATAGCCTACTTCATTTTACGTATCGATACCGAACAAAGCTTGTAATTGTACAGCCTTGGCATTAACAGAGCTGGATTGATTCTGTATGCCTTCATGTAGCTAGAATTCAGCTAGAGTAAAGTTTTGAAGAATGAGCATTAGAGAGGAGCTTTTTTTTCTTTAGATGAAAGTGTAGACTGAGATCAATAGTTCTAAATTAGTTGTTATTGATTGGCAAAGTAGATTGTTATTTTTCCCCACTCCTATTAAACTATAAATGTTTAAGAACATTGAGAAAAAAGTACTGCTGTTAGAACAAGCAAATCCAAATCATTTTCATGGTTGTGAGAAAAGTAGCCTATATAGCACCTATGTCTAGGATTATTTTCTTCTATTCACTCTTATTACAAAGCCATAAGAGGAAACTGCATCGATGAGCCAAAATGGCCATCTCTAATCCTCAGGTGCAGTGTCCAAACAATAAGGGTGAAGTGTAATAGCACTTTTGACTAACTCTTAGGGAAATTGTAGAGCATTCTAGATGTGTTCCTGTTTGTTTGTCAATTTATTTATTTGTTGTTTAAGTTACTGTTTTAAATGTGAATGCATATCTGCAAATAGATGTTGAATGTTGTTTAGTTAAGGATGGCAAATGTTTAATGCAGGATATCTGGTCTTTGATTACGCATGGAGTGTAATGCATTCCAACCAGAGGAGAGAGATGAGCACATTATAGTCAAACATTGGAGACTTTATGCATGGGTGGATTGCCATTGCTCTTATTAATGTAAAAACATACGTGCCTGCCTACTACTAGTAATGCGGTGTTCCAACTTGACAATGTCATTTTGGTTATATCTCTGAACTGAGCACTTTTATAACCAGTTTAACCCACCCTTTTGAGTGCAATGACTTTAACTGAAATTGCATCACAAAGGCAATTGAACTGAAATGATTCCAGAACGTGAATTGCAAAGCAGCAGCTTGCATTGCTGCAGCGAATCAGAGTATCCTGCAGTGAACCCGTTTCTAATGAGCATTCATCTGCTTTCTGCATGTTTCATTGGATTGTTCATAAATGCCTGTTTTAATGAGAATGTTGCATAGTTTGTGTCTCTTAAACTTAGGTCTCCCTCCTCTGCTTCATAAGAATCTGCTGGAATCTAGTGTTCTCCATGTAGTTGGCTTGGAGTAATCTTTAAACCATTTCTTTTTTCTTAAGTAAGATTAACCTTTTTGTGAGTTTAAGGGAGAAAACTCAGAAAGCTCAATAGTACTGGTCAGATCAACTTTTTTTTAAAGCTTTTTTCTTTTTTTTTTTAGAAGCTTTGCTCCATTTTTGCAAATGATAATGACTACTCTTTAACTTTTTTGCTTTTGCAACATGTTTGATTTTTACCAAAAAAGGATTTTGATTATTTTTTAATAAAAGGAGCAAGAAAGATGATGGCAGTTTTTAGTTTAACTTTGTTTCATGTTCCGAGCATTTTTTCAAGTAACTGGCATTTGCCTTTGGCTGCATTGCGTTTTCAGGTGTTCTCCCTTAAACGTTTTGTTTGTTTTAGAGTATCATATTTTACATCCCCATTAGTCTGGGGGTAATAATGATCAGCACTAGTGAAATCTTATGTTTATTATCATACACAGATTCTGTTGATTTCTGTTTCTGAGTTATTTGTTGTTTTTTCTTTATTTTTTCTCCTCCCCCTCATTTGCTCATGTCTTGGTTGGCGTTTGGTGGTGTATAACCGTGATTGCGTTACCTTAGCAATAACAATTGGTCGTCTTGGTTACGTTTGTCCTCAAGAGGTGGCTCCCATGCTACAGCAGTTTATAAGACCCTGGTGTGTATTATTCAATCTTTTATTTAATTCATTTCCTCTTCGCTCTGCGCTCTCTCTTTCTTTCTCTCTTCCCCTCTCTCGCTGTCTTTCACTCTGAAAGAACAATTTTCTGTTTCTTAAAATCACAGTCCTTAATCATTGCCAACCATGTGACTAATCCTGTCCCTTTTAGGTCTTGTGATTTTTCCTTAGTAGCACCTTCATGTATTATATATTGATTTATTTATTTTCATTTTTTGTCGTCGTTTATTGTCGCTAACAACTAATTAGTGCATGGGATAAGATTGTCACATGCTTGCTGGTTCGAAAAAGGCTTGTTAATATGCCAAAAAAATAAAGCATTACCAGTCCAAAAGAACAGTCTATCCAAATGCATGCCTCTATTCCAGAATGTTCCAAACCTCCTTATGGTAATATTAAAAAGACATTGGTTACATAAGGTGCTATTAGTAAACATCTTTGTTAAATGTGTTTATCTTAGAGGTTAATGTTCTTTGAGCGTAATAACAAATGTTCTCATACAGTAGGTCTAGCCAGCTTTGAACTGAGAGAGTTTTTCTTTTCTTTGCCTTCTACTTATTGTGCATGTGTTCAAAATGTATGCTGGGTACTGTTGTAGTCCATAAAAGTTAATGAATTTCAACCTAGATACACAAAACAGTTTCCCCCCTTGTACTAATGATCTGAAAAATAACATAGAGTATGTATATTGTAGGTGTAGTTTATTAATAATGAAACAAGATTGGAGGTGCAGATCCACTGTTAAACATTGTAGCTTCATTTCCCCCTTATCATAGTCTTAAAGCTTTTTTAAAATGGTACTTGTCATTGGCCTTATATGCTGTATTTGATACATGCTGGACAACTACATCTCAAATACCAATTAAATGCACATGTTCACACTTGAAAATGATAGCATTTTAGATACAGTAGAACCTCAGAGAAATGAACCTCTTTTATGGTCTGACCAGTCAACAGAACAAGGTGTGATCAGTAGCAGATGCAGTAATGTCTTCAAGATTTTTATTATAAGATGCTTGTATTATCCTTGCTATTATTCCTAACATAAAAGACAGTATTAATTGAAAAGGAGTCACAGTTCACGTATGTTAAAGCTGGAAATGCAAAATATGAGCATCACGGTAAATTTGAAACCATCTCTCAGAGTGAATTAACCAAAATCTGCTTCTTATTAGAAGGCATGTTATCCAGGAGGGAGGTGTAATCCCAAAACTAGACAAGAGGTTTCGGTTTACAGCTATAACAGGCATACAAAGAGCCTTAAAAAAAATAAGGCTTGAGAAATGAAATAAAAATGAAGGATAAAATAAGGATGCAGATTAAAACTGGTGCTTTTTGATTGGTCCAATGCCCACAACCTCCATTCTTAATGTTTGTATCTCAGAGGTTCTACTGTTGCATACTTCTCAGGAACAATTCATGGTTTGCTTGAAATTACTACTGTAGTGTAATATGTTTTAGCTGTAAGTGTATGACTTGTAATTATATTTTAGAATTCTAGATAACATAATTTTGACCTTCTTGATAAAGCAATTGAAGAGCCTTAAGGCTGTACTGTTACAACTAAAATGAAGTTCTAGAATGACTTGCATAACTACAGGATGCACTGCTGTATAATTATTGAAATATTTATGGGATATTATGCTGGCTGTAAAGTTGTAGAGCATTTGCTGTCATGACGCGTGGGGATTTCCTTAGTGTAAAGGCGTGTGTTCCCATTGGCAGGTGCACCTCTCTACGCAACATAAGAGACAATGAGGAGAAAGATTCTGCTTTTCGAGGAATCTGCACTATGATCAGTGTCAATCCGGGAGGTGTGGTTCAGGTGATGCTCCCCATTTGTCTTTCTGCATTACCTCCCCGCCCCCTGTATGTGACTGTGGGTCAAGGGTCACCCTTAGGAGCGCTAGCCGAGTGCAGATCATATGTATTTTTCCAGCGAGCTCATGAATGGAAAGCGCCGGACTTCTTGTTCAAATCTATGGGTTTTTCTTTCCCTCCCCAGGACTTTATATTTTTCTGTGACGCAGTGGCCTCATGGGTCAATCCAAAAGACGATCTACGAGACATGTTCTGCAAGGTAAAGACGGTCCTTTGGAATATGCCTGTTGTGGTCAGGATAGACGTTAGTTCCCGTCATGTGCAAAGGCAGTGAAATATGCTTCTGTGCTTATAAAACAGAAATAAAAACAATAGGAAGCGCTTCGCAATCTCTTCGACAAACTGAATTCTTTTTGAGTCTAAAATAGAAACGCAAGAACAAAGTTGAACGATTCATTTTTTAGGCCTACTCACCCAGGAAAGTGTAATGAAAGAATGCTTGATAAATCTTGACTTAAAAGTGGGGGATGCATGCTCTTCTGAGCCCAGTCGCACCCTGTAGAGCTTGGCAGATTTCCCTGCACTGTGTGTTGGCGTGGAAGGGAATTCTGAAATGATGTGTGTTATTTCAGATCCTCCATGGATTTAAGAACCAGGTGGGAGATGAGAATTGGAGGAGATTCGCAGACCAGTTCCCTCTGCCCTTAAAAGAGCGCCTGGCCGCCTTTTATGGAGTGTAAACCACTCGCAGTCAGCCAGAATAGGCCTGTCTTGGGGGTAAGTTCACTGCACCATCATTTGCTGTGTAATTTCTTTTATTGGTCAATGAACGCGTCTGTGCCCTCATCATTTGTCTAAAAATGACCCCATGGATAAGACATGAAGAACTTCGGACCACGCTGGAAGCCCATTGGCTCATTGCTCAGAAAGCCCAAATGTCAGCCATGTCTAACTACCTGCATATTGCAAAGGCCCACTGTGCGCAAATGCTCGAAAGCCTTGGCTTCGCTTATTCAAGGCTGATTTCCATTTGGCCTTTATTTTGACTCAAGCTGACTGGAGTTCATACCTTCAAATTTTTGGGCTGTTTAGGCTTCTGCTACAAAGAATATCTGTCAGGACGGAATGACAGGAATGTCTGATATAGACTAATCCATGTCCTCTCCCCCAAAACGTCCTTTATTAAGTCCATCTGTGGGATTTGCTTCAAAGCAAAGCAAAATGTTTCTGCTGTCTGTTCCAGTTGTGTAAATAACCTGTGCCCAACTGGAGCTGAACAGGAAGTGCCACGTGAAAGCATGTTTTTTTATGGCGTCAGTGGAGTCAATAAAATCCCCCCCCCCCCCCCCCCCCCGGTCCAGTCAGTCTCCAATAATTATAGTAATAATAAATAATCTAATTTCTGTTCCTTTCTTTTCCTAGGTTATACACTATGGGAGACAACGGGGAGCCTCTAGACCCAGGGAAAATGTTACCCTTTACTTGGGGGAAGGGTAGACCAGTGGGGGTGGGGGGACTCGGAGCTGTCCACGCCCCTCTGGGTGGGGTGGGAGGGAGGTGTTAGCCGCGGCACTGTTTACACACAGGTGTGACAGAAAATCACCCGGCCAATTTCGAGGGAGGAAAAAATTAATCTTCAAAGCTCAATCAGATGTTAAGAAGTAAACACGGATTATTTTCATCCAGTTCTAGGGCAAATCTGTGTAGAAATCTGTAAGGCAAAAAAAGGAAGCAAACCTCTGGGAATCCTCTTTTTTTAAAGTAAAATACTGGGTTTAAACTTAATGGGGGGTGCACAGAAAGAAAAAAATGTCTGTGAAAGAGGTTTAAGATGAGGCTACTAAATCTTTAAGTATCAGTCAGAGCTTACAGTACGTAAGGACATAGGCATGGAGTAAAACTAGACAATTGCATGTAAATGAAGAATTCACAATGAAGCAATGGTCTCTCAGCTAACTGTTATGTGTCTTCAGTGGACAATTGCTAGCAAACAAAGAGCAGTACATGATGGTTAAGTAAACGCTAAAACTGTCATATTAAAGACAGACAGTCTAATCAACAGAGCCTGTAAACCAGTCACGTCTCTATTTCAGCATATCATGGGAATCAAACCCATCTTCATATCGTCACAATTGAACCAACCGACAGAAAATCAAGTTTCACACAACGCAGACACCTGAACATTTTGTTAGCCAGGTCAGAGGCTGTCGACGCATACAGCTTGACAAATGTCACGCAAGTGCATTTGATTTTATTTGTTGTGGTGGAAAGTCGTCTTAAAAGAAAAGTAGCATGCTTGCATCAAAGTGGGGATGGAATACATCTACAGTAATGTGTTGCACTGGGTTTGTGTTGCATAGCCCTGTGTTAAGATTCTACAACTCATTTCTTTTTTCTTTTGCAGTAGAGCTCCTGATTTCTGTTAAGGATAGGTTTAAGTACAGTAGTTCCAGTAAGGCCTATATCTGTAGGAAATAGCCTAGGACTAAGGTTGATAAGTGTCTGTAAACCTGCACAGTGTTGGGAAGCCGATTTACCTGTGCAAACTTTGCTTCTGTGCTGTCAATGTGATGTGCTTTCTGCATGGACATATACTAGTGAATAATACCAGACTTTCTTGAGACTATAACAAGCTGTGTGGTAAAGAGAACTGTCAAGGGCTTTGTTGAACATTAGGCGTCGACCTAAGGACAATGCTCAAAGTCTGTTCGCTGTTCTTGGTGGTCAATCCCCACTCAACATTATTTTCATTTTATTATTATTTTCTTGTTCAAAGCATGATCTTTTAAGATGCTTATTATAATTTTTATTGTAATGTAATAAGCAGGGTACTCAGAAACTTGATCCACGCATGTTGGTGGCCCTTACTACCCTAAGTAGATGAATGGGTACTATGTAGAAGAAGGTGGACTACTATCCTCCATGACATATTTGGCTTATTGACTTCTCAACTTTTTCAGTCCATGTTGTGAGAGTATCCCCATGTTTATTTACCCTTTCCCCTGACCCTAATGTGTATTTTGTTATACTGTTTAATACTGTGAACTTGGGACAAAATAGATCTGGTACTCGTGTGTTTTGTTTTTTGATTCTGCAAAAGTGCAAGTCTTGAATTCTTGTATTGTCTGACTGTATCCCATGATGAATATGGGTTGGGGTTTCGCCAACCATTTAAATCGCTCTGCTGGCCAGAGTGTGGCCTGCAATTGTCCTCCTTAAGGCACACAGATATGTCATTAAGGGGCATACCTAAGTACATGCATACACCTCTAAAGCCATAGCAGCCTCCTGCAAACTGATAGGTGTCCCATGCTAACACTCAAGTCCGATTCCTCTGTCTTTGCATGTTCCCATTCTGTGTGTTCGTGGTGAGTGGCATATCCTGTTGCACTGACTATGTTAGCCTAAGCGTGCGTGTGTGTGCGTGTGTGTGCGTGTGTGTGTGTGTGTGTGTATGCGTGTTTGTGCATGTGTGTTTGGATTCTTAAGGGAATATTTCTCCTTTTATTTTGAAGAAATATGCTTTCGATTGCATGGGAGCATGCTTCCCCCCACATTCCTCATTTTTCTCATCTTTCAAGACATTTTGCCTCCACCAGCCACTGGTAAATCCTGTATTTTAGCAAATATAGAGGCAAAATGTAATTCTGAAACATACTAGTATTCATAGACATACACCTGTTTGTTGTGTGTGGCCATGTTATTTGACCTCCTCTTCATCTCCACTATGACTAGTGAATGAATAGTGTACTTACCATACACCATTGGAATCAGATGACAAAATGTAAACCCGAATTCCCTCTTTCTAATGAGTCATGGTCCAAGTGGAAGCTGCCACTTAAAAGTAGGGTTTTCATGGCTGTTTGGATAAGTGCAATCAAAGCCTGAGTAGATTTAAATCGATTACAGACTATTTTGTATCATTGAAATTTACATCAGGTGGGGGAATAAGGAAAAAAAGGAATGATGCATTACAAAATGCTAATTTCCGTGTATTTGAGACTAAAATTAGTCGACTTGAGTATTTATTGTTATTTATTTTAAACTCACATTTTATCTGCCTTAGGTAATGAAACACTTGAAAGAATGGACAGTGTAAAGGCAAAACAAAAAATATATAAACATCATGGGATATATGAAGCGCCGTTTTCTGTGGTTTTCATGTTTTCTGTGCTGCGTGAATGTTTCTAAAGTTGTGATACTTTTGTCTTGTCACATTCCAGCTGTTTGGCATGCTAAAAGCACGGCTTAATTTGTCTGCTACTATCACACTGAATAAAATGCTGTTGGTGTCCTGTCTTACAGATATGGCCGCTGCTAAGTGATCACGTAGTTTTCTACTTGAATATTTTTTTGTTGTAGAAACCTCAGGAGGTCCGTGTTTACTGTTATTTTTTTATATGTATGCCTTCTCCATTTGAGCTTCCCTTATGAAGGACTCTAACAGTAATAGAATATAAAGCAACTCCTGTTCAACCCTGAATAGAAAATTTACATGGGTGTTAAATTTCAAAAAACTTTCCTGTCTCAGGGAAAAGTGAGAATAATGTCTTGACTAACTTTTATGACTGACTGTAGTAGACAGGAAAATGCCAAGTGGCACTAAAGAGACCACCCTTTGTTTTACAATGTGGGTGTTGAGATAAAATAATACGATTACTAAAATACAAGTCGTAAGGTGGGGAAAATATCAGCTGAATAAATCAGTCTGGCACAATTTAGCTGAGGGTATAGTGACTTTGGCTCCTTGTTTTTTTTTTTTTTTTTTTTTAAAGTGCAGTATTTACTTTGATGCCTTGAAAATCAGCTGGATAGTTTAACTGGGAATAGTATTGGCTATTTAGGAGAAAATGCACATTGCACATTGAGCTCATTTTCTCTCGTATGATTAGAATTGGGGTTGAAGAAGAGGCTTTTCTTAGGAAAAGAGCTTGAATAAAAAAGCTTTATGAAACGCATCCAAGTTTCCTAATACAGCACCAACTACTGTAATGTTAGAATGTTTCCTTCAAAAACATCCTCCAGCAATCTTCTCTAGCTGTGTATACTTGACTAGTATTTCTTGAAGTCTGCCTTCACACTTTCGCTAACATGAGAGAACTTCATTTTGAATAGTAATATGGTTTTAATTTTTTGATAAGCTGCTGAATTTTAAGGAAAAAAAAATTTTGGGGCCACCAAATATTTTGGATCATGCAAAGAATATATATTGTACTGTAGTAATTTTGTAATGACATTTGTATGATGTAGTGATAGATGTGAATGTTAATCACTGCTTGGATATGTACATTGTTGAAAATAAATTGTTTACATAAAGGCGTGTCTCTTATTGCTGCTGCCACAGGGAAATGGAGCAGGGGTTATGTTACTGCCTTTCCCGTATCCAACAGAAACACTGAAGTTATGTGTGGATTTGAATTAAATGATTGGTGAACTCAATCCTTGTGCTACAGAAAACAAATTACTTAACCCTACAAGTGTTATTGCCATTACAGCTATACATACACGCACACCAAGTTCCACTGTATTTCATGATGGGTCGATGGAACCCTGTATTCACTGGGGGGAAAAAAAAACAAAAAACTTCAGTTTATCAATTTACACATTCAGTTACTGATTTGTACACCTGTTTCTGCTCTTTTCTAATCATTTAACACCCAAAGAACGATGGATAGCCATTGGGCAAAAAGATTGAAAAGGCACAGCTAAAACTTGTGAATAAGGTTGATGTTAAGGGCGCAGCACCAAACCAGTTGCCTGACATGTTGGTCGGAATCTTTTTCCGAAAACATCCATGAAAAAGGATGACCATTCACTTTGTTCACAGTTAGGAGAGCAGTGTTGCACAAAAAAAAAATGCTCTAAATAATACATGGTGGATATGCAGTCAGAATTACCGCAATCTTCCATCAAGCGCCATTTTTTTTCTTAGCAGGCCAGTATGCACAATCTGCACAGCTACTGTGGAGTTCAAAGACGAGAGAGTGGAGAGGATTCAGCTTTGTGTGGTTAGATCTTCTAGAAGCCTTTCACATAACATTTCCACTTGGATTAGTGTCGGGTAATTTCAGGGACTCACTGGCCAAATTGTATACAAGAATCTCCAAACCTAATGAGAAATCCTTATGTTGCCTAAATGCCCTTGAGATGACTGAGTGCTGGTTAAACCGACCCCTTAGAAAACATATACCTATTAACCGTTACTCAGCAGAACTGCGTCAAATCACTAACCAAAAGTAGAAATTATACCAGCTACAAATGTACTTGGTGCTCTACAGTAATTTACTTTGGCATTTGCATAACTAAAACAAGAGATAACCAAGTTCTGAAAGTGTAGAAATGCCATGCACACAATTCTGCATCTACATTCTGCATACAGGCATATTCTGAAAGCATCGGAGTCATGCATTTTACAGTGCTTCTGATCATAGCCTCTGTGAAAAGGGCACTAATGGTAAGTATGTGGTCTCATAAGTGGAGTCCATGTAGTCTAGTACCTGACAAATGTAGTATGTGTGCTGTGTACTGCTAATGCATTCTACAAACTTGCCTGGCATTTGGGCATTCATGCTCTCAGATGCTGGGGTTTAGTTCAAGGTAACAATAAGACTGGATAAGGGGTAGGGTTGCAGATGCCCATCATTTTACATGTAAGGCCATTCATGGACAGGAGGCATCCAAAAGAAAAGCATTGAATTATGTCCATGGCAGACTCTGAATCATTCAGCGTTTCATTTTAAAGACGTAAATCAGGGCTCATTTTCATGCTGGTACATGATGTGCTATGCCAGGAATCACTTGGAGCTGCCTTGGAACAAATACCAGAAAATGTAACCCAAGGCATGTCTAAAATGCTGATGAAAGTTGAAGAAATCAAATGCATGTGTGTGCTTCAGAAAATGTGTACTTAAGATTTAGTACCATTTTCATATTTGTTAAAGATGGCTTGTAGTGCTAAGGTAGAAGATGCAGGTTTATACATATCTAAAGATCCTCTAGGGCCAGCAAAAAGGCCATGGAGAGTCAAACCTGAGGGATGAACTAATGACCAATCAGATGTCCAATATTTGACATGCTAAAGTGTAATGCAATTGCTAAAATTGTAATTTGACTATAATGTTTTTGTTGCAACTGACTTTATATATCAGGTCAGCCTAATTCCAGTAAATTGTGCATCATTTGACCACTGCATCAACTAATTGTTCGTTATACAGTGCCCACCAAAGGTATGGTGACGGTACAGCGAAATGTGTTATTTTTGCTACATGGCATTTGGCTTTGAAATTATGCATGAGACAAAAGTACAAACAATCAGTTTCTATTTCATAGTATTTGCATGAATATAAGTTCTACCATTTCACACCAGTGCAAAGAGCTGACAGGAGTAAGCATTCGTACTTTATTTTTTGGCTTAAAATCGTGTTCACTATTACTCACGAAGAAATCATGGCAATATGCTATACGAATATCACAGAACTAAAACCAATGAAAGAGCACAGTGAATGACAGTAAATGTCCAAAAATATGAGCAGCATCGCCTTATAGTTTTAATAGCGTATGAAATTCAACTGTATTGACCATGGGACAAGGACGAAATGATTATCTAGACTTTACGGCTGCTTTGGCAACTGAAAGGGTGGTAGAGACATGCACCGTCCGATTGTCATTGTACAGTATAACATACATTTGTATACAAATGATTTCCGTACGTTATATTGTCATTCTGACAATGCGAGAAAGCGAAGGAAGGACATTCTAAATAACATTCCGTGATCACTGACTAACGCTACCCCCGTCAGTGATACTGGTCTTGAAGCGATTTATGGAAGATTATATTCAATTTTTCGCTATTATACTCGCCGTGGGCGGCGCTATTTCTGCACTTGCCTCACGCCGAGTTTTGTAGGAGTACTTGCAGTCCACTGAACTCACAAGGACTGAAAGAGGTGGAGTCTGAATCCGAAGCTGAAGGTGGGGAGGGAGGAAGGGAGTGAAGAGGAAAAAAAGAGAAAAAAAAGCAGACACAACAGAAACGGGGGGAGGACGACGATCCAACTGTGTCAAGTGAAATAAAATTTATATTAAGAGACGTGTTACTTCAACGACAAAGAAGAAGCCAAGATGATAACGGCCTATTTCGTTGAACATTTCTGGGTATGTTATTGCATTTACTTATTGTCATTAGCTAGCTAGAACACCAGTTGTTAGCACATATCTCCTCCCATTTTACGATTGCATGTTACAAAGGTTTATGGGAATCATTTTTCTCTTCTCTTTAAATGGTTATATGAGAAGTATTAACTCTTACTGACAAGGACAAGGAGGCTAGAGTGAACTCGATGTGTTACCCCGTATCCCCCGCTACTTTTTTCGGCAAATACCATTATGCTACCCTGGGGATTGGGCCTCAGTAAACTCTATCTAGCATGAGTAACCAAATTGAAACCGCCTTCCCTCAGTTAATTGGGTCTTATCCACTGTCTTGGAATGTTTCTGGTATTATCTACGAACGTCATTGGCCGTTTTTGTTGTCACTCAATGAGTTGTGTGCGTCACTTTTCTTCCGTAATTAAGTTAGAATGAGATGCCAGATACGTATGAAGGTTTCCAGAGTTTTTCTATAGGAGATGATTTGCTTTCTGAGTTTATGTTTGTGTCATTACGCAATTATTGTCCTGCAAAAGGCGATGGTTTCACATTCCTACAATATGTTGGTGTACGCATTGTGGAAGCCTGTACAATAAACCACCTCATAGGCCAGCTGAGTCCAGACGTGGCTGTTCTCACAGCTTTATTTTGGTTGTAAGCTATAAAGATATTTCGCTAACATACTAGCATGCTAGAAAAGCAGTTTCCATAGTCTAGCTAAATAAATAATAAATACGTTAGCTATAAACAAACGAGTACTCGGGAGACGTGCTTGTGAAACCTAATTCATACGCTGCAGTTTGTGCCTCTCCTCTGATGTAACTCATTTAAACTATTGTTTCTTTTTCATCGTGGTTAACAATTGCTAGCTAAAGCCAGCAGGACATAGCTAACACTGTAACAGGGTACAGCCGGGCTGTAAATGTATAACATTGCATATGATATGTATGTGACAGTGTGGTTAAGGCCATAGCAATTCGACTGAAGAAAAAATTAGCCAGTTAAATCACTCCCAGCACACCGTTAGATGTATGTTAGATGTTAGATGTATGTTAGATCACATAAATGTACTGTTCACAAACGTTATCGTGCAGTTACAAGTTCATGAGACTGTATCCTACTTTCTCCCTCCATTTTTGTCTTTTTTCTTGGGTTTTCTTGCTGTCCCCGTCCTAATAGACTACTTTTTCTGGACATGCTTTAACCTGCTCTTTTGTAGTGAAATCAACAGTTCTTGTGGAGTCACAAAATAATTGTGAATGTTTTTTCATCCAATAAACTTAAATATGGCACCATTGCATTGTGCTTTTAAACATTTAATACACACTTTAAAAATGGGGATTTAAAAAAAGAAGAATGTTACCATTTTTCTTTCTTATCTTCATGATTATCAATTCCGATATGTGAGGCCAGTTGAAAGAATTTACACCTGTGCAGAAAGTGGTATCTTTTGACAATGTAGGCTAAGGAGAGTGTTTGTTTATTTATTTATTTATTTTGAGTGCAGTATTCTTTTGCACTGCACACTAAGTTAATTTACTTTGTATAGCCTATAAAAATATTTATTAAATGTGTGTTCTTGTGCATGGCAGTAATTCTACTTGAATGCTTAAAAATGCATTCAGAATCACCAATAGACCTGAAGGCCATTCAAGTTTTGATTACTCAATCAGTATATGCCTCAGGTGCCTTTATATTGACTGGGCTTGAGTATGCCTTGAATATTATGACTCTTGTTCTATGCCATCTGTATCAGTTTCTTACACATACACACAGGCCCAATTGTGAGGAAAAAATAACCTGGATTAAAAGATTCTAAAGGAAAAGGGACTTCTAAAAAATTGTTCCTGTGTTCTACATAAATATGTACTGTATGGTACACAAAATAAGTGATCTCTTAGAAGCGAAATAGATCTCTTGAGAAATTTGTTGTTTCTGTTTTTTTCATTTGGCAACATGGCAAGTCGTCTCTGCTTTCGGAGTGACACTGAAAAAATCATTTCTGATCCTCTTGATGAAGTAGGTTGTATTTTACTCTGACAGAGTACATTCTATCACTGTTGGACTGAATTAACTCTGAAACTTTTACTGTGCAGGCCTACATGGAAGTACAGATTTAGCTCTTGAAATGGCTTTAGCCATAGAGTTGGATACGGTTGGATAGCCCTTTCAGTGAGTGGATACATTTTGATCCAGCTCTTTGCTCTGCTGGTGCTCTTCTTTGCTCAGTATTTGAAAACACTGATCCTGTCAGTGATAACCGTGCTCTACGTGAGGTGAAAGTGGCATCGCGGAGATCTCCGGATGCCGAAATGGATGTGAAGAGGCAGGCGCCGTGTAGAGATGTGTGTTGTGTCCTGAGAGCATCGGTCTGAAGTCACTCTTTGTTGTGCTCTGGCCCGAGAGGCCAGTGACTGCGACTGTACGCGAGAGCCCCTGATCAGCTGTGTGCTTTAGATGCACGGCACACTCCTGCTCTAGCCTGCAGCGTCAAACATTGACAGGCTTCTCTCTCAGCTGAACAAACATGGCCGACACAATGATGAGAGACAGCGCTCTGTCTCATGAGAAACTCTGTCTGGGCGGTCGGTGTCTTTCTTGTTGTTGTGATTACTCGAGGTCTCATTTTGAAGCCAGAAACTATAATTGATCTGTTTAATTTGAACTGTTACTAGCATATCAGATTCATATTTCCGTGTATAATTCCGTTGTCTGTCCTTAGCTGGTTTTAACCAGGAAGTAGGCTGTGGGCAGCAATTTAGGCTAAGGGTTGTCCTTCCTGCATTGTGTTTCATTTTAACTTTGTGCATGCAGCTTTCTGAATAGAATTAAATTAATTAACAGTATGCATTGTTTATAGTGCTTCTCTGTGCAGTTCCTTGGTACACACTGTGTCCCACTTTTCATTTGAACAGGGATTTTACATTTCTTAACAGTCGTCTGCAACATCACCTTTCTGAAAGAAAAAAAAATTGTTGAATGTTCCCCTAGCCTTGTATTTAATAAAGATTATGGTTGAACTTAATTAAGGTTTGGCTGTTCAATTAATCTTTCAGTGTCTGGCATAATTAAATGGAGAACTAATGCTTATAACAAGCTACTCTGTCTAAAGTGCACAATACTGTATTAACTCCGAATCTCTTGTCCCCACTCAATTACAATCTTAATTAATAGAGACAGCCAGGCTTTGCTTTATTATCATCATTATTATAAATAGGCAGGCATTAACACTGATAAGCTAATGAAATGGTCATTTTAAAATGTCATTTTAAAACACCACATTTCATTCATTAAAGAGTTTTAGGAGATAACTCTCAGTGAAGATAAGCTACGTCAAATGCACAGCGCAGCATTTAATGAACATCTCCATGAATTAGCCTACCTTAAGCATTTGTGCTTCATGAAACGAGCACATTTAGATATAGACATGTCAGGCTACTCCTAACCAGTATTCAGAATTTATCTGCAACATAATTGGCATCGTAAGGAACTTGGCAAAAATACAGTCTTTGTTGGTTATGTATGCTATGTTTATTTGACAGATTACAGGCAGGGCCCTGTAAAATGCTGGCTATCCTTCACAGGGTGACACTCTGCAATGCCCTAAAAATCTGCACCATGACAATTAGAGATGATTAAATCAGAGATTAAAAGCAACACCCTGGCTGCAGGCAGTCTTATTGCTTACATTTCAGAGGCAGCATATGTGCATCTTTGATTCTGAGTGAACTCCTTCTGCTGTAGTGAACTGACTGGAGCGCTCTATCTTTCATACATAGTCATGAGGCAGAGGTACACGCAGAACTGTTGGTGAGAAAAGATCCATTCTTGCCTCTGGCAAATGAGAGAATATCATTTTACTGTTGTGATGATACTTCCTTGTTTTCTTTTTCATGTTGGCCTACATAAAACTGGTTTTAGTGGGGGGTGTTCTGAGAATCATGAAAGTACTTCTGCTTTAGAATATTTGAGAGTGTGTGTTTGTGTGTGTGTGTGCCTGCGTGCTTGCGGGCGGGCAGGTCAGCGGGTAGGCGTGTGTATGCGTGTTTGTGTGTGTGTGTGTGCGTGCGTGTGTGTGTGTGTACATTTGTTCGTCCTCTGTGAAATGGGTGTGTACACATGCGGGTGTGTGCATGCATGTGTGCACGCTCATTTCACAGAGGAAGTTTAAAAGATAAGCGCATACAGTGTATGACATTTTGATCTGCACTATAAGCGCAGTAAAAACTGGATAATGGGTTAGTCATCACTCAGTAGGGACTGGGCTGGCTGATCCTGTTCCAGCAGTCCTCTGGAGCAGCGACTGCACCTCCTTTGCTGAAACGCAGAGAGACATGCGCAGGATTTCACAGTGCGTTTGTGGGCATTCAAAAGGTGGAGAAAGTTCAAAAGTAATGTCAATGCATTATATACTGTGCACAATAAAAGGAGAATGAATTCCAGGTTGATGCAAGCAGTTCAGAGGTTAGAGCGGGTCACAGTCACAGGTCTCCAGCAGATGTTATTCTGTTGTTGTATTGTTGTCAGTGTTAACATGGCAACTTTGACAGAGTCACTCAAGTGAATCTTAAATATTTACACTACTTGCGCCCAAGTCCTGATAGGAGTAATTAATATAAAGAGAGCCTGGGTCACAATATTTAACTGAGTATCCTTGCCGTTGTTGGACTTTCAGTGTAAGTTGGTATCTGTGTCTATATGTGTGTATAAAAATAGCCATGACTATCTATGTTCCAAGAACGCATAGCTAACATGAAGGGGAACATTCCCCATGGGTAGCAGCGTGCTACTGTAACAACGGCGGTAGTTTGGCACAGTGGGTAAGGAACTGCGCTTGTAACCGAAAGGTCGTAGGTTCGATTCCCGGGTAAGGACACTGCCGTTGTACCCTTGAGCAAGGTACTTAACCTGCATTGCTTCAGTATATATCCAGCTGTATAAATGGATACAATGTAAAGTGCTATGTAAAAAAAGTTGTGTAAGTCGCTCTGGATAAGAGCGTCTGCTAAATGCCTGTAATGTAATGTAATGTAACTGCTATCTGAAAGATCTGCTTCCGGCAAGAAAGATAGAGCTATTACCAACACTGAGAGTCCTGCTGTCCCCAACCGTTAAATTACATTTTTTAATTATTTTTTTTACATTATTATGGACTAATAAGTTGTTTAAAAGGATTTTTGTTCTTGCTTTTTGTTACCATTGGATAGCAGGAAATGGAAAGTGAGCAGAAGCTTGTTTTCACGGAAGCAATTTTTCCATTCCTCTCTCGACAGGTTAAAGTCCCTGTTTACTTTAATGATGACACAACTGACCAGTGAAATAAAAATGTAAGGGATAAAGGCTTTGTCGTTGAAATTAGTTGCTCTTTTAGTTTAAATAAGCCAGTCTTTCTGTATATTACACAGTGCTGTATTCCACATAATTTTGCTGTTGGGAGACAATGGATATCAGTTGTGAGGACTAGGTTGCATTTTATGGTGATTAAAAAATATATCTATATTTTTGTGTTGCATTGTTGTCATTGCTCCTAGTGCAGTAACTGTCCATCCTAATGGTAGCGCACATTTCTGAAGTGATTTTTGTGAATTCATTTATTTTAATATTTTCCTGTATAATTTCAGCATCATGTGGCCACATTTGAAAAATAGTACTGTAATTCCATGCAGATTACTTCAATTTAGTATTTTTTCCCTTTTCAGTCTGAAAACGTTCAGTAGTGTCAATGCACCATGCTGCGTTAAGTGGGTCTGCCCAGTGTAAAGGTAGCGTTCAAGAGCCTCTACACATATAGCTGACTACAGCCTATGAGATTGAAGGCCCAGATAATCTGCCAGGTTTATGATTGCAGTTCAGATTAAAAACTCTGAGGAGCTGATTTTACACACTGAGTCTGAACCAGTTAGAGAGCAGGCAGCTAGAACTAGAGGCTCATTTGAGCATGCATGCAAAGCTAACGCACTGATTTCTTAGAAGTCAAGTCCGCAAAACAAGACCTTTAATTTTACGCGTGCCATCCACCAAATGGGGCAGCTCCAGACATAAGAGTCTAGACGCAGGTAATAAATGAGGAAGTACTTCCACTATAAACTTCCGAGTTGAAAGTAAACAGGATAGCTGTGTCCTGTGAACATCTGATACTAACCCTGCAAAGTTGAATAATGATCTCAGAGGATATGGGATATTATGCATTCACAACAAATACCAAATAAGGTTCATATGAATGGCAATTAGCCTAATTCGCTAGGGTTACCTTCCTTTCAAGGTTGCCAGACACACGTAATTCTCACGCTGATGGGAAAACCGGTTTTATTTCATTTTTTTCTGTTTCATCATGGTAGGCAGGATGGCAGGCCCTCTCTCTACCCGGTCTGCATATTTATGGAGTGCGCATGTCATTTTTTAGCTGTACTGGACTAAACAAGTATCGCATTTTCCACAGATGTTAGTTCACTCTTCTATGGACAAAAAATTGACTTTAAATAAATAAAAAATAATTATTGCAAGTTTTTCAATGAGATTTATTTAGAGAAAGGTCTGTAAGAGGCTCTTCCTCTGCAAAACTGGCCGAACTGCCGCCTCGGACATCCTTCAGATGCTCGTCGATCCTCATTTTCTCAGCTCAAACAGCCGTCGCCTGTGATCGTATCGGCAGAGAATCATTGATAGCTGGCTTCCAATGGAATGCGGTTGGACCAGAAATCGCAGCCAGGCAATGGCTGCCAAGTGTGTGAGGGGTGGAAGTAACAAATTATTATTTCTGAATTGCAATTAAATTAAATGGTGAATCAAATAGAATGCAATCAAATGAAGTGCTTCATCAAATTAAATACAATTATCCTAAATCAAGTATTGAAGTGTTAAAACACCATCAAATTAAATAATCCCTCAGTGATAAAATAGAATTATTTTCATAACATTTTATCTTTGTATTTGAACGCCTCAACATTTAATTATTTCCTAGCAGTTTAATCAATAGCGATTGATAGCACTTTATTTGATTCAACATTGAATTTATTTGCCATTTAATCGATCATTTAATCGAGTGATTCATGGCATTGCAGTGGCATTTAAATTCCGTTTCAGACAGACCTGCATGTTCAAGTTGACCTGCGTGCCAAAGCTTGCCTTGTGTTCACCTTTATGTGTTATCTGATGTACAACACCTGATGCACATGGCTTGATTTTATTTCCCACAAAACAAAAAAAATGTTTTTTAGCCTGTTTCTGCTTAAGACCGTATCTGAAACAATTGGGTGTAAAAGCTAGATTTAATCAGGACTTCATTTAATTCTGCTGTGTGATTTCCCTTTTCCTTTGACTGTGTTGGCCAGCTACGTACAGCATTATTATCATGCTTTAAATAATTTGTAGGCTTATGTTAGCATTCTGTGATAATGAGATCAACTATAGGTATGCCTAATATGTGACCCTTAGTGCTTACAATAGCATTCTGTTATTGAAAAGACAACACCCTGTGTTCTGATTCGTTGACAGCATGGCATTTTGGCGTGTGACTTTGTTTGAAGTCCTGTGTGAAAAGTTGGGGAGGCAGGTGCAGTATCGCTTGCTCGGGTGAACGCATCTGGACTGCGTGCCGTGGCAGATGTCGCACATCTGTTAAGAGATTGCCTTTGGCAGCTGCTGATTGCGACGTCCCAGTCTGCAGACCCGTATGAATCCCAGCAGCACAGGGCACTTGGCGGTTCTGAAACGAAGGGCAGTTTCCACGGGAAACGGTGGCGCCCTGAATGCCCTGGCATGGTAGCCTACGCTCTTATAAAGTCTGTTTTAGGCAGTGGGTCAGAAAATGCCAGCGGTGTAGGACGTGTGAAGTGTGGGTAGGCTGCACATGGGGCTTTGTGTGTATTTTTACACCTGGGCCACCCGTGCCCACAGCGTGAAGTGCAACCTGGTCTCTAATATACCGGCATGGAATAATACAGAAGTGTCTCTATTTGATATTGTCTAGATGTGTCATTTCATTTGTAAAATAAGTGCACTGTGACTGCCCACAAATCTTAACTCATAGTTACTTCATTTCTGTCTTCTACTTTAATATGAGAATCGTGTGTTATTCTGTCTGACCTTGTAAAGAGCATTCAGAATGCAGTTGGGGATGTCCAGCTGGTGGTGGCTGAACTGAGCGCGTGCGAAAAGCAGGGGGACCTCGCCGGCTCGGCCTTGGAGCCGCGCTGAGGTCAAGCGCGTGAGGACAGCGGAGCCTGCTTTTTTTTCCGACCAGGGAGGACTTGTTATTTCAGCGTCTCCTTTCCCGAATGATCGTTTTCCTAAATACAATTAGTGTTTATTTTGCTTCAGCTGCAAACTGTGCTGTAATTGTCACGCGGCCACGGATGACAATGCGTTCATTGAAATCCGAACGGTTTATGCGCCATCGATATGCCCAGAACAGAACCGGGCCCTGTTTCGTACATGACGACGTTAAAAAACGGGACGGATCTGTGTCTGCTATTGCATCATTCCTCTGGAGCCGGCAGCTGCGCTCGGCGCAGGGGACCAGTTAGCCGCCGCGGCGCAGTCGGACGTGAAGATGACGCACCGCGCTGCCCGTGCCTCCAGGTTATTGTTTGGCAGCCTGTGTCCTCACCTTGTTTCACCTCGTATCCTGCGCTGTGTGGGAATGCCGGCCTCCTCCGCTGCGCTTCGGGCCTGGGTTCTCTGCGCTCTGAATGCTGATGCCTGGGGGGGGGGGGGGCGTAAAACAGGGGTGCATTTATTTAGGGGGGCGCACACAGGAGCGCTCGCTGTGCGGGTCCCCATTCAGGCCTCAACAGCTGGGGCGGCGTCTCCTGAATCACGCATTGTGAGCGCCGCCGTCACACAAAAGCACCGATTGATGGGAAGCGAAGCCATCGGCCTCTGTAATTCTAACTAACTGTCCTAATCTTTCCCTTTTTCTCGGTAAGATGGCACCCATCCCTGGGAAAGAAGCTCAGAGCTAGCTAATTGCGTTGGGTGTGAAAGTAATGAATGCCTTGGGTTTGGGTGTTACCGTGGTTTTTATACTGACTGTTATGAGCTCGGTCTTTTTCGTTTGTATGCCTAATGAAGTTTGCAGTAAGGCAGTGAGTGTTATGCCTTCGCATTTCGGCTGTATTTCACCTTTCAGTACTGCAAGCTCGTGCATCCTTTTTTAAGGCCGGGATTTAACAAGCTTCGTCATCACAAAACTGTTTCCTGTTCTTTTCATTCTGTTATGCATTCTGCCAAATATGCAGAACACGACTTTCCTTTAGAATTTTTTTTCTGTTTATTCTTCTCATGTTTCTCATGTGGAAAAAAAATGGATGATTGAATGTACTGTATGTGTACACAGCTGAAGTCAACCACAGACCACAGACAAACATTTAAAAAATAATATGCATCGCAAACAGGAAGTGCATTTTGTACACTGACCCCACAGTATATTTTCAGAGACTGAGATCTTACTGCTGCTTTCAGCGTCTTTGCTGTGACTTTGCTGCAAATACAGGCTATCTGGGCTGCTAGGTTAGCATAGAATTGGTGGGTTACAGTATTGCCTAAATATGGTTTATTTTAGAAGAAGAAGCAAGTAAAACATTCCTTTATCATCCAAATTCAAATTCACTCTGGATGGACAGCAAACAGCCTCCAACTGGCCTGTTTTCACTATTGTATTTGTGAGTTTGTTCTGAGACCTCCAGATATGTGTAAATATCGGTTACTGCTAGACAATAGGCCATTTATTTAGGCCATTTCCTGTTTTGAACCAGAAGAGAAAAAAGCTCACTTCTCTCTTGGCTGACTAGGCAAAGGGCTTCCTCCAAACTGAGCTAACCTACTGTATGGCTGGTGTCTGCTTGTTTAAAGACAAAGCCGTTTTGAGAGGGATCAATTGAGGTCAGGCAAGCTTTCAAATGATTTATCATTCCAGTCCATAGCCATCAAGTGACATTTAAAAAATGTAGTATAGTTCCTAGTGATGGGTGATATTTGAAACGTGTCTATGGTATATCCTCTGCACTTGTTTAATAGTTAAGGTGAAGTAGTGCTTCTAGGGTGACACATTAGCATATGCGAATTTGGTAGCTATCCGGTGGCTTTTTGAATATTATGAAAAGCAACTCATCCATTTTTATATATATGTTAGCCTTGTTAAAACTATAACCTGTGTTTGCTTCTTTTTTTCTCAAGCAAGGAAATGGCATAGGCTTTGTTTCGTCCATCACAAATGAATTATTAAGTGAATATGCATTTTTAAACACTTTGGAACTTGAGATCTCATTCAGTTGGTTACCCTTTCGCCCCAGAATCATTCCATTTTCTTCCACACCGGTGGTTCAGACAGCATCTAAGACAGGTATCTGACAACATGGCCAGAATGAAGATGGTGGATCAGAGGCTTCTGAAAATGCAGCTCACAGCCATTCAGACCATGCGAATGTTAATTGCGGAGAGAGCCAGCATGGTAATTTAGAGTGACAACGAGAGATGTTGGCCTGGGCGGTGGTTATTTGGGAAATGGTAGGAACTGTCCAAAAGCCTTCCACCTGAAATGAAAGGTTTGTCTTCCCTTCTTCCTGTCTTCCAATCCAGGGTGAAAAAAACAATGGATTTGATGTACTCTACCATAACATGAAGCATGGCCAAATATCAACAAAGGAACTCTCTGAATTTATCAGAGAAAGGTAAGGCAATCATTTGTGTTTTTCTACGTTCATTTGCATGTTTCTCTACACCTCTCACCTTAAAATGTAGTATTTCTACTTTTAAAGTCGATGTCAGTGCAGAAATGGCAGTACAGCCATGGTAACCAAGACAAACAGTGCTGTTGATGCCCCTTAGACATTCTCTGGCATACAGTGTTAATTTAGAGCTAAATTTGAAGCAATTATTAGGCTCTCTTGAATGATGCCCATTTGCTCATTGAAGTCCTATCATTCATTTTAGCTTTGTCCGATTGGGAATGTGGATTTTTTGGAAATTATAATTAAATTGCTTGTATTTACTGTATTCCGAATTAATCACTTGTCCCTCCTCCCAACACAAATGAGTGACATTTAAGTGAAGGGTACATTTTTCTGGAAAACAAATGAAAATAGTTGGAAACTTCAATTATTGAACAGGCTGTGACGTCACCAGCCTAACCATTATATAGCTAATGTGTTCCAGACAAACCAACTACGTGCTTGTTTTTAGCTTCCCAGGTGTATTTCCTGTTAGCTTACATGTCTAAATTAACTACAAAGTACCAAAGGCAAACTATGCATAATTTCTTAGCCTGTGTTTACAATCAAAGAAGTTTCCTCCTCCATCTTCAACCCTAACATTGCTGGCTGGATAGCTAGAGGTAACATTAGTACTGTGAAATGAGCAACCGCGAGCAACAATGAGAAGGCAGACTCGATTATAGCTTAATTAATTCCATTATGTTGAACGTAATGGTGTTTGTATCATTGGAACTTTAAATTTTGAAATTTCAGATCCTTGCTGAAATCCTTATTGTCACCAGCTTCACACTGCCAGTAACATTACTTACAGGTCCAACAGAAAACAAGCCAACTCCTAAGTTGTTTATAATCTCCTTTGCTTATGTCTGCAGACGGCGCAGAAGAAAAGCAATTTCAGGGTTAACTCTAGTTCTTGAACGAGCTAGTCCTTTTGCTTTGCTGTATCTGGACTACTTCGCTAGCTAGCTCTGCAGCCACACCCACCCCTCCCCACACAGAAAACAGCGCCACACCCAGAAATGTCCCAAACACATTTTATAATAACAGGTACAGGTGCACGAATTTGGCGCACGTGCGTAAAGGCAGAGATTGCTGCATCATACATATGCCTTAGCATGGTTATTTTATAATATTTTATAGGTAAAAATCCTGCATACTATGCCTTTAACATATTATGTTTGCAGTTTTGAACCTGGCTAAACGCTTGCGCTCTATCAAATGCCCTGGAATCTGCATGGCACTTGACCTTTTACAGAAATGCGAATATTCCTGCAAGAAACTTACTATTATCTACTGCTTGGTTGTTCTGTTATTCGTGCTTGTGTGTGTGGCGCTTACCCTGTCACCACTGCAACCTGAGATTCTGTCAGACAAGTGGCATCAGTATGTGTCTGCTAGCATCGCCCCTCCCTTACCTGGTGCCTGTTAATGGGCACAGAATGAATGGCTGATGGAGATTCAGCTCGTGTGTTATGTGGTAGATGGCAGTTCGGTCCTGGTCATTGAGGACCACAGTCTGAGGGGCACTTGACCTCCTTTCTCAACTCTTATTTCAGTCACGGTCTGGATAGAGACTATTCAGCCTCTCCCAGTCCTGAGAGTGCCAGTATTGCCCCCCCCCCCCCGGATTGTGGTTCACTGGGCCCGTATCTGAGTAGCCCGTGGTATCAGCAGCTCATTCTAAACGGGCACTGGGGCTCTTTAACAGTAGTTGCACGTACCCCCAGCGGGTGGTGGGCCCATTGATTCCGGACTCGATTGTGACCGTTTCCTGCCTCTTTGTAGTCGCGAGTGAGAAAGTTATGTCTTTTATCTTAATCATTTCCTCTTCTGCTTGCATGAGATGCTTCATAAGCAAAATGTGACTGCCGAGCGGTCGCTGCCGGGCATTTTTTGGCTTTTCCTGTGTGTTTCCAGGACAGGGACTTTTCACTTGTACTTATATTTTCTGCCACAAAGTGGAGCTGCAGTATATCCTATCAGACTTCTGAGAAAAAATGGTCCTGGAAGCTGAAAATTTCACAGGGAAGTTTGTTTTAAATTTGACATTGCAGTATTAAAGCAGCACATATTTAAATGTTGACATAAGCAGTTCTTTTTTGGCATTTACGTTTTCCAAGCTTATAAAAGGAACTAGTATTATGAATACAGTG
The DNA here is from genome assembly GCF_013347855.1 of Anguilla anguilla. Classification (NCBI taxonomy): domain Eukaryota; kingdom Metazoa; phylum Chordata; class Actinopteri; order Anguilliformes; family Anguillidae; genus Anguilla; species Anguilla anguilla. The sequence goes on along the minus strand of NC_049214.1, from coordinate 8,740,247 downwards.
ATTGATGAAGTCATGAGCAGATGTTGAACTGTCTCAAAAGGAGGCCAGATCTGAATTGTTTAATATGTAGATTAATTCTACAGTCAGCCTTAGCAAACAATGCCTTTCCTTTGAGAAATAGCGTGTTCAAAGAAAGTATTTAGCAATGCTTTTGATCTCCTATAGAATTGCCCAGCAGAATTGCGTAGCAATGTAGCTGTGCTCCCATTATTGTTCAAGGAAAAAAAAGGCCATAAAAAGTTGACATTTTTGTCATTCTTTCTCATATATATATAAAAAATTTTTAACAATGTAAAAGTAGTTGTGGAACCCTTAAGCTACCTTTCTCACCGTTGACCCTGTTGTCATGCATAATTTGCTCCCTTCCTCAGGTCAGCTGTTCAGCTCAGGGCTCCTCCCTTTACAGGAACTCAGTGTTCACAGTGGGCTGTGAGGGCAGCCTGCACCACCGCCTGCGGTCATGCATGCAAACTGCTCGTCAATAAAATGCCACACTGAAAAAAAAAAACTCAAAATGAGTCAATCATAAGTTTTTTTTTTTTTTTAAGTCTTATATTTAGACTTAATGTCTTATTTCTATGACTTTTTTTGCTAAATAAGACAAAGCAATTGGCATTGAGGTTAGACAGTTTTTCTCATTTCAAGATTTGCCAATAGGGTAAAAACAATTTTACTTGTCAAACAATGTAATGTAAAACAAGCTTTACTACTTGAGAGAAATAAAAATGTATTTATAAAGATTTTATCTCATCACAAGACTAAAGCACTTGTTAAGATGGCCTTTTTGCAGTGCACAAATGCCTCAGAGGGAGGAGTATTCTTGCACACCTGCCATATGAGATGTTAAGCTTGACTATCAGGCACTGTTTATTGTTCTTAGCTGCACTCTGGTTTCGCATACAGGTGGTGCTTTTGTTTGGCAGCTCTAGAATTTATCACCTCCTTGTTCAATGGTACTCAACAGAAAGGAAGCATGGGTCTAATTAATTTCATTTGTGAGTTTGTTTGGTGATGGTATAATTGGATACAGTGTAAGTCGCTCTGGATAAGAGCATCTGCTAAATGCCTTTAAGATGTAAGGTAATGTCATGATGATGGTTTATGTTCCAAAAAAAGTGAAACTTCGATGGTCATCGCAGATTTCACATTGTAGCATTGGTGTAATATAGCAGCAAGATGCTAATGTGGCTGATACATGACAGAAATATTGGAAGAATGTTGCTGCCTGGGATTGTGGCCCCTGCAGCATTCTAATGTGTTCACTGCGGTTTAGCGCCCCCTGGTGAAAGAAAAAAGGCATAATGTAAATAATGCGTAATACAATGCTTACAGTTTGGATCTAGAGGGTATCTGACAAGGAAATGAAGTCAATTCATATGCAAGTAAAAAAAAATATATAAAACTGGGACACAGCACAACATGCATGTGTGTGGACCCTACCCCACTGCCAAATTTAAACAGTCTTTCATAATATAACGGCATCGACAACAATAACAGATGAACAAATACATTCAAAGGAGAACATAGGGAAAATGAAATTACGCATTTAAATTTACTGAACATGACCGCATGCACGAATTTATGAAGAGCATACAGTTGGCTCCTCTAATATTTACACACCTGGTGCGCATATTCTTTGCGTAGCCACAGCGATATGTGCCTTTTACACAGTGTTCTCATCGGAACGTGTGCGGGAGCCGGTCCCCTGTTATTGGAAAGGCTTCTATGGATTGTTATTTCTGCGATGCCATGGACAGAGCGCGTATGACGCCTCGTGGCGAGCGGTCAAAAAAAACTCTCGGTAATTGTAGCCCCGGCTGGAGTGCTCGCTCTCGGCACGGTATACCACCGCGGCGCAAGGGGAGGCCTGGAGCTGAGAAATTAAACCGGAGACATAGGAACGCGTCAGGATGGAACGAGAAGCAGAAACATTGCACTGTGACTTCTGTGGCCTATGCTGTGCAGAGCTTACGTAGTTATTACATTAGACTCAATTGCCTTCATTGGGCCTAATCCGCAAGCAAATGCCGCGCGCGACAATTATTTTTGTTTAATTTGGCCACTTCCCTGTGATACTTAAATGGCTCTCTGACTTCATGAGGGCCTTTCATTTTCTCTCTGCCAGAGATTTGTGAATTAAAGTAATGGCTGCTGTGTCTGTCTTTACCAGAACCATCTGCGTTTTCAGGAGGATGGTTATTATACGTGTCTGTCCATGGTTTCTGCATTACATTCACTTGGCATAATTTACCGCAGACACTCCTCATAAATTGAATAATCATAATTGTTACTCGTGCCAAATATTTTGGGAAGATTTACTTTTAAAAGGTTGTTTTCCCCCTGTAGATCTGAAATGCAACTAGAACTACTGTCCAGTTACTGTGTTGGGGAGGGTATTGAGGCTTCTTGAGAAGGCTGGAAGAATTTAAATCAGTAGACTTGTTTTCTCAGCACATACACAAGGATAGAAAGTGCATTTGTTTTTGTTTTTCCCCCTACCAATATCAATAGTATATATTACAATTGTAGAATTGCTTTCTTAGTAAGTGACTATTAACTGGTATTACTGTATAACTATACATGTAGCTTTATATGTCTGCTGTTTTTTGTTCCTTCTGTTGAATAAATGTCTCGCGTGAAATAAATTTTTCGTCATGGAGAAATCTCTGTTACCATCTCGCTCTCCTTCCGTGATCAAAAGACTGCAGCGGAACTTGAAATGTATTTGACATAAATTATTCACAGTCTGAGCAAAACAATGTTTTAAGTCTTGTGAGTTCTGTCAGTTCCATTCAGCATAAATGGGGAGTTGGTGAAGCAGAGTGAGCTCATTTTAACACAGATCGTTTTCCAACTTGAATCGAAATGTATCTGCAAGCGCCCAGCCTATTAAACCGTGCACTTCGTGCCGTAGCTTAAATATTTGAAGAATTGTATTTGTTATGTACATTTTTTATAGTTTCTTTTTGCAGGCCTTTCTTGCATGAAGTGTTGTTATAGAATTAAAAGTGAAGTGCTGCTGTCGTGCGCTGATTGTGTTTCTCCTCCAACAGGGCTACCATTGAGGAAGCATATGCAAGATCAATGACCAAACTGGCCAAATCAGCTAGCAATTTCTCCCAGCTAGGGTAAGTTTCAAGGGTTCCGTTCCATAAAGTAATACATCATGTGTGTGTGCGTGCCTGACTGTCAGGCATTTATTTTAGTTAAACTCGAATACACCGCTGACCTCCCTGTCTGGACAGAATTTCTAATTGTGATTGGACAGGAGTGCTGCGGGGTGACACATAATTGGCTGTAGCCTAAGCCGGGGAGAGAGGGCTTCATTCAACAAGGCGGTTCCCGTCTTACGTGACCAGGCATTCAAAACTGGCAAAAATTAGGGAAGTGTTCCTGGAACCCTGTATAATGTCAGGACTGACAGTCACCGTGCTGCTGAGAAGTCGATCGGTGATGGGGTTTCTTACTGTGTTTACAATTCTCCTTCACCAAATTACCATGCCTGTCCATTGTGCAGTATTGCATGCTTATCCATCACCTCAGTGTCAGTAAATGTGCAAATGCTTTTTTTACACCTTACATTTATCCATGCATTAGTTGGATATGTTTTACAATGTCATTTTTCTTAATTTTGGATCCATTCAGGTGGGTACCGGGCCACCCATAAGTGCTGCTGAATGTTTTCAGTTGGGCGGGGTGTCATAAGTCACGCTCCATCCCCCTTTCTTTGGTCATCGTGTTTTTCCTCCTTGCAGGACCTTCGCACCGGTCTGGGACGTGTTCAAGACCTCGACCGAGAAGCTCGCCAGCTGCCATTTAGAGTTAGTTCGGAAACTTCAGGAATTAATAAAAGAAGTTCAGAAGTACGCGGACGACCAAGCGAAGGCGCACAAAAAGGTCTGAGTCTCGTTCCGATTGCTTTCGTTGGCCAAATGTCGGATGACAGATTGCCGTGCAGCCGTGTCAGCGTAGTGGGGTGCTGCATTGTGGGGAGTTGCATTTTATGGATGTCCCCAGCTTGCGTCATTTCATATAAATGTATGAGGCAACCGGTTCTGTTGTCTCTAGTCAAACATGAACTCTGAATGAGCTGCACTCTTACGTTAAAGTCACACGATGATCCACATAACTCTCTCAAGTTGGGGAAACAAAGGAAAGAAAGCAAACTTCTCTTTTGTATAAAAAGAAGTAATACAGGAATTCAGCCTTCGCTTTTATCTTTTTTCTGAAAAGGAAAGCGTACGCGCTGAGAGCTTTTAGCAGGGCGATGAATGCTGTGTGAAGCGCTAACGTACGCTCACGCGCTGCATACCACTGACCGCATGCCCACAGACATAAACGCTGTGAGCCCGCGGCGGGCGCGTGGGCGTGAGAAACGCGGCGGCCCTGCCGGCCGAGCCTCCGTCTCACGCTAGCCCTCCTCAGACGGTAACCGCCGTGCGGGCGCTTTCAGACGGCGGCTTTCGCAAACCTGAGGGGGGAGCGCGGCAGGCAGGCCTGGAAGCGATTTCCGTCGGCGTGGCTCGGTCCTTCGCCGTTTCCACGGTTCCCTGCACAATGGAGTTCCTCCGTAGGAATTCCTTTTCTCGTTCTGCGAGGGCGAAGTGCCGTGTGCTGATTTTCTCTGTTAGAATGAAGACGGACGGACGGCTCAAATTAAAAGCCTTCAAATTCCACGTTAACGTGGGTGTCAGCTGAATGCGTAATAGACACTACTCCAAGAATTTAATTTACTACTGCCTGGCTGTGCTTTTGTGGTCCATTATGGGAATTATAGCATTGGAATCCTGAGCGAAAACATGGCTTATTTACACCGACATACACATTTTATTTTAAGCGTGGAAGCGTTTCTGTAAATGAATGTGGAATCCCGTGGACTCAGTAGCATTAAATAAAGCACAGTTACGGCCACAGAGGGAGACGGAGGAGAAATGGAACTGATAAAGAGTGAAACAAACAGAGTGAATTATTGATGGTGTGGCCGCTTGTGTTTTCCGCCGGTCATATCCCATGGCTTTTTCTTCCATGTTCATAAGCGGTGGTGGCAGGTAGCCCCCCCCCCCTTCACAGTTTGTGCTGACATGTCTGTATCATCCAACCCCCCCCCCCCCTCCCCCATCCTCTGACAGACGAAGGAGGAAGTGGCGACCACCCTGGAGGCGGTGCAGAACATCCAGACCATCTCTCAGGCCCTGCAGAAGTCCAAGGAGAACTACAACGCCAAGACCGTGGAGCAGGAGCGGCTGCGGAAGGAGGGGGCGGCGCCCAGGGACGTGGAGAAGGTGGGGCCCGCCTCCTAATCGCCAAACGCTTGGCAAAGGCAGCGTCCGCGTTGGCGTTAGCCTTCACGTCACCCTCTCTGTTTTCTTGCCTCTCTTTTTTTCTGCACAGGCCGGGGTGAAGGCCAAGAAGGCCACGGAGTCCTATAAGTCATACGTGGACAAATACGCCTCGGCGAAGTCTGAGTTTGAGCAGAAGATGGCCGAAACCGCGCAGGTAATCCTGGTTCTTGTCGTCTGGCGCTGGCCGCGGTTTCCCCGCCCGGTGTTTTGTCTCCGTCCCAACACGAGCGAGCTGCGGGTGTTCATCATTCCCATGATTCAGCTGGGGAGCAGGAGGCTGTCTGAGCCGGGCCTTTTGGCCGCCTGCTCCACGCGAGCGATGGTAAATCAACATTTCTGTGAGGGCGGTTTGCACCCAGGCGCACGGAGTATCGTAAAATCATAAACACACGATGCTTACGTCTTTGCCGAAATGCGGAGAGGCCTAGGCCTGCTGTTTACAGTGGGGGTCCCAGCACTGATGGAAGCCATCTCTCTGGATTTGTGGTGCTGCCCAAAACCCCGTGGAGCACCCTCACGTTGCCGCGGTGAGCAGGACGGTCCCGTAGTAAACAGGCTGGGTTACATAATTGCGGAGGAGCACAATGTCTGCCTCATTAAAAACCCATCTAGCGATTCTGCGGCAGGGAAAGTAGAAAGAAGATGAGCTTCCTTCCCAGAACAGCGGCCCTTCTGGCTGCAGAGTGAAGGCAGTTCTCCTTTACTACCACACTGGGGGGGATAAGAAGTACATAATACCCATCAAGCAGGCAGGTAATGAAGAGTAGTAAACCCTTTTAAAGATGGCCGCCAATTTGGGTACTCCTGCTACCACACAGGTTCTCTTCCCAAGTCACAGAATATTTCTGTGTTTTTGTGAGTGTTCGGTCTTAATGGCCTGACGCCTGGTTTTAGGGCTTCAAACCGCAACGGAGAACGCGGGTCACTGCTTACACGTTTCAGCTGTTTTCGGTTTGTGATTTAGCCTCAAACTTCGCGAAGCACACGTTTCCTGCGACGGCTATAAAAAGTCCCACAACAGTTGCTATGGTAAAGGAAGTGTTATGTCTCTCGCTGGATGTGTTTGGAGGATGATCGTGTATTCCAAGCCCAGCTCAGTGTGTCATTTTTAAAACATTCCACGCTGCGTCTGAATCATCTCCATCTTATTTTCCCCCTTTAATGGAATCCGTCCGTGAAAATCTGATTAGAAGCATATGCAACTGATTGGATAAGCTAGAGAATTAAAATGAGATCAACAGCCGTTGGCCTCAATATCCCCGTCTACTGCAGGAAAAAAACAGATAGACGCACTGTTTCTAAGTTTGACAAAGCATCTTTTCCCCAGAGAAAACAAAATCACAAGTGTATTTCCTGAAATCAGAAATCAATGGTTCATCTGAAGTTTTGTGTTCGTGGAGTTCTAAACAACACTTGCAGATGTTGAATGTGTTCATATGTTAGTGCGTGTGTGTGTGTGTGTCTTTTTCCATGTGTGTATATTTATATGGACACAATCATCCTTCAATTTGCAAACACACTATGATTATGAAGTTTATGCTTATTTATAGCCATTCCCTTGGTTTACCAAAATATTGTCCGGCAAAGACATGCTAACAGCTGGAAGTAAACATCACCATTAAAGTTGTTTTCGTCCATAACCCCTGTTTTCAAAAACCAGAGATAATACCGCCTCCGCATAGCTTATGCACAGGCCACCCCAAATAATTGACATCTCCTGTTGGGATGCATGCCGGTGGCATCGGCACACGGACCACCCAGGGAGAGGACACGAGATGTGGCTGAACGTGACGTTCCCCTGCGCCCAAGCCCGCCCCCCCCCCCCCATCAAATGAAGAGCCTTTCAGCTTTCACAGGGACCGTCTCTTCTGTGCCTCTAATTTCGCATCGCTAGCCTAGCTCGCGTTTGAAGGTCATATGATCTATTCCTGGGCTATTCGCTGCGCTAACAAATGCAACATGTGCTAAATGTGGACCTGTTTAAAAGTGGGTTTGTTTGCCTCACGCCGAGGAACAAACTACAAAAAACGGAGTTTTGTGTTTCAGCTGACGTTCAGTGCACCTTTATCGCTGTACAGTTAATGACACTTTTTATTGTCGTTTTGTAGAAATTTCAGGACATAGAAGAAAAACACATTCTCCACATGAAGGAGATCATCCAATCATATTCCCAGTCCATAGAGGAGACACACATGCAAATAGGAGAGGTGAGTACGCCAAATCGCCTTCCATTTGCAAAGAAACCCAAAACAGAGCAATATCTCCAGTATGATCTAATGGCAGTCTCCACGCAGCGCGTTATATTCCAGTGTAGTTAATGAAATGCTGTTTGTATTATCTTCGTCGTAAGCGCACATCCACATCCACCTATGAGGATGCATTTTATTTTTGAGGAAGAGGAAATCACCTTGAGAGCAGGGTGTGTAGTTTTGTGGATATTGTAGTCCTTACTCTAGTTTAGTGCTGTGGTGCCTTGACAGTATGCCAGATCAGTGAGTGTGGCCTGTGATCCTTGTAATTGTTTAACTGAGAACCAGGAAACATTCTACTCAGGTGTTTACTTAAACCAAGTAAAACAGTAATCAAGCGCATATTCAGAATGCAGAAAGGGGTTGGTAATGTGTATTTTATGGGTAGAGAAATGGAAAGAATAAGATGTGTCCCCAGGAGGGCTGGAGTAGTCTGGTTTAGGGCAAAATAGGTTAAAAACAATGCGACTGAAACACAAGAATACCAATGAATAAAATGTACGGTTCAGTAGGTGATAAATGTATTGAGCAGGCAAAAATCTTTCTTTATTTAGTATAGTATAGTTCCATATCCATAGTTCTGCCAGTGCTTGAAGTGGTTAAATGTGTGCATTTCTGTAAAAGTTGTACAGAAGAATGTATCTTTGACTGTTGACCTGCCCTGTGAGTACTTGCTGTTCCTGAGGGAACTGGACCAGACTTCCGTCTCAGACAAAACACAAACAGGACACAGGATCAAAGGCGCAACCTTTAGAGTTATTGGTCTCCCTAAACCAAGACAAATAGACTCTGTTCTTCATGTGTGTTACCAGTTCTCTGACTTAGGTGTGTGTGTGTGTGTGTGTGCGTCTGTGTGTGTGTGAGAGTGAGTGAGAGAGAGAGAGTTTGATTTTCATTTCAGTTCTAGTGAAAGAAAGCCTTTTTCACTGCATTTTCTTTTTTGCTTGCTTGCGTGTGAAGGGCTGCCATTTGGCTAGCGGTCATGGGGGGGCGCCACATCTACACGGAACAGCGGAGCGCCGCTTCGGCTGCGGCTAATTAAAAGCAGCCCGGAGGTGGCGGGCGCGCTTTCAAACAGCTGGGAAACGGAACCGCCGCGGCGCGCTCGCGATCTCGTGACGAACTCGCCTAAGTGGCCCGGCCTGCCGCCCGGCCCCCATTACCGCCGCCTGCTCCGAGCGCCGTTCTGTGCCGAGAGCGGGTCTTCTGCCACGCTCCGCGTGCGTGACGCCGCCCTGCGCGTGTGTGCGGAGCCCCAACGCTGACACGCGCGCGGCTCCCGCAGCGCCCCGGCGCGGCCTCCCTCCCACACCGCGCGTCTTCCTCGCAGTTTACATCTGCTCGGTCCGCCGTATCATCTCAGCCCGAGCGGCTTATCGTGTCGCGCGTGCTTTTAGAGCGCCGCTCCGGGTGGTAAACTGAAGCGTGTGGGAAGTGAGGTCGCCTTCCCTTTGTTTGGCTGCGAAACTGCGTGAAATGATTTTACCGCTACGTAAATTGTGTGATCTATTGTATGGTCTTTAGCTGTGTCTATTTCGATGTCTTTGTTCCAATGATAGTTTACTACTGTCAGAAGGTGATAATCAAAGTAGGTTTATTCAGACTATAGCTGGGAGACCAACACTTATTTGTGTCTTGGATTCCTGGAGCCCAGCTTCCTGTGTTAGTGTCTCTCTAATTTGATATCAATGAAGTTTCTGACAGCCTCATTTTACTTCCTGACTAAGGCAAAGTGTGTGCTGTACTGCCTACACCAGGGCGTGAAACTTCAATATTTGATAAGACTTATAGAAAAGCAGTTTCTTTACATGAATCACATATTTAACATAATTTCCTCTTTAGCTAAGGTAACTCAAAAAGGAAGAATAGTCTAATCTATTGTTCCATTAATTGATATATGTTAAGACTTCCATGAGTGTCAAAGTGAATAAAAATTGTGATGGTTCAACGTAGTGTAACGGTTTTATATATTCGGGGAGGGGGCGTTGCTTACTTAAAGGCACTGTTTCCGTGCTTGTGTGAAAAGAAGGGCGGTGGTAGCGGCACGCGGGTGATGACATCACACCCCTCTCCCTCCTCGCGGTCGCCGCGGCAGCACCTGACAGGTTGCGTGTGCTGAAGTGAGCATTTCTCTCCCCGCGCCCGCGCTTGCCCGCCCGGTTAATGCACTCCGCCGTGCCGGTGGGCGGGGGGGGGGCGCTCCTGTGGGCTGGCACGAACGCGAGCACGAACGTCTGAATCGAATCGGTCTGTCCAGACCCCTCCCTCCTTCCTGTCCTTTCTCTCCCGCAAGGAGCGAACGTGTGGAGCTCCTGCTGGGCTGCGTGGCCGAGGCTAAATAACATGAAGTAAAATGGCTGTAAAGAAACGTGCCGGAAGCCGCAGACTGTGACAGGCGGGGAGCTGGAAAAGGCACAGGGAGCTGTGGGGCCTCGTGGACACGCTGTATGAAAGAGATCTTTTTAAATGACATACTGCGCCTGTCATCGTTTCTGAGCGTTCGACACGGAACGTAGCCCCCGAGGAGGCTGTCTGTCAATCATCCAGCCCTTTAGGTTACATCACGTCCCATCCTCTGACAGTCACAGAATATTTCACTGATGACACAGGAAAAAAAAAAACGCTGATGAATTTTAGCTTCACACGCTGTTTTCATATCAAATTTTTCCCGGTCTTTTTCAGGTTCACAAAGAGTTTGTAAACAACATGGAGAACACTACAGTGGAAAGTTTGATTCTGAAGCTGGCTGAAAGTAAGGGGACTGGCAAAGAGAGACCTGGTAAGGGCCTTAACTGCTTACTACATCTGTGGTGAGGGATACGAGCTCCGTCATGTCACCTTCAGCTACGCAGTCCAGGGGAAGCTTTCCAGAAACATCACATCTGAACGTCATTGAAAGAGCCCGTTCCTGGCTTTAGGAAAAAAAAAAATGTCTTCCCGAGCTAAACAGTGAAGAGTCGTAGAAGTTTTCCTTGATTACTGTAGCATAGCGTAGTTTACACAAGAGTAATTGTCGAGCCATGACCCCATAAAAGCCCGTTTTGACCGCTCGGTCTAGGAGTTAAGCAAAGCCGCACTACTTGTCACATGCTAACTGGAATGTCAAGACTGCCTCCCTTTTCGGGAGATTAAATCTATTGACTCTGATAGGTTCTCTGGGTTCTAATTACCTCGCTCTTTTTTCCCCCCCTACTCTCTCTGTCCGTTTCCCTCTCTTTCGAATGCTCTCTCTTTTACGCGCCGTTTCTGCTAATCAGTAAAGGAAATGTTGTCCTGTTGTCATTTATTATTTTATTTAATAAATGACCGCCCCAGTCATTTTTGCAGCACTCTTAAGGGAAAAAAAAAAAGTTTATTCTTATTTGTATTAAATAGTTTTGGTACCCATTTGAATCAGAATTGGGAAAAAAAAAAACATCTTGACTTTTAACTAGACCTTACTTGTGTACCACTTTGACCTATAAGTACTATAACAGTGAAGCCACTCAGCTGGTAGTGTGCACCATGCACCATAAATGTGTCATAAAAACACTCATCTCCAAGTTACTCATTCTCAGGCTGCAAGAAGGGGGTTCTTAACAAAGCAAGGGACTGAGTAGATAAAATAGACTGCTGCGATAGTTCACGTTAAGCATTTTCCCAGCACTTGTGTTGCATTACATCAGACACTGCAAACAAAGGGGTTTCTTAAGTGTGTTTGTGTATACACCCGGGCTGACCTCTGTGTCCAGACACAGCACATAAGCATCAGGAGTGATCATTTGTTTTGACAGCAGAATTAATTGAGGCTAAAACAGTCGAAATTCCTCTCGTATCAAGCCGTTCATTAGAAATCGCGCTCCGGCTTGGGGCCTGTCAGAAAAATAACCTGTCCCCCCGTGATTAAATAGCAGAGCGATGGCCGGTCCAGTGCTTTTGAGAGAGAGGTTGAATAAACTTTCTACCGCGGAAACAATTCTGGAGTGACACGCTGCAAGGGGGTCAGAGTGTGCATTGATATCCAGCTGAGCTGTCAACTGGCACTGAGCCAGGCACGCAAACCCTCTGCCTCTCCAAGCGCCTCGTCAAGCGTGTGCAATTTCGAAAACCATCCTTCTCTCATGCGTGAGTTCGGGCCTCCGACAAAAAAAAAAGAAAAACGAAGCCTCTTCCGTTCATATAAACCAAGTCCGCAGTCTGCTTACAAAATGTTTAAACGATGCCTAATGGGTCCCTGATTCCCTGACTTACTGTAGGTAAGTTTGGCATGTCTGTTGTTTAGACTTATGTGTGTGTGTCTGCATGTGTCTGAGCGTGTCGGTGTGTGTCTGTGTCCGTGTGTCTCCTTGTGTGTCTTTGTGTGTGTGTGTTTGTGTTTTGTGTGTGCTAACTTTGTAAAACGGAATCAAATGGCAGTGTGGCTGTGTATCTTTTGTTCTTGTGTTTTTCTTGTCTTAAAGCCCTGTGCAGTTTCTTTCCGGATGAGCTGAGTCATGCGATGCGGACTGTGCGTGTGCAGCTTCTGGGGCAGCCTTTAAAGGAGACTGCGCTGCATCGCCCTTAATGATCCGCCTGTGCTCAGCTCTCCTTATTTGGGATTACAGGATGCCCCGAATAAAAAGCCCAAGCCTCAGGTTTGGAGAGTAACTCCAGTCCTGCTTACGCTGCCTCGTCATCATTAAAAGGAACGGCCCCGCTACCTGCCGTGGTCCGGAGCCGGGGGCTGTTGGGGGGGGGACTAGTTTTAGATGAGCGTGGCGTTTTGTTTTGATTGGACGTGAGCGCGCTCGGGAGTCACGTCACCGTGCTGGCCGGGAGCACACGGAGAGCCCCGATATCGCGCGGCGGAGTAGATCCGTTATCGGTGCACTTCATCCGCTTCGCTCGCTGATGCCTGCCTCTCGTGACTCCTCTGCCTGCACGGCGCACTGAACAATGCGTCAGTTCTGCCTCCGACGGCTGCTCTCAGGGGAGGCTATATTGAACCACCACCACCGTATTTATTTGACTTAAATATCATTAGGTTTGTTTTTTCAGGTCAAGGAATTTAGTGTGGTAAAACACTGCTCCAGGCTCCTGTGTGGTCTGGTAGTAAACACCGTTTCCATTTCCTATAGGTGCATTAGCTTTTGCTCATATATATACAAAGAAAAGCACTTTGAAGAGAGCTATTATTTCACTTCCGAGGAGAACCAGTACCCCCATCTCATATGAATTTTAGATTAAGAGTTTGAGCCACTGATAAAAAAGGTTGATTTTGAGGAGATGCCATTCTTGAGCTGTTTCATAGACTGTGTTATGCTGGTTATTGTATTGCTACCATATACACTGCTGACTATTTTTTTTACACAAATGAATGAATCACTTCATCAATCTATACTCTACAAAGTAAAACATTGATTGTGCTATATATTACTCATAAATGATTAAAATGGAATTGTACGCATGTGACACTGAATCAACTTTTAACTGACTGCCCTTCTTTCTGCTATGCAGATTCATATCTGTCATCTCTCTAACTGAACTGTCAGAGTTGAGAATAATTTTTATATCAAAACGGCGAGGCATTTTGCATGGGTGCTCTGCTTATGTAAAAGCTGGCGGTCTCTCAGTTCCGTCTTTATGAACATTGCATTATTCATGGGGTCTTTTTAGCATTTATTGGTTAAAGTATGCATTAGAGAGTCTGCAGAGCCAAATTAATATTCATGATGAGTGTGGCCCCCAGCCTTTTCCTGGCATCCAGTTCACGTTTTTTAAAAACCCGCCACCCTTAAAAAATGCAGCCGTTGCTTTAAGAAACGTAGGAAACCTGACGTCCCTCTGCAGCACCGGGAGGTAAAATATGTAAAATTGATGAACAGGAAATGAAGCGTGGCCTTTGTTTTTCTTCTCTGGGTGTTTTTGTTTATGCATGTATGAATGAGTTTTACCGTAAACACTCATACATCTGTTTTTATTACAGATGAGATCACGGTCATCCATCAGTGCAATCTAGATCTATTTCTTTCTCTCTCTCTCTCTCTCTCTCTTTTTTTTTTTTTTTCGTCCACCAAAACCTAAATAACGCTGACACACTGACTGACTTTATGCCTCACACATTCCTGGAAGAATGCACTGTTTAGACGATGGGGATTTGCGTTTGCTTGCTTTTAAATGCCGGCTGTTTGTAAACGGAGGAGCTCTGCATGGCTGGTGTGGATTGAGGCCCGGTGTTTACTCTTTGTTTGCGACGAGGGTAACGGATCTCGCCGATGGTCACCAGACGCGCGGTGCGCACGCCGCCATCGCGCTGCTCTCCCCGCCGCGTGCCATGCAGGCCCCTCTGAGCGATCTGACCGAGCACGTGACCGTTTGACACCGTTTCTTTTTTCTGTTTCTTATTTAGGACCCGTTGAGTTTGAAGAGTGCAACACTGCCATTGCCACTGAAGGTTAGTAGCCCCATGTAGCCCCATGTAGCCACTCTTGAAACCCCTCGGTTTATAAAATAATATAAAACAAACAACGCCTGCAGATTGTGTTATAATAAAACGGTCAAACGTGATCATTTCATGTTGAATGCCTTCTCATTAGATGAAGTATATTGTAAAGTTAACTAAAATCAACCTGCTGTCCTTTCATTGTTATTTTTCCCCCATTGTTCCTTGCATTTTGTGTTTGTGTGTTTAGTTTTGTTTATATTTGTGTTCTTGGCTGGAATATTGATTATAGTAATATAAACAAAAATATTGGATTGTGCTAGCATTACTGTATTTTATTTATTTTAGGTGGGGAAGTACATATTTAATTTTAATTTAGTATAAAATTGGATCGCTTGGCAACATTTAGTCTACACTATTTAGCATTTTTCAACCAAAGGTATTACCAATAGTTTCATCGTTATTTGCTTATATTTTTTTTGACTTGGCTGACTAGGAGCGAAACCTCGGAAGAGAAAAGCTTTTGCCATTCCTGGGCGCAGAAAAGACAAGGACACAGATTCAACGTAGGTGTTTTAAACCTCTCGTCGCGGAATTATTTCCAGTATTTTTAATAGCTTATATGTAGCCTACATTCACATGCTGTATAGCAGATCATTCCAGTGTGCCTCAGAATTCTCTCCAGTGTTCAAATGAAATAAACCTTTTGTAGTAGATCAATGCTTTCGATTTTGAGGAATCCCGCTTGTTTCTTCATTAAAGCTGTTAATCTGCTTTGGTTCTGTTTTTCTTCTCATGGGGATTTCACAAATTATTATACAGAATATGATGAGTCTGAGGAAGTTTTTCTTCTTTTTCTCCTCCGCTCTCAGGGAATCCACAGAGGCTGAATCTGTTGTAAGTACTTTGCAATGTTGGTGATTTTTGTAATAGTAGCTTCAAAGCTTTCTATGACCCAAAAGACTGTGGCTTAAAAGTTTCTCTTCTTTCTGGAAAGTATTTTTATGGCTGCTTAATAATAAGCAACTGGATTCTCTATTTGAAATGGTTGGCCCATCTTTTTATTTATGATTTTTTCTTTTATATTATTCCGTATTCTCTGAGTTTTTAAGAGAAGCCAATACAGTCACGTCCGTAACCTTATCAAGAACTATTATGCTGTGTGCACGGTCCCAAATTCATTTTCCTCATAAAGGAAACACTTCTTCTGCTTTTTTTGTGTCACTGCTGTCTGTTTAAACAATCTCTCTTTGTCTGTGCGCCGTATGTATGTTATTCCAGAAGACCTCCAATGGAGCTCCCCCTGGCTATTATGGGACAATAGATTTCCAGAACGCGGTAAGTAAACTGCTGTGGGCACAGTCCATTTCCACACATGAGTGACACTCGCCATTGTTATTTCAGGGGAATTCCGGCTCTGAAGTGGGGCATGAGTGTGTCGTGTTAGACTTGACGTCCGTTAGATGGGTTCAAATGCTTCTGGCCTGCTTGGTTAGCGCCGAGCCTGGCTTGTGAGATCGCTCACGTTTTACACCTGGGGGCAGGGCTTTGGCAGTGCATACCAGCGCCATTCCGCGTTGCGTGCTAATGATACACACCAAGTGCTTTTTTACTACGTCACATTGGACATGGATAGTCATCCTTCTGTTTTGAATTCACCTAAAGATTATTACATGTTGATGTAACACCAGATGAATCGTATTAAGTGGTGGGCCTTCTTTGACAACCAGCTCTGCATATATTTCATTACCTAGCCAATGGAATCACAGAATTTTAATTATTTTTCTTATGTATCTTGTTCATAAATTGGTTAATATAATGATAATCTTGACATCAATTTCTTCCTCAATATTTGCATAAATTCATTTTAATAACAGAATGTACATACATAAGATTTTGTCCGTATATATTTTTACCCGTTATTTATTATTTATTTATTTTTGTATGTACAGTGTTATATCGGTTAATGTGCAGCCATTGGTCGTAATGAATGTTCTGTTTCCCACAGAATGTCCCCCAGGTGGATGAGGAGGGGTTCTGCATCAGGCCGGAAGCAAATGAAAATGATATCCTGAGATATGCTGCATATATCTTCTCCTGTACTGATCACTGCGTGCGTGTGTGTGCGTGCGCGCGCACGTGTGCATTTAAGTGTGCATGTGTGTGGGTATTCATTATAATTTTAGGTGAGAGTGCAATGATTGATAGTAATCGTGTTTTTGTAATTTCTGTAATTTCACAGCTATTTTATTAAAATTGTATGTGTGTGCAGGCATGTGTTGTTGATATAGTTCTGCGTATTTTGTATAAATAGCATTTTTTGCACATTGTAGCATAGGCTTTTTGTTACTATTTTTGTCAGTTTACAGATTGTTCTGCAAATGTGTTTTGAACTGGTTGTTTCAATATTTGGACATAAATACTTGTATTTGGAAGCACAGTTCCTTTACTCGCTGAAAACATGCCAAAGAAAATTCGTTCTACTCATCGAGTGACTCCGATGATGAAGACGAACCCAGGAAATTTCATGTGGAGATCAAACCGGTCCAGCCCAACAACGGGAACCACCAGGCACGGTCCATAGACGAGCTGAAGGCTTCTATTGGGAACATCACGCTGTCTCCCCCTGCTTCGGTAGGTAGAAGCGCTAATGCTAGTCTAACCTGGGCGCAGAAATTTCTTACTTTATTATAAGGAAGGTAAGGTACGTTGTTATCGCCTGCGCGGAATATCTCGGGTCTCGGCGAACAAAGGCGCTTTTGAAACATACACTTATAAACAGGGGGCTGTTGACAGAGCTTGCGACAAGCGCTCTCCGCCGCTTTGAATCAGTCTAGGGATTTCATCCACCGGTCGCCGCTTTTAGCAGCTCATTTACATCGCAAGTAGACACGTTTACAGGACGAGGAAACTGCTGTCAGTCATCCTGCTCCGTGTAAACAGCGAATTAGCTTTTTGTGCGCGTGCTCTGTTTCTCGTTCTCTCTCCGTCCTGGTGCCGTGGAGCCCATCCCCGGAGGAATCCTATTACGTGAAAGCGCAAACGCAGACTCTGCCGTCACTCGGCCGTCACACACACCCCTCATATCAAACTCATCAATAATTGACTGACTCCTGTCTGCGCCAGTGCCTGTCGAGGCTACTGTTTCCCCGTTAGAGACCACGTCCTCTCCCTCTGGACATAGATGCATATAAAGGGTTTTTGTTGTTGTTGTTGTTGTTGTTGTTGCTGCCAGCGTCTCCTTTTTTTCTCCTGGTCCATTACAGAGAGGAAATACTAGGGAGTAACAGCAGAAGAATATTCCTATCTGAGGAATAACATGAGCAGGCTAAGACTTAAATGTAAAAATATATATATATTACCAAAATATATTTTCTCTTTTTAACCAAATATATTATGATCACTTAAACATGCGTTTCAAGATGGTTATGCAATAAGGTTGGTTATGCATCGGTCAGCTGTGGTCAGTGTCCTTTGCGTATAGTGATATTTTGCAGTGTCAAAGTTCTGCGTAAAATGAAGACCTTTGGTTTGTCACGAGCCCCAGAACCTTGACAGTTCTAACCCTGTATTTCCATTCTGCTGTCAAAAGAACCTTTTATTTTCATTATTTGTAGGTTGCAACTATGGTTATATAAAAAGAAAAAAAATACACGGAGGTCAAGCTGGCTCTTAGTAAGTTAATCTGTTTCTGGTCTCATCGCAGGAATCTAAATGTCAGAATTAGCTGGACATTTAAATGGCTCTTCTGGTTTTGATAAGTTTGTTTGCCTTGTTGTATCTGCGGCTGCCTGTTGTGCAGAGCGCATTAAAATGCAAACGAGCAGTTTCTCACTGCATTGCTGATCTTTTAAATGAGTGCTACTATCCCTATACTTTCCAGTTTGCCATTTGATTGTTTGCCTTCCTAATGTTCTTGCAAAATGGAGTGTGAAAAATTTGTTTGGTTTTCTGTTGCTTAAAAAAAGCTATTTGCTTGCTATCACTGTTGAAGGGAAATTTGTCCATGACCTCTGCAGAGATCCCATGTTTATGTATGCAGCACATCAATTATGCTGTTATATTTGGCCCTTTCTTCCTCTGTTTTGACCTTACATTGGTTCAGCTCTATTTTCATTGGTCCAAATCTTTTGACACTGGTTCAGATAGATTCATATTGGTCCAGATTTATTGAACTGTTGACTATGCCCTTTAAGCTGTTAAACTCTAATCACACAGACTTTTCTGGATGATACTTGATTAGGGTAGGGCTGAATGAAATGTAACAAGGTGATTGCGGTCGTACACCTCTTTGTTCTTTGTGATATTATTTGTTCTAAAATGTGTGTTTTGCTTTTATGGAGATGTGAGCAGTGATGCATAGAAAATTTGTGTGTACAATAGACTGTAAAGACCTGTCTGTCTATCTCTGGGTACAGGTACAATCCTGGGCCTTAAACAAACAACACAAATTTTAGTCAAATTTACCAGCTGTGTATATGCAAGCATGTATACCTGTTTGGGGGGCGTGGTTTACTTCTTGCTATGCTCCTGAATATGCTCACAACATAATCCATTTTCCGATCTGCTTCTAGGAAAGAATCGCAATCGTGTACTTCAGTTCATTATTTCATTAAATATAGTCTGTTGTGTGGAAGAAAAAAAAACAGAAAATTACAATAATGATTTTAAATGATAGGTTTTTGGTTGATATAAATTGAAATTCGTTCTTCAAAACTGAGACCAGATTGCCATGACGGGTGCTCAGATTTCCCATTGAATTTTATTGAGTTCGGTTTTTCACCACTGCATTCAAATTCCATATAGCTTCTATCAGTCAGACGCCGTCCAAATTTAGCCGTCCACATTGTGCAAATTTACTCTCAGCACGGCCCTCTGTTTGCACAGGTTGCTAATAGCCGTATCATTTTGTCAAATTTGAACTGCAGCTGTGTTGTTTGAAATCAAAACGTCCAATGAAAGGTCCCCACTGTTGTGTGTGAGAAGAAGCTCATGCCGTGCACTCTGAGTTTCAGCCTGTGGAAGGCAACCCACCCAGCCTATGTTAGCAAAATCCCTGGCTGTGATGGCAAAAAGTTCACAAGAGAAAAGTCCGTAAAATCCCTGTTGCATGCCACCTTCGACACAGTGGTATCGTCTAATTTAGCATTCCACATTTTGCATTATGGCACACAAATTGATTACACTGGCTACATGTGTTGTGTGTAAAAAAAGGATCTGTTCCAGCTGTGTTTACGTAGGGCCAATATTTAATGTTTACACAATCGAGACGGTAGATCATCACATAGAAGTTTTATGGAAATTGCTGTAAATTTCCGTACCTCGGCTTTGCTGAGGCAGTTTTAACATGTACGTCATGTTATGGTCGTGTGGGCTTGCTTAATTTCTTTATTGCGAAGTATAGTTTTACAGAGTCTGCCTCCACGGATTCTGTTACAGTTTATTTGGTTTATTTTGCTTTAAGGCAGCTTGGTTTGGCCCATTTTGACCTCTTCTGGAAATTTTCTGTTTCCTGTCACTTATACATGTAATGCTTCTGTGTGTATTTTCACTCATTAAATATGATGGGATGATATGGTTATGTCTGCAATGCATATTCATTTTTTTCAGATAAATTGTTCATTTTTTTAAATTATGGATGAACCTTGACTTTTTGGTGACGGTATTTATTAGATATTTTTAACTATTAGCGTATAGCCCATTTCCTGGAAAACTTGATTTGTTTTTCAAAGCTGAACTTGCTGGATAACTCAAATCAACTCTGCTTCCTCCATGGGGGAACTTAACTTTACTAATATTTACGCATCCAGAAATGTAATGCAATGTTGTTTCTTCTTGACTTTTGCTTTCACCGTAATATTTGGAATATTTGTTCCAGCTTGTTTTTTTATTCTCCTCCAAGTCCTTTAGCTTAAGTTGACAGATATGTTCTGTGTTTAATGTTCTCAAGTTAAAAAATGCAGATGATGACGAATGTTATATCATCTGGAGTAAATTATTGAAGGGTCCCCCACAACTCCCCCCCCCCCCTTCAGACCTATCCTCCAACTCCCTTATGTGGAATTCTTTATTGAAATAGCAGTGGAAGTCTAGTGTGTGGCCAGAACACAGTAATTGAACCCATTTGCTTCTCAATGCCTGTGGGATCAACTGTAGCTTTATAGGTCTCTGGTGGTTTGACGGTTTAACTGTATTTCCTATACTTTTTTTGAAATGCTTTATTAAAATTGATGCACAAAGTTTCCATCCAGTTCTACAGAAGTGCATTTCTCATGCGCGCAGCTGTGTCAGTGGTGATTTAGAGGTCCATCTTTTTGAGTCATGAAAGTGTTTTCTGCGACCGTGATTGATGATTCTACAGGGTTAAATATTGTGTTCTGTCCTCCTGCATTTTTCACCCTAGGTTTAATGTCTGGTATGTATTTTTAAAGTTGTCCTATAATTTATTGTCTTTTTTCTCAGAGAGAAGGAAAATGCCTCCCTACGGGGAATAGTTAAAAATACAGTTTTCACAATTTCCAAAAAAGAATTATGTAGAATTATAACCTCAATGTACCTTTTTTTTGTCATTGCTTTAGCGACGTTGCATGGTGAGTATTATAGGGTGTATTTGTTTTAATCTGTTTAATCTGTTGTCTTTAATCATTGTTGGGCTGCAGTGCAGTGTACCCACAATAAAAGAGGGTGTCAGTGCTGCTTTCCCCGCTAATCTAACTGAATGGAGTTCAAGCTGACATGACGTCCTTTCAGTGTGACTAGTATGTGACATCCTCTGACAGAAAACTGAGGCCTACACAAGCTTTGAATTATTCATCCGTATTCGCCAGAAGCTCTTTCAAGTCTGTTCCACTGACACACAGAGCAGAGTTCACGTGTCTTAGTCTACGACTCGCTGTGATCCAGATTTTATTCATTCTGCCTGGCAAGTTTAAATTGTATTTTGGATGTTGTAGTACTCTTACTTTGGAATGTTCCTACTTGTTTCAAATGTCTCTATCCTCTATGAAGTATTTGTCAGACCTCTAGTGGTAATGCCACATACCCGCCCCCCCCCAATTAATTTTTGTTTGTTTAACCTATTTATAATTCATCTGTCTCCTCGCCTTTTCAGGGTACAGTTTTAAGGATCTGTTCTTTGTGACATAAAATGTCCTTTTGTCAATATTCTTGGCTTTGTTTCACTTTGTGGCAGTTTGAATGAATGTTTCATTTCGTTTTCAGGGTCAGCTAAAGAGAAACACATCCAGTGAGTATTTCATTTCCTTTCTCTTTTCTTCCCTGTGTCCGGTTGGATGTTTGAGGGCTACAAAATGTACAATTTTGACTTCTTAACTTACTTTTCTTGGCCAGGATCATGAAGGCATTCTTGTTTATTTTTTCTAAGATCTTTCCAATACTAACATATTTCAAGGAGAAAAAAGGAATGTTGTTGTACATTTTTATTTGTATAGTGCAGGGTTGTCCTTTAATGCTACGAGTGTGATTTATAGCTTAACTGCGTATTTGCCTTGCTATAACATTTAACGTTTTTCAACTGTTTTGGTTTTTCAGAAATGTGCCTGCTCTAATAGGTTTTATTGTATGTGTTGTGCATGTTGAAAATGAATAATTGCAACAAAAAGTCTGAACTTTGAGCATGGATTTTATATCAATTCAGTTATTTTAACTGGAAAGCGAAGCAGAAGTGTAGACAAGGAGCACTTGCTTTCCCTGCTTCTGTTGGGAGTGTGTGTGTGTGTGTGTGTATGTATATATGTATGTGTATACATATGTGTGTATGTGTGTGTGTGTGTGTGTATATACATATGACCTGAAAATATTGAAAAAATAAAAAGCAGATTCTGATTTCCTTACTTAAGCTTTGGTTACAGACAGTACATTTTAAATGGTCCTCAGTGAACCTGTCACCTGAAATCTTTTATTAAGAAGAGTGCAGTACCATGCTGTACTGTATTCCTCTGGGACTAGTGAATTTGTTCAGTCGTCAAGATGGTAGGAGTAAGGCGTTTGTGTGTGCGCGCTCTGAAAAACAAGAATACCAAATGTTGTTTTGTTTCAGCACATTTTTCTTTCTAGTGACCTCGCTACTTGGTGCAGTGTTATAAATTATAAGATAATACAGTGTAAATCTGAGAAGAACCCTATCCTCAATATTTATTTCACGTGACTTAGGGTTGTCAGGACTGTATTCACAAGCATCATTAGACTGGCAGGCATCAGGTAAGTGCCTGTACTTCAGTGGGTCCTTGCCTACAAAGCTGGTGGATGTGCCTCAGGTCACAGGGAGGGTTCACCTGAAGCCGCCTGTCGCTGCTAACCAATCTTCACCCATAACATTAACTCCAGGGCTGCACAGTGCAACAAAGAGCAGTTTCACAATGTTATAATATGACTGTGCTGTGGCTCACACACTGACCCACACTGCAGTTGGCTTATAGAGCCAATCAGAGCATTCCACACTTATTAAAACTATTGTTATATTATTCTACAAAGAGCTTCTCTTGGCTTGGTGCAGGGGTACAACTTTGTCATTATTAATAATTCATTTTTTAACCTTATGCTTTTTTTCATTATTATTCATTATATATATTTTTAGCTTATGCTATTTTTGAAATATGTATTGCACTTAATTTTTAGTTTTAATTTTATTTTGTAAAAGACACTCATTGTAGAAAATCATCTGGCTTTATTAGATTATACAGCTGTCTTTGACAAAAAAGCATGGGCATTAAAATTAGGCGTATTACAATTGCATAACCGTTGCACTGTTTTCTGAAATAATATGCCTATGCATATTTTTCTCCCTCATAATTGTATGACAATAAATTGTGGCCCAGTCCCACAGCCAATCAAATCATCATTTAGAGAGTTTTGCTGACCAAATAATGAGGGGGTGATCATTTATTGGAATGGTATTATTACACACATTTCGAAATGATACAATTATGTAATGTTACACATCTTTTATCGCTTCATTACTATAATACTGTAAGCAGGGTACGTTCACTCTTATGACTCTTATGAAGTTCTGTTAGTGTCTTAGTTTTTGCCTTCTGTGGAGAAAAATATGCCATTCTTTCCTGAAATCCCCTCCTCTCCCAAGAGAGAAAATGAATTTTTACTGTGCGCAAATGGATTGACCTTGCAAAAGACACAAACAAAATGGGAGGAATGGCAATTAGGAACTTGAGTAATGGTGATGCAGTGTCCTTTCAACAAACAAGTAAATCTGCATGTTGATATGTAGCATTGAGCGAACAGTTGACACATTTGACCAAGCTTATTTTCTGTTTTACTCTGTGGTGTCCCATGTTTACATTAAAATACTCAGACTATGTGAATGGAAATGAAGTGTGCAGCATTTTATGTAGTATTCCCTTTTTAATGTACATTATTCTCCTACCTAGAACGCCCAGTCACTTGGTCTTCTTTGCTGTTATCCATTTGCTGAGTTGCACTTCCTCATGTAGACCTTAGGTGCCCAACTGACCAGAAGTGCCATTATTGTTTGTTTACGATATAAACAAGTGTATGGCGGGAGCCCATGCTAGACAAACAGACAGAGCTTGATGCAAGGCTGTTGCAGATCCACAGAGTTTATTTCACTGGAGCTTCCCATTGGAACTGATATCAGAAAACTAAAGCTACCTACCTTCCTGTATGTAGCACACCTGTGGGGGAGGAGGTTAGGGCCTGAATGGGGTAGGAGGGGGTTTCGTTAAGTAAGGGACACATCCTAAATCATAGCCTTGTATGTGTATGTTCATTTTGTTTACAAAAATGTGTGTTTGTGCGTTCATGCGTGCATGCGTGTGTGTTCACTTTAATTTTAACAAAGCAGTAAAACAGGTGAGATTAGGGAAGCAGTGCAGTAATAGATAGGAGTAATGTTTTTTAAAAAAATTGAGTGATATTTTAAATGTGAAAAAGCATCTTTTTGCTTCTGTTTGCTTGGTGGTATGTGGGGCCTTGCCAGTCCTTCGGCAGTGCTCCACTCTGCCCTGCCCTGCTTGCTTTTCCTTTCGTGGGAGCCTTCAGAAACTTTAAAAAGTAGGTACGGTGCAGAGACAAATTAAATCATGAAAGCCAAGCCTGGTCCAAACAACTCAGATTTCAGGTTCAACAGTGAGAACTGGTTTCCAAAGGTGGACGAAATACGCAACACGCATGATTCCCCCCTCCCCCAACCTCCCACCTAATTCTTTCAAGTCACGCCAGGTTTCCCAGTCACCAGCTGTTCTTTCTGTGGCCCAAACCATTTCTAAATCCCCAATGGCCTGACAGCTTAAATCTATTACAAGAGAACGGACAGTTGCACTAATGGGTTTTTATATTATTTTGTGAAAACCTTCAAATCTGATCTGGAAAAAGCAGATGGTAGCATGTTGTTGAATGCCCATGACACCACACCCGCAGAGGGAAAAGCATCTTGCTGGTGGCAACCGTTGGAACCTTTTTTCTTTTTTTTCCCCAGTTTCCAAACACGCTACTGCTTGAAAGCTGGGTCTCTTGCCCTCGACGTGGCTTGTGACACCAATACTAACCTTTCCATTGGCTAAACCACTAAAATAATTGCGTACGTGCAAACGGCATGAGTGCTAGCAATGCACAAGTGTGCTTTTTGCAGGTTGTGCTCCATTGTATCCAAAAAACCATTGTATCCAAAGCCTAATTAATTGATGGCAAATGTGTTGGAAGTGTTTTTCCCCCCTTTTAAAGCAGTCACATGCTATTTATCATAACTGGAACCTAGCAATTGTGTTTAATTATTGTGAAAATTGGATTTATTCTCACTGTATTTTTCAGTAGTAAGAGCGAATTATATTAATTACTCAGCACTGCATTTGTTTGGCACTTTTCATGTTTTTAATGTGCTTCACAGTGAAGGGGGGAAAGTTGACAGTTTGAATATTTAATTTGTGAAAATGTTGTTTTTTTTTGTCATTAAATGTGGTTTTATGTTCTCCCTGAAACAGGCGATGAACTTCTGAGATCTAGGCAGCAATCATCTTATAATGAGTAAGTATTCAGTTGCTATAGGCCAAGCACTCTACCATGTGTGATGTCCCTATTTCACATTACGTGCTACAAACAAGTTTTTGTTTATTGTAATGACCACCCAGTAACAGTTATATTTATATTTGTGTTTTTTTCTTGAGCAAATAAGCTGATTGCTGCCCTAATTCAACCCACCCAGAAAGTTATTCCTGAATTAATGGCATCCTGTCTGTCTTGCCACCTCATGTTGTTTGCAGTTGGTAATAATTTCCTTTGTATGTTCCTTCAATACTTCTAAAGCCATGTTTCCAAAAGCACAGACATATTCTCAGCATATCTTCGGGCCAGTCCAACATTGTTGTTTTTCGTCTTCAAGTGGAAAATGAATGCTTCCACTTATTTATGTATCCATGTAAACAAGCACCATAGAAATCAAAAGAGGTTCATTATGGTCAACAGATATTCAGACTCGAGGCAAACCATATGTTTCCCTGCTTTTCATCTCCACATTTGTTAAACTCAACTTTGCGGATGCCAAAACAACCATTTTGATTACGATGGAATATTACTCTTGTTGAGAACAAGTGCTATGTTTTGTTTTGTTTTTACACATCATCAAACTCTGGGAGAATAATAAAGGCCAGAAGTATCCGATCACTCAGAGTTAATGTAAAAGTGCCACAGTGTTTAGAGCAGAAACCTTGACTGTGATGTTATCATATTATATATTGCGGCTTGATGCTGTTAAATCTAGCAGAGGCACTGAGTGACTGTTTCACTGTTCCCTGTCTGTGCAGCAGCAGGCTGGTCAATAATGACCTCCTCTCCCTGGACCCCTTCGCTCCGCCCACCCAAGGCTCCTCTTCCTCTGTGTCCTCGTCTGCAGGTAAGGCCTCACAGCTCCCCCTCCATGGCATTGTCCCAGGGTCTGTCTCCTCAATTATTCATTACACGTATCGGAAGGGTCTGGGGCTTTTCACTGCACTGCTGTTGCCTTAGTAGAGCATAACAGGCTTCCACCTGTAGTCAGGAAGATATGCTATGTGTTCTTTTGGACACAGGTGGGAACAGTGCCAGTAGAGACCCCATTTAGACAGCACAGAACAGCCAGTGACTAATGATTTGAGGTAGCTTTCGTTGTATGACTACATCTGCAAATTAAAAATTATACACACAATTCATTACATTTCAAATAACACCTTAGCGCCGTATTACAAAAAGGGATATGTTAAGCACATAGCCTATTTTATACTAAAATATTAGTGTAGTCTTTCTTACATTTTTGCCTGTTTTGTTGCTATTTCTGCCACACTTATTTTATGCATTTTATCTTGACTTTAGACCTTTTGGGGAAGCAATGTCATTTTGATTTACCAAACAATTGGCAAGGAAACTTTTCATTAGTGTACAAAAATAAAAGCTGAACTATAAAAAAAAAAAAACCTTTGTTGGGTTATGAAAAATGTCCCTTGTTTTTGGGCTTCCCTGGTGCACAAACAGTGCATCAGTAAATCAGGATTATTCCGCCCACACGTTCTGTCTGTTGCGCTGAACTCCACTGCTGTCCCAATAGGGCTGCCTGTCTCCCTTCCCTGCTTCAGCCTCTTCACTCCCCAAGCAGGCCTGAGCAGTGGCAGGTTTTTCTTTGGGGTCACAATAGATGGAGCTGTTGAACCTGACAATAGCTGTGGACTGAACTGCTCACACTGCTTTGAGGGAATAGGGAAGGAGCCTGTAGCATTTTAGTTTGTTACTAACTGTGCAAAAACGTCATTGCAAGGCCATAGCAAACTGCATTGTCATTTTTACCCTTTTCCATCCATGTTATTTATTTATTTATTTATTTATTTATTTATTTATTTATAACATGAAGCTTGCTGAAAATGTTTCTGTTTTCCATTAAAAATGAATTTCCGGGGGGCAATGACTTGTATTTGCATTTGTTTCTGGTATATTTTTACGTTTACGTTTCCATTCATTATTTTGTTCATGGAAAAAAAAGTTTTGTATAAAATCTCAAAATGTTATGTGAAAATTCCTGCAGTTTTATTTAGTATGCATTTGGCTGTCTTCAGATGTGAGTACCATTGTCGGTAGGTGTGTGAGTGTGTGCATTATTTTATTTATTTATTCATTCATTTATTTTTGTTTCTGTTTTCATGTCTCCTTTGGCTCTGTTATAAAATGCTAAACGCTTGTTTAGCAAGAGTGGATTCTCACGGATTGCTGTATGACACCATCGGTTAAGGAGAATTATGTTGGCAGTGACCCTTACTGGGCCTAATCTTAATCCATAGATAATTGCCACCTTGTTCAGTCACAAAGGCTATACGTAATGCCACTGACACGTATGTACGGTCAAATGGTAATTCATTGTTGTCACGCCCCTTGGCTTCAGTCACCTTTATGTGAAACAGGAGAGCTTCCGCAAATGAAGTGATGAAAAACACTTGACAAGTGCACGCTAAGGACCCGTTACACAGAAAGAGTACGTTTGGGATTAACCCGTGTACCTCTGTAAACAAAAATGACAGTTTGAATTGGAAACATGCATTGTAACATCCGATTGCCAATGATAATTTGCTTAACGGATTTTCACGTGAGAGTTGAGAGGAATCTTTTTGCTCATTGAGTTCGTTTGCTGTGTCCTGTATCTACTTTGATTTTATTTCTCTGTGTGAGAATGATACTAACTTTTTCCCTCCCTCCTTTGACTATTACTCCTCAGAAATTGCTTCCCTTTTTCAATCAAATTTTCTTCCCTCTCTGCAAACAAAAGAGCTTGAAGTTTGTGCCACTAGTGAAAAAGGTAAATTACTGTAAATCAAAGACATTTGGGTTGAGGCTAACATCACTCACAAATTCCACATGTTTAATCATATTTTTCTTCTTGCCTTTTGTTTCATCTTTATTTTTACTTGCATTTTCCATTGCCTCCAGTTTTATATTACGATTGTTAAATTATTATCTAATTTATTTAACCTATTGAGGCCCTCAAGTGCAAATGTGAATCTGGTGAACACAAAACAAAACAGTCTCCACTGCAAATAAGAACATTTGTTACTTATTGTAAGAACTAGCCTGCCAGCAAAACATTTTTGCAGAAAACAAAAGTCACTTCTGTTTTGAAAGAAGTACTCATAAAAACTGAAGTTGTTTTGACACAAATTATATAAAAGTTCAGTGGCTGCCTGAATTCTTTGTATTTATTTATTTATTTTGCCAGGGGTTGGGAGTTTAACGCAACTTTATTTGCAGTGTAGACGTATTTATATTTACCTGTATGAGTTTTTATTTATTTACCAAAGCAACTTGTATTTTTGCAATGCCAGTGTATTTTTCAACCTGTCATTCAGTTTCCTTCTGTTGTTTCTGTTTTTTTCAGCAGCATACTTTAATCACTGTACCTTTTGCTCTCTAACTTTTATGTCAATTCATAGAGAATTATTTGCTATTTTATGTTATATAACATTAAGTCCTTATTAAAACTTTAAACGGAATTACCTTTTTTGCAAATTCATGAAGGTACGTACATTTTTACAATAAATGGGACTTGGATGGGAATTTGGCAAATTTGAATTTATAGAATTGCCAGTATTCCTAAATCTGCCAGACCTGGGTGTATAAAGTCCTGTGCCTTTCGTTTGCATTTTTGGCTTAAGGGGGCTATGAGCAGGGCTAAATCTATGCTTAGCCCTTCCCCAAGCCTCACTGATTGTCCTGTTCCTTTGGTGGGCCCAAAGGCTATTCGCAAGGATATGGAACAGAGCAGAGCTGTTACTGTGTGAATCTTGACATTTCCCTTAAAATACAGGGAAACATAATTTGCAGGGCATCTAGACAGTGTGTGAGTTTGTTTTTGTTTCAAAAGGCAGTGCAATCAAACTCCTTGACTGGGCATTGCAGTTTCATTGTGTCATACTGCAATTTCAAAAATAGAAAAAATGTAACTTTGAACTCTAGAGAGTACCAGAGAGACACTGTTTGTCATGTGCTTAACTTCATTGTCTGGCAGTGATAGGAAATATTTTAAAGATTAGCAAGCCAGTGGAATCTTCAACATACAAACCATCTGCATATGTTTACTTTACTATTACTACAGTGTCATAATAAGTTATAGCCAGCTAGCAAGAAAGAAAGCAGGTAGTGAAATTGCCAGCTAGCTGGAAAATTAACTTACGTAGCAGCTTAGCTAGCTTGCTAGCTTGTGTGTATTTGTTTCTCTTTCCCTCTAGTTAGCCAACATCGAGGGACATGTGGGTAAAATCAGTATTTAAATTTAGTCAGTTAGCTGACATATGGTTACTCTTTTTTAAAATGAGATGGTCTCCCTCCAATTACGTGAAGAATAATAAATGTGGGTCAGATTTTGTCTGCATACGAAAGCCAAAGAACTCATTATGCACTACCCTGACAGTGGAAAAACAAGGGCGCTTTTGCGCTGAGAATCAGATGGTCCAACAGTCATTTTATGTGAAAGGCTATCCTACTATACTTTTAGATATTTTAAATAGCTAAACATCTGTTTAAGCTAACTAGCTTTATTAACACTCCACATTTTTTCCCTGCCTGTTTGCTGTGCTGAGTTTGCTAAGTTTGTTGTGTGCTTTGTAATACTTGAATGAATCACAATGCAGCCTTCCTGTCAGTGAGGTGTTGTGAGGGTCTTCCTGGTATTTTAATGGGTGTTTATGTGCTGTTCTCTCCCTCTCTGGGGATGCTATTGATTTTCGCTGTACGCTGGCCTGGGCTCTCCACGTCTCCTACAGCCGAAGTGCTAGTGCACCAGGAGGGCTCCTCCTTCCCCGCCTCGTCGACAGAGCTACCTTGGAATTTAGTGGGCGAGCCTCTCCTGGGACTAAAGCCACGCCCCCGCGCGGAGAGCGCGCCGCCCACGCGGTCCGACGGCACGGAGCACGCCGGGACCGCGACGGCCGCGGCGGCGGTGGCCAAGCCTGCTCAGGAGACCTCGGTGGACCTCTTCTCCTCCATCTCCTGGTCCCAGAGCCAGTGGATAGCCTTCAACGACGAGTTCGTACCGTGCAAGCGGCCAAACGCCAGTCCCAGGGACCTCCTCCAGAGGCCGCTGTCCATGCCCCCGGCCAAAGCCTTCCGGTTCTTCTCGGACGACCCCAACGACCCGTACAACAGAGTGGCGTGCCGCGCCGGGCTGTTTGCGGAGCGGAGCCCCTCCCCCTCGAGGCTCTCTCCGGCCGCGGCGGGCGATAGCGCGAAGGCCGCGGCTAGCCAGGCGCACAACGGTAACCGGGAGGCATGTCGCGTGTGGCCCAAATGCGTTTTCAGAAGGGTTTGCTTTCCATCTCCTTACTCTTCAGCACGGAGTCCTAAAACCCTAATGCTTTTTTTTCCCCCTCCCCAGTGTGAGAATGCTTTGTGATTTTTAGTTTGACTGTGGCTTGGATTTTATTTTTATTTTTTTTAAATGTACTTTTTAAATGGCCATGCTGTTAAATGCTTGGACTGTTGTAATAGTTGGTTGACTGATTGAAGTGGTTGAGTGTTCCATTTATTTTATTTTTTTTGTTACGCATTTTTTTTTGAGTGTGTGCATGTTTTTATTTAAGTGTTTTTGGTTTCAGCATATCTCAACTTACAAGTTTGAATTTTTTTTTATTCTTTTGGTTTCATTTGTCCATAAAATGAATGGTTGCATGTTTGCTTTAGTGCTGAAGTGTTATTTTTGTAGAATCTTTTGTAGAATCTAACTTTATGATGTGTATGTTGAGTTACATCGACGTGTTCGATGTAAATGCCAACAGTGTGACTTCCAGGGAGACTGAATTTCTTCATCAGGCCGTTATGAAACCTGAATCTATTTTCAGGTCGTAGTGATTGATCTGTGGGTTTCTGATAAACCCTGGGTGTCTGTGTTGAGTGCAGTCACTCACTCCTCCTGATCTCCCCCCCAGCAGCCTCTCTGCAGGGCCGGCCCACCACCCCCCTGGCAGTTGGGACCATAGTGCCTCCTCCGCGGCCGTCCTCCCGACCAAAACTCCCCGCCGGCAAGCTGGCGGGCATCAACGAAATAGTGAGTAGAGGCTTCGGCCCCGCCCGAGCCGCGGCGCGGCGCGCGTTAGCGCCCCGGACATTGTGATGGTGAAACGTCGCTGTCTCGGCATGTAGGTCAGACCATTCAGCCCGTCGAAGACGTCCAACGCCAGCCCTCCCCCCGCGGCGCCCCTGGCCCGTGCCGAGAGCTCCTCCTCCCTGTCCTCCACCGCCTCGCTGAGCGCCGGCAACACCCCCACCGTGGGTGAGTTTGAGCGCCCCCCTCCCTCGCGCATCGCGCGCCAGCGCTGACCCCACCCCCGCCCCCACCCTCGCCGCGTGCGGCCGGCTCATTTCTGTGCCTCGTTCTTCCTTCTCGCTCCTCTTTTCCTGCGAGACTGGCAGAGGACTGCATCACTGACTCGCTGATGAGCGTTCCTACATTAGCTGTCATTAAATCCAAACTCAGAGTTAACCACCAGTGTATAATTACGGTCTTAGTCATGGTATCAGCTGGGTAACTTTGTATGGAGCTCTGCTACTAACACAGCATAAGCTGCAGTACAGTATGCATTCATTTAGCATTCCCTGTTGATCAGGACCAGAGGCAATGATACAAGCTTTTTAGACTGAGAGTCCATTAGTACACACAAATAAGAGCATAGCTGCATAAAAAGTATAAATGACACAAAAAAAATCTCATATGCTTGCAACCCCCATTGTGTGGGTTAATGCCACTTAAGTACCGGCTACTTTCCAATACTGAAGTGTCAGGTAACATGCAAAACCGTCTATCCATATTTGAAAAATTAAGTAAATTATTGCAAATGTACTTTTCTCTCTCCCCTTAATGTGCCAAACCTTTTAGAGACTGTTGTCATGAGTCCACATATCAGACTGAAACTCGGAAATAGACATATTTAGAACCTTTACAGTACTTTTCATAATTTGAGGACTTGTTGCAGGGAAATCATAAAAAGTAAATACATTGCTTTTATGAGTTGACTGAATGTCCATGACTGAAAACATATTACGTAGTGTTTCCTCTCGCTGTGCCGTAGCTGAATTTGTGAATGCTACACCTCACTGTGGTAATTGGCCCTATTCAGAATTTGGCCTCACCTTTGCCTTTTATTTGTAAATTTCAAGGAAACTCCTCCCCTACTCTTGTGAGAACAGCTGTGCTGCTACATTTAACATGAAAAGCATTGCATGTTATTTAGCTACATGCTGTCCTTAGTCACTTAACTAAAGCAATGCATGCCTTTAGCCGCACCACCACCCGTCATGTGACCATATTGGTCCAAAAGGTACAGTCAAGCTGTACGTGTTGGACCGGTTCCTCAGCCTGTGAACACAGTGACCTATGTGCTCCTGATTAGTGGGGGGTGATTGAATGGTGTATTTGCAAGGGAAAAGGCTGGAAACTTGGAGGCTGCTGGTTCAAATCCCAGGTTGGGCACGGCCCATGTACACTTCAGCAAAGGTGCTTTTAGTGGATAAGGGCATCTGCCATACAAATAATCATGAATAATGAAATTCATTACTAAATTGCCTTGGTGGGAAAAGAACAAATTGAAAGTATGCATTGATAATCTCATGCCTTTGATTGGTGTCAAATGTCTGTTCTTGTGAGGGTTGGGTTTGGCCCCCCGAGTTTGAAAATTGCACTGGGTAACCACGTTGGAGCACTGCGGCTTGTGCGCGCACCTCTTCACCTCTCCCCTCATCTTCATTTGTGTTGTGGGCTTTTCTTTTTTCGCTGGGCTCTTGTGCGAATGTCTTAAGACGAAGATGCGTTCGTTGGGAAACTGCCCGCCTTCGAAAAACGCAGCGAGACGCCCGCAGGTAGGGTAAGCGCGGTTGAACCCCAGCTCCCCGTGTTCGCCGTACTAACACCGCTGCCTCTGCCCGCCCTGCCTGGCCTCGACACTAAACCTCTTTCTCCTCAAAGCTCTCGTACAGACGACCCTTTCAGACCTGGAAAAACATCTGTTTCTCTGTCTTATGTTCTCAGAAATCAGCAGTGAACAGCGTGTGGGGCTGTGTTTGTTTATTTACTGCAGAGGCGAAGCGTCACGTTTTCCCTCCCTGCCGATGGTGGAGCGGGTTCCAACGTCGTTTTTACGCTGTGGAGATGAGAGGGGAAGCCAGTGTCTTACGGTTAATCATGGCAAAGGCATCATCTGTCTACTTCCTGACCTATGAGTGTCAGATTTAAGTGAATGTGGCCCCCAGAGTCATGATAATTAAAATGCACCTCGTGTTCCCAATGAGGTTTTGGGGTACTCGACAGCCACACCGTCTGATTAATCATCTAGTTGAGCAAAGCATTACAGAACAGATAGGAATGTTTAATAAAATTCTATTTTTCAAAATAGCAAGAAGTCCACAACATAAAGGGACATAAATTGTGTAGTGTAGTCTACATTTATTGTTCCCTTGTTCAAAGATTCTTTCATTTTGAAACAAATTTCTTCTTCTTTCTTCTACATTTATACTCCGTGTTCTACGTTGACCTTTATTGGCGTAACTGAATAACTGTTCCTATTCTGTATCTAACTATACAGTTCATTGCGTGGATCCTTCTTGTGTGTAATTTCTTTGTAATTTTGTAACTGCCTTTGATTCCGTTTGGTGTTTTGCAATCTCCAGTGTGCTGTATGTTACTGCCTTCTACCTCCCGCCATTTTGTGTCCTTGTTGCTGTGTCTCCTAGATATTGAATTGTTACATTCCTCATGGAACAAAAAAATAAAAATAGAGCCAAATTCCCTTTTGAGATATTTGAGATATTTACTGTGTAATTCAATGTTGTAAACTATTTAATAAACATCTGAATGTATAAATGTATTCATTTTTAATGTATAAAATTAAATTGGCTGTCACAAATTTTAATACTGGCACCAAACATGTTTCAGAATGGCAGCAAATAGTGAATATTGTTGGGTGTTGTAAAGGCAGCCATCTTGTGAGAGCCTCCTGTATTTTCTCTCCTGCAGGGACTTCCCGTGGGCCCAGTCCGGTCACTCTGGGTTCCCAGGATTCCTTGCCTATCGCAGTGGCCTTCACAGAATCCGTCAACGCCTACTTCAAAGGCGCGGACCCTACAAAGTTAGTATCGCGCCATTTCCTCAGACACTGAGTAGAGTAGTGAGCCTCGAGGGTTTTGAGTCCCCTGCTCGGAGACAGAGCCCTAAATGGAGCAGAGGAACTCCTGCTCTACACCACACTATTAAGGCTGCACACGACCCAGGTCATCCGTGCGGTGTCTGGGACACATTAGCGTCCGGCGAGCTCCCGTCATCCCCGCGTGTCTACTGTACGCCACATGGAAAATTTTACCCCGCTCTCCCGACACCATTCTTTCAGAGCGCATAACCCGCCCTGGGAAATGATAAGTGCGGGCAGCATAAACATACATGCCTTTATTGGCTAATTGCTGCTGCGCAGAAGCTTACGTTTTACAGGATTATGGAATGGAATATATTTTACAAACGCATTAGAATCACAGGGCTGGAAAGCACAGTTGTTCAAGTATTTACATATACACACACACGCACGCACACACACACACAGACACATACTCTCTTTATCTTTCAGTATATCTGAATGACTTCTATCTTTTGCTTGGTTTTTCGCTAATTAAACAAAATAATTTTAAAAAACTCTAGGCTAGTGGAATGAAGATGCTAAGATTGATGGAGCGACCCCTGGAATGTGTGCTCAAAAGTGGTCATCGTAAGGGAAAGGCAGCAGGAGTTGGTGTTGGTGTTTTTGATTGGGTTTCAGGAAACTTCACATGCGAGGGTTGTAGATGTATTTTCGTGGCTGTGCATGTTGCACTTTTCCCCTCTGCGATGATCAGCTCCTGGACGCTTGTCTCTTCCCGCCCAGGTGCATCGTTAAGATCACCGGCGACATGACGCTGTCCTTCCCCAGCGGCATCATCAAGATCTTCACCAGCAACCCCTCCCCCGCTGTCCTCAGCTTCCGGCTGAACAACTGCAGCAAGCTGGAGCAGATCCTGCCCAACCAGCAAATCCTCTACAGGTCAGAGTCCCGCAGAGCTGCTTACGCACCAGCGCCGAGGCACCTGAGTCTGCTAACGTCACTGCGGAGAAAAATAATTTTTAGCTTCGAGAACCCCTCATTGCCTAACGGGAACAAATGTTTTTCATTTCTCTGGTGCCCATTTCTCATAACGGAGTCACAAGCTGTAAGAGAGCTCTATCACGCTTTCCTGAGCAGGCTACAGGGTAGGAAAGTTCAACATACCACAGTAGTGAGTGGCTTCTGCTGTTTCCCGAGAGGCTTTGCAGTGTTCCTTTGTGAGATGCAGATACGGAACATCTGGTGAAAATCTGCCAGTTTGTCCAATGTACAGGGAGAATATTGTTGATCAGTGTCCTGGCCACAGCCCCCTAACACGGATACTTCAGAAGGACTTCTGTGCTCTGTGATACTTAGAGGCAGAGGTTACAGTTACACAGCCATTGTCCTCAGAGCCAGAGGTAGTTCA
The DNA here is from genome assembly GCF_013347855.1 of Anguilla anguilla. Classification (NCBI taxonomy): domain Eukaryota; kingdom Metazoa; phylum Chordata; class Actinopteri; order Anguilliformes; family Anguillidae; genus Anguilla; species Anguilla anguilla. The sequence continues at coordinate 8,704,728 of NC_049214.1, read as the reverse complement.
GTGAACACAGCCATTGTCCTCAGAGGCAGAGGTTACACAGCTACACAGCCATTGTCCTTAGACGCAGAGGTAACCATGAATGGAAATGTTTCAGTCCCTGTGCTGGAGGCACTGGGTGGCCCCACTGCGCAGCCTGCGTGAGGTTCTCTGCGAGGAAACCTCACGTCCAAGCCATTTCCTCCTCAATCCGCCCCACAGCTGTTTGCAGTAGAGGAGAATCCCTCTAAACTATATCAACGCAGACAGGAAGATGCCACCCCGCATCCTGCTAGTGTTTCGGCTTAAGAGAAAACCCTGTTTCATAAAACGCGGCCGCCGCACACACACACACACGCACACCCCACACCACACACACCACACACACACACACACACACACACACACACACACACCACACACCCCCCACACCCCACACCACACACACACACGCACACACACACACACACACACACACCACACACACACACACACACACACACACACACACACACACACCCCACAGCCGGCCGTGAGCGCGGATCCTCTGCCTAGCTTAGCGTGCGTGTTTTCCTCAGAGGGTGCAGAGGAAGCATGCGCCCTGTTTCTGAGCACACCTCTGCGGATTGTTTTTGAAGCTGGACTCACAATGCCGGCAGACGTTTCTCTTTGAGGCAGACCCCGTTCCAGCGTGTTCTCGGCCGGCTCTGCCCCAGGCAGCTCAGCGTCTGCATGGCGCGCCTAATTGAATCGAGGCTCGGGACTTAATAAGTGGGTGGGAATAATGGGGTCATTCTTTCCGTGCTATTGGAGCTACGTACGGCAGGGAGGGCAATGATTAAGAATTCAAATTTTTCATAGTCATTGTGTAGGCAAGGGTACTGTTTGTGTATGTGTGGAATGTGAATTGACCAAGGCGTGCGTTTGCTACCTAATACAGGGAATACATCATGATATCCTGTATTGGAATATTTTTGGATCATGTGCATTCACACGTTGGTGTGTGTGTGTGTGTGTGTGTGTGTGTGTGTTTAATATGCAGTGATCCCTCACAAAGTGACTCCAGCACTAAGGACTTCTGGATGAACATGCAAGCTCTCACAGCCTACCTCAGGAAAGCATTGGAGCAGAACCCTGCTGCCTCCTACTACAATGTGGACATCTTAAAATACCAGGTCAGTCCAGAGTGGCTGCCACACATCTGTGGGCACACAATCCCAGTGTTCCTTGAATCGCTGATGGAGCAGTATCTTCATAAAGAAGATGGCTGCATAATTTATCTGTGGTATATTTCTGTGACATTTTGCACAGTGTGATGTAATGGTTAAGGAAATTATCCTGAAATCCCAGGTACTCTTGAGCTACTGCACTGTTTACCTGAAACCTGAATTTCTTCAGGAAATATGCAAAGTTTAAATGACTGATGTGTAAAATCTAAGCAGTAAAGTACTTGCATAAGTCACCCTGGATAAGACTGTTTAATGGAAAAAGTCGGTCATAATAATTTTCAACCGTTCTGTGCTGTAGATTTGGAATAGTAGCCAGATAATTTTCACCATAGCTGTTGGGGTCAACAGCTGCTTTTGCACAAGCTATATTCAGCATTGGCGAGTGTGTCCGGCAAGATTTTCATTATGAAGGCTCACAGCGTTTTTGGTTGGGTGTGGCGGGCTGTCCAATGTGGTGCTGAGCTGTGCGTCCTGTGCAGGTCTCCTCCAATGGCATCCAGTCCACTCCGCTGAACCTGGCCGTGTACTGGAAGTGCACCCCCACCACCACGGACCTGCGGGTGGACTACAGATACAACCCGGAGTCCATGGTGGCCCCGGGACCCCTGGCCAACGTGCAGGTCCTGGTGCCAGTGGACGGAGGGGTGACCAACATGCAGTCTCTGCCTGTCGCCATCTGGTAGGCCGTCCGCCTCTGCCACTGGGAGGGTTACACTTAATACACTGCCCCATCTGCAGCCCACCTCCCAGCCCTCAGTCTCGGGAAAATATACAGAAAATATAAACAGTCTCTCATTACATGAAGCTGAGGTCCTTCATTTTAGATTCACTGAAGTGAAACACAGACATGGTTCACAGGTCATCTGACACTATTTTTATTCACATGAAGCACCTAAAACCAGGGTCAGAGCAGTTAGAAGTTACCTCGCCGGTTAGTGCAGTAAAGTAGTTTTCTACTTGATATAATGATTAAACCACCGTAAAATCTACTGCATAGCAAACAACAAACTATGTATTGTATTACTTTTAATGTTTTATTAATACTTGATTATTTGCTTACTGAATGTGTGTCACGTTCATGCTTACGCGTATGCTGGTGTATGTTTGATGGAAATGATGGAGCTGTGGTTATCTGTTAAAAGAAATGAGCTCGTGCTGGCATGCGAACTGGCTCTGAGGAGCTGTAAATCATTGGCCTGCAGAGTAAATTGAGATTTAGTGAAATGACGCTGCTGCTGAGTTCATTGAGCTGTCTGTGTTGTGTCTGCTCTCAAACAGGAACGCGGAGCAGAACAAATCCCTGTGGAAGCTGAGTGATGTCTCAGAGAAGTCTGAGAATGAAGGTAGCTACAAAGGCATTTTATTAAATGCAGCTTTATAAAGTATTCGTAACTCTCAGCTTTGGATATGTGCACACCGGCATTCTCTGGGGCTAGTGAATGACTTGTATTGTGGGCTTATTGCACATTCAGTTGTGGCTATTTTTGAATTTAGTAGCCTCCTTTAAGTTGGCCCTGGGTATTTATTTATATATTTTTTTTACATGTTGTATATTCTGTGATTTGAAGGTCCCTTCTTCCTGAAATAATCCCTGAAGAACTTCCCTTTTAACAGACCTGTAGTTTATAAGATAAAACAGGGTTGCAGGGTGCGGGAGGAGAAATTAAGGCTGCATGTTTGTGTGTGGCCTCAGGGGCCGGGTCCCTCAGGGCCAAGTTTGAGCTGTCAGATGGGCCCAGCAATCCAGCCACAATCGCGGTGCAGTTCCTCAGCGAAGGGGGCACCCTCTCTGGGGTCGATCTGGAACTCGTCGGGACGGGCTACAGGCTTTCCCTGGTCAAAAAGAGGTTTGCTACGGGTAAGGTGTTCCATTTCTCCTCATCTTCAGTTTTGCTACCTGTCGACCCATTTACTTACCAGAACATCTGAGTAGTAACTGGAGAGTGAGATTCCGTGAAGCCAGTAATGGGTGGAGCTATGATTATATGTCGATAACTGAGTTGTTTGAATCAATGAAAAACATTTTACTCCATCATAAAAAAACAACATGGTGAATACAGTATGGTGAACAATATGGCCTAATGTGCAGGTGGCCATAGTGACATAGATGGTGCTTAACCTTAATCAGGATTCTGAATCATTGTCCAAGCACATGCTGTTATCTCATCTCTGTCCATCCACAGTCTAATTTGTGCTGCTGTTGCTCTGTTTCCTGTAGGACGATACATGGCAGACTGCTGATGGTGAAGGGTTGTTTGTTCCACAAAGCACAATTTCACTATAACGAAAGTGTCTATTCAACATTTTACTCTTTGTCTGGTATTTCTTTTGTCCTATTTATGGAAGGTGGAATCAAATCTGAAGGGTTTCAAAATACCTTTGTTTTTTTTTTCTTGACATTTTTGAAACATCTTTGCATAAATTGAAATGCACCTTTTGGAAGAAATATTTTTACTACACGAAAATTAGCACTGAATTTTGAACACTGTTTAAGAAAAAAAGATTTAAAAATGCAGGCTGTCAGGAAATTTATGAAATTAAAAAATTCTTTAACTTTGATTTATTCAGACTTTTATAAAGTCAAAAATGTAGTCTTTGTTTGATATGTATAGATAACAGTGTAATTCAAATATAATGGACTGCTAAAAACCTTTAAAAAAAAAAAAACTTTAAAAAAAAATACCTGCACTAACAATCTTTCCTGCAGTTTTAGAATTGTTCATTTTCTCTAATGTATATTCAGCCTTAGCTCTGCCAATAATGACAACTTCTAATGCTGGAATGAGAACGACATATTAATGCATGCCTTCCTAAACTTTCCTCAGTGTTTAAATACCGTGCTATTTACTATAGGAAGGCTTAATGTTAACTATGGCAGCCAAGTTTAGTTAACAGGATTTTGTCTGGTTCCGTTCGTGTGCAATGACTCCGATATAAGCTGTCTTAAACTGAACACGTGGATCAGAAGTGTGGCGCAAGCAAGTCAATTTCGCTCGGACGTGACTGTTGAAAACCTCCCCGTCAGCTGTTTTACAGTAACAGTGCCTCTTTTTTATTAGAAAATTACCACTTCTTCAAAATGTGCCTCATTTTCTTATTGTTTTTCTGTTTTCTTAAACTATTTTGTATTTTGTAGTACACCGAGATAGCACAACATTTGTGCGTACCATCTTTTATACTCTTGTTACTGGGATGTTGAAGGGAAATGCAGCTGACTTGGCTGCATTTTAAACAAGCTAACCTTATATCAGCATTTGTCTTCCAAAATGATCAGTCATGGGCAAATTGTTTCGTGATATGTTTCAGGATTCGCGTATCAGCCCTTTCTTACGATTTTGAACATCACTTTGAATCGAAACCACATGGGGCCTCTTGGAAAATAAGTGCTAATGCTAAGGCATCTTTCCCCATTAACGGTAAGGCATTATCCTGTACTGTAAGTCACGTTCGGCATTTGGCAGTGTCGCATCTTGCCGGGGCCGGAGCTTTCACAGACATCTTGGCTCTGATATTACATCATGCCGCATAACCAGTACACCAGAAACACAAAACCTCCTCCACACCACTTCTGTGTGGCCTGTCCTGACTAATGGTGCAAGCTGTACCACAATGGACTAAATGTATCCCTTTTTTTTTTTTAAATACAGCTACTTTATAATAAATGCATTGCATTAATGTCTCTGGCTTAAAATACACTAAAATAAAAGAGGAGAGAAAGTCTTTGTATTAGCGTAAGTAAATTGAGTTGAAACTGTATTTGTGATAAGATGTGTTGCTTTAAAAAGGATGACGCTCACTTATCTGTAATTTATTGTATAAAGATTAACACACTTTTTAAGCAATGTAGCATTATTCCAAAAAAAAAAGAAAGAAAAGTGTCATGGAAGTATGAGTATTTAAACATGGGAAAAAAGATTGAAACCAAATAAGCAGACAGTGTATTCTCTTCAGTACATTTTAAAGACATGACTACTTGTTTGGAAAAGGTTCAGAGTGTAAATGAGTTAGTCTGAATACCTCTGGAAAATAGTCATACCAATTTGCATATGATTCCAATCTAAAGCTATAGTTTACACTACCCCTACATAATAGAGTTTAGAACAGAGTCAGACTACAAATTAACTTTTTTGTCCCTACTGTTTATATTTAATTTAATAAATTCGTACAACACAAGGGCAATAAGGAACTGGAACTATTTTGACCTAGGTCATTATTAAAGCCACTAAAAAAAAATATTTCTGCCATTTTATCTTTCTGATGATTCTGTTTTTGTGTTTTGAACTCAAGGTTTTCACAAAAGAAAAGAAAAAAAAACGTGTGCGCGCATACATGATTCACTAACCAACTTCTGGTGCTCACCTTTATTTTTGATTTTTTCGTTTTTTTTTTTTTCTTCTTGACCCGATGCAATATTTGTGTAGTATGTCATTGCCTCGTTGTAAAAGACCACCTCTGGAAGGGCTACTTTTCTTTACAGTCAGTGGTAGCAATATATCATTTTAAAATAAATTTATTACAAGTATGATTTTCAAGATTTCTGAGTAAATTGCTTTCTCTGATGGAAGTCTCTGTTAAATGGACACGTAGCCTAAAGTGCTGTAATTGCATTGGTAGATTCCACTTTACGGCACCTCTGCAGCTTGTTGCCTATGTAGTGTGAAGTTACTGTGTTTGAAGTCCACTAAAATAAAAGGGCATCTTAAAACTCTGATTATAAACTGCTTAGGGTACCCAGTCGTTGTTTTGCATTTTTAGATAGATTGAACGGGAATGTCCATAAAGCAAAAGTGCTTTGCATTCTGGGAAAAGCCAATAGCCTCCAAAAGGTGTAAACAAAGAACGGATTGGCAAAAAATAAATGAAATAGTCTTTTTTTGTGTGTCTTCGTTCTAACAATAGTAACTGTGGCAGGAAGCAGTGACATACGTGCGATCAGCATGTGTTGAAACTGTAGCTTTATACGCTGTATTTGGCTTTACACACATCATGCCACAAAGATGAGACATTTTAAGGCCTTTCAGTTTAAAAAGCCTATCCACTTACTGTGGCTGTATTTAATTACTGTGACAGCAGTGAGATTGGGGAAAAACAGGATGTTCTTGGAAAGTTTTTCAGATTTTCTTCTTTTTTTTAAAAAATTTGACTACAGCAAAGCAAACCTACAGCAAAATTGACTATACAGTGATTGAATATCGTTTTGTGTTCCATAGCACAATTTTAAACAAAAATTTTAGGTGTTTGTCTTTTTTAAAGTGTTTATTTCCATTTGATGAAATGGCTCACAGTGGAAAAGGCTGTAAGCTGGCTTGCATGGACACATACTGTATCAGTAAATGCAAATGACACTGGAAACCCCAAGCTGTTCTAAGCAGAGTTGAAGTATAAGTCTACAGGAACTGAATATATATGTAACGTATTTAGCGAGCTGGTTCTTGCTTCTCTACACAGAAATCTCTCTTGCTGCCTCTACATCATCAGTAATACTCTATGGCATTTGGAGCTTTTGTTTTCATTTCATTGTTTGTATGTTTAAAAAAATCATGTAGTCAAAAGGAAAGTAAACAATCTGTAAATGTAAATGATCTCTCATGAAATGTAAATTTTACAGTATCTCTGCCACTTTTGTCTTTATAATTCAATGTGCCTGTAATAAATGTGTAATATATATATTATATATACATATATAAGATTACAACTAAACATGGTGTTGTGTGTATTATTTCGTATTGCAGTGGTATATGTACTGATCATTTCTTTTTTTGAATAATAGGTCAGTTATTGCCATATTTGAGAATCTGCTTCTTCGTTGGGTCAGTCATTGTCAATTTTGGTGATTACTACACCACAGACCACACAGTACTACAGGACAATAGTGGTGCACTATTGAAGTCTCTCAATTGCAGATTCTATCATATATTTAAAAATCCATGAACAAAGATTCTTATACATTACATGGTCAAAAGTATGTGGACATATGACATCCAAATTCTCATCCAAATTTATGGCCATTAATATGGAGCTGGTCCACCCTTTGCTGCTGTAACAATCTCCACTCTTCTGGGAAGGCTATATACTAGATATTGGAGCATTTGCAGGGATTTGCTTCCATTCAGCCAGAATAGCATTAGTGAGGTTGGGCACTGATTGGGCAGTTAGACCTGGCTCACATTTGGCTTTCCAATTGATCCCAAAGGTGTTGGATGGGGTTGAGGTCAGGGCTCTGTGCAGGCCAGTCAAGTTCTTCCACACCGATCTCGACAAAACCATTTCTATATGGACCTCGCTGTGTGCCATGGGGTCATTGCCATGCTGAAGCAGGAAAGGGCCTTCCCCCAAACTGTTGCCACAAAGTTGGAAGCACAGAACCGTTGAGAATCCATCGCATTAAGATTTGTCTTCACTGGAACTAAGGGGCCAGGTCGAAACCATGAATAACGGCCCCAGACCAAGGGGTGTCCAGGTACTTTTGGTCATATAAGGTATTTATCTGATTTACATAATTTTCTTTCTGACTTGATCTACGTCAGCACTAATTTGTCTAATTCATTTATTGGATGTAGCTAGAGAATTAGGTCATGCTAGTTTAAAATAAATCATAGGGTATCGAGGGTATTATGAATTATACATTGCCATCTGAGAAATACTGAAGTGAAAACTTGTAGGATTTACCTATTGACCTTGCCGCGACCCTATTACACATGCTTGACCGGCCTGTTTATTTTACCTCTTCAGACAGCTCAGTAAATTATATAAATGAACTGTTTCAGAGTAAAGTCAACAAATAGCAGGTACGAAGAAATTTCTGCTGTATGATGAGGATTTAAAAGAGACAAAGAAAGCGCAATCTGAATATTTATTCGGTGGAATTAAAAGTCAGATGGGGCAGATGGTGACATCAAACGCCCAGGCTGGTAGTTTGAAATGAAGCCAATCTTAATTTCTGAAAACATCAAATAATGTAATTTACATGTAGTAACAAAGATTATTTATCATCTAAGTTTTACTTTAAAGATGCAATAATTTAATCCTTGTGCAAAAGGCAGAATCTTCTGCAGACTCATATTCCGCCTAGTACACCTTGGGGGAAAAAATGGATATACGTCAAGCTTTTTGTAGTAGAAGTTTATTGTTCAATTTGTAGATCAATCGATCAATGCCAAAGGAATAATCAACATAAGAATATAAATAACTTGCAGTCCTGCCGGCGTAAGTCTGAACGATATGATTTCTGAGTCTCTGGGGAGGTGCGTGTGTAATTGTTTGAATGAGGAGGGGCTTCTGCAGTGAAGGAGCAGTGTGATGACAAGTAGCGTGCGATGGCTTTCTAAGGTCAGTGCATTCGATGTTGGAGGGGCTGTGCGGCAGCGTCTCAGTGGGGGTTTATGGAATTGTTTGGCTCCGTTGTAGAGCTCGCAGTAGTTCTGGGCCCTGGGGCATTCATGGTCTCGGAGGTGCTGCTTTGAGAGACTTTAAACTGGCAAGGATAAAAGGGTCGTGGTACGAAATATGCACTGTAGCTGAGGTAGCTAGCTCTCCTGTTTCATCTATTACTTTCTCACCAGGGGAGAAATGTCAGCCCTGAGAATATGTTCCTTCGCAGTCTTAATCCCTTAAGAAGAAAAGTTCACTTTAACATGCATGGCGAGGCATGGGGATGTTAATTGGGGGTTGCCTAGCGCCCAGATGTGAAGATTTGTTATTTACGTGCTGAAAAATCAGTACCTGCTGAGAGCAGGGAGCTCTTCATATTTTCTAAATGCTGTCATGGCTGTGTTTGTTCAAAGGCCCACCGGGGTAATAAAATTGAGTTATTTTGGCCTTGCAAATGTGTAGAACATCGGTTACGTTCATGCTCAATTTATAATAGATGTGCCTATTTGATCTCTGCTAAACATAAGGAAAAACATCTGAGAAAATAAAGATGGTGTAAGTTTATTGCATTAAAATGTGGATTCCCTGTCAAAGCCCGGAGGACCTGGACATGAATCAAACTCTGAACTGGTCCGGCAGCATTGCAGGCCACGTGGGCTGTTCTCCCTCCAGATCAGAGAGGGGCAGAATCGGTCCTTCCACACTGACATTAAAAACAGTCTGGAAAAAATCTGCACACTACTCCGTAGCAACAAGTCAGTTACCCAGGGCATTTTGTTCCAGAATTTTTAATGTATATCAAGTTGATAAATGTTTTCCGTTGAGATAAATTCTTCCACGTCCAGCATTTAATTACATTTTCAGGTCTTTCTATACTTTATTAAGTCATACAGGAGCTTCCTATGGAACAACGTTTATATTATTTAAATGCTGGTAGCTTGGCCAGGATTTTATCCTTCCATGTTAAATTTCATGTTTAGACATTATTATATTGTTCCCAGATTTTGTAACGACAGATTGACATTCCTTAGGCCTTTGTGCTATACTTAAAATGCTTCACCATATTATTCAGCAAATAGCTACCACGAACAATTGGTAAAATTCATGATACCGTGCCAAGCTTGCATGTGAACATTTATCTAAGGCTATCATGCTGGAATTGATACAACTAGACATCTGTTGGGATGGATTAACTAACGTTAGTGTTTCCAGTGACCAGCTTGACTAAGCCACCAGCTGGAGTTGCTGAGCAATTAGTTTCTCTCACCGTGCGCAGCCAATGCCATTTGCACAAAGCCAGCATGTCTGTGACTCTGATGCTGTGTTCCCGGTTTAGTTCACAGAAGTGTCAGAATTTGGCAAATGGGAAAATGTGATGCTTCCAGTGCCCTGGAACAAATCCCTCCATTTTATCCACCCAGGGAGATGGAGAATATGTAATGTGCATGTGAATTTGTACAAGAACTATTGAGTCTTCATCCATGGATTTTAGCATCTAGCAGCCAGACTAGCACCCAGGGATATGTTGTGGTCCTGGTTCCCCCAGGGTGAGAAAGATAGGCTTTAGAACAAACTCTGATCAAGAGAGTAGGGCAGGGCCCCCTATGGAGGAAAGTGGAATTGCATATCAGTTTCAAGTGATGGGTGATATCTCTGTAACCTAACAATGACAGATTCTGTTTATCCCATGACTGTGCAAGGAAGTAATGAGAAGCTGTTTAAATGTGAGTCAATGTGGGTTTGGGGAATAATATGCAAACACAACATTATTCTTGCATGCCAGTTTTACTTATCACTGCTTACCTTCACTTGCTCATAATGGTGAAATTGTTTGAAATCATTTGAAATGCGATCATGGAGATTTATGAGGAATCCTATTTGTTAATGCTGCATATGGAACTACAGAGCTACTGAGAGTGATTCATTACAGTTGATATAAGTAATACTAGTTTTGGGGAAGTTGCCCCCCACCCCCACTGCCCCTACCCATTCTCTCCACAGAACCCCCTGCAAGCCAGAAATGTGAGAGCTTAGGTTCCATACATACTGTATGCACCACACTCCATTGCTGACTCCGTGTGCAGGTTCATCTTTACAGTAACCTTTATTGACATAATTTAGATACTTATTGATTACTTGTTTATGATTACATTTTATTTTCAAAAATGATGCTATTGAGGGACAATTTCTGCATGGCATTCAGGCCTGTACCGGTCTCTTAGTTTACACCACACATGCACTCGCCGACTTGTCGAGAATATGGTGAAGGACGACTCATCTGACCACATCATATTTCTTCCATATCTCTGTAGACCAGGGCCTATGGTTTTTTGAGGAAGAGTTGCTCTTCTGTTTTTCCGTACATCGTACGAGTGCACGAGCATCACATTCATTGAATGTGTGCTTTCAACCACAATTTCAACCCTATTTACTGATGTCTTTCCCATGGATCTAAATGCAGATGTCACTTCTGTTCCTATACTAACCGGTTTAGTGGTCTCTGTGCCATCTCTGTGAAGCTCCTTCCATCCGTGCCCCAATAATGAACCCTCTTTCAAAGTCACTTAGATCTTTTCCTCTTGCTGTCTTGATCCAAAATCGAGGTCAACTGGGCCTGCTCAGCATTTTTATACATGCCACAGAGCATGATAGGATGTTCATGTCTTATAATGCAAGAAAACTGGTCGCTTCCTTGTGTCCTCTTTCAAGTTTTTTTTATTTTTTTTGGAAGAGGAATGTGTTTTGTTTAAGAGGACAGCATCACAGTCAGTCTAGAATGAAGATTTATATTAAAATCCAGCTTAGCTGAAGTTCTAAAGTTCTGTGTAATTTTACTATTGGGTTCTGCGAGTCAGCCTCCTATTGACTTTTTAGGAAATTTAATATTCAAAACAAGATGCCTACGAAAATACCCGAGCCCAAGAAAAGCTTTAACACTGGAGAGCTGAGTGTCAGTGACCATTGCAGTAACGAAGCCAATCCCGGGCAGTGAGCTGAACTGCTCAGATACGAACTGCTCAAACGCCGACTCTGCCAGATCAGCGAGGAGAATTAGCTTCCGTGCCAAGCTAGCTAAGGCATGTCACACCCTGTTTGTCAAGAAAAGACGGCCGTGCATTTCAGTCCTCTGTCCTTTCCTTTTCTCGTCATTGACACTACCCTGGACATTTTCTCAGCCCACACTGTCCAAGGTGGATAAAATCAACAACTACCAAAAAAAACAAAAAACTGAAAAACCAAGATTTGCCCATGTTCCATGTAACATTGTTTTTTCACACAATGCTTTATGTATTATGATAAACACACTCCGGAGTCCAATACCTATGACTTTAATTTATCGATTTATACCGTTTTATGGCTATGGTTCTCCACTTACCTATGAGACATAGCACCAGCAGTTAGATGTAGCTGGCAGACTAGGTATGTGTGTACCATTTGAAATTGGACCTGGCAAAGATCCTTATGGGATTCAAAAATTGCTGGTTATTATGCAATAAAGGGGTATGTTGGAACTTATGAGTGTTGCAAGCTTTACTTTCATGCATCTTGTTCTGCATATAATCATTTCTGATCCTGACCACAGTGACAGGAAAAGGAAATAGTTCTTTCCTTCCTGCATTGTACGCCAGTGTCAGAACTGCTATTGAAGTGACGGGGATGCCTTTTAAAATGTTTTTTTTTTTTTTTTTTTTTTTCTTTTTTAAATCTCCTTGGGCTTCCCTTTTAATCTAGGCCCTGGGGACACCATGTAAAAAGCAGAGATATGAAACACATGTTGCAGCAGCACAGTCTTTTTAATATCACTCGACGGTTTAAAGGAAAGGGAAAGTATCGGTGAGGGGATTGTCTTCTGTAAGAGGAAATCTGTCTTGATCTGCCGTGCTCGTTCGCACAGGGAATGATCCGCTGGAACTGCATGATGCCAATTATTCCAGGATTTATGGAAGTGGAGCATAGGGCTGAAAAAACACCTTTTCACACTGAAGCTGTTTTCACAACCGCCAGTTAAAAAAAAAAAAAAATCACCCTGCGCTTGGCTCCTGCTGCCTTTGGGGTTTAGAGGGAGCACATTTTGGGGGGGGGGTGGGAGCGAGGGTGGCTGCGATCGAGGGGGTGACCCGTTAGACTTGGGGGCTGTTATCTTAGGTGTGTTTGGACTGGGCAGTCAGAGGCCTGCTCCCCTGCTGAGGCTGACTTAGCGGGAACATGCCTCAGACCCCTGGCACTCTGGAGGGAAGGGGTCCAGGCGAGGAGAGGACGGGCGGATCCCCAGAACCTTAGCGGGAACATGCCTCAGAACCCTGACACTCTGGAGGGAAGGGGTCCAGGCATGGAGAGGACGGGCGGATCCCCAGAACCTTAGCGGGAACATGCCTCAGAACCCTGACACTCTGGAGGGAAGGGGTCCAGGCATGGAGAGGACGGGCGGAATCCCAGAATGTGCCACGGGGAGCTGCAGGGGAGCTGCAGGGCCCGAGCGAAGAGTGACTGGCGCCTCTGGAAACCTCGCGTGCAGCGGGAGGCTTTGTGCAATTGGCTGTTGTTAATGCGCTGTGTGGGGGGAGGGGCAGGAGCGGGGGGGTATGATGCTGTGAAATAAAGGAGAGTGCCTGCATCTACAACTGTCTCCTGCAAGTTCATACATTTTCGTTACTTTTTTTTGTGAAGGTTTTTTTTCTCTCCATATTTATTATATTTTGCAATGTTAAGTTGCGAAATATAATAAATACCTTTACTGTATTGTGAAATAAATATCTTATTGATTATTTAACATGATGTATAATTCTGAAAACAACGTCAGCCTTGATATAAAGAGCCAGTAATACTCACATATTCCTTTTGTTGCACATATGGGAAGGAGAAGAGGTTTGGAGAGGATTACAATAACATTACTTTGAAATAATATACATCTATATATGCATTTTAGTGTTTCGAATGAAGCATTAACTATCCAAAGTTGAGGATCCCCAGATATTGACTAATTCCTAATTGGTCTCCAGACTAAATAAATAGAGCTCATGAGTCTGGGTATTATTAGATGTCTACTGTCAACACTGAAAGTTCACAGACAGGAGCTGACGTCATTTACGGAACCGGCTTGATTGGAATGGTTTACACAGCATCAATCCATGTTCAAGATGGCCTGAGTCAAACAGACAGTCTCGCACTGGTTTACACTGCTTGTCCTTGTGTTTCCCATCAAACACTACTTGTACTGCTTGTTTGAAGTCACCATTTCTTCAAGAGAAATTCATCTTGCAGTTATTTTAAGATTTTTTTTTCTGACTCACTCACTCTGAAGAGCTCTTTAGTGGTGTTTTTACACACAGGCCTTAGATAAGACAGATTACAGCTTGCACCCAGGGACCCAAAGACAACATAAGGAGTGCATGTAAAAAGGGTCAGGCGTCCTGGTGCTAGTTAAACCTCTGTGAGTCAGCATCCTCAGGCTGCAGCGTTGGAGCCCTGCTCCTTCCGCCTGTCCCATCCTTTCCTTGCGTCTGCTAAGTACTCAGAAGCAGAGGCTGTTCCTGATGTCTCACATCAGCTCGGCTTGTCTGAACACCCCCCCCAACCCCCACCCCCAGATCCGGGGGCTCTCGGCAGCACACCGGCCCCCACGCCCCCCCCCCCCCCCCCCCCTCCTGTTTTAAATAAGGTAAACAGCAGGGGTCCGGGGATCTGCTGAGGGGAAATGTCCCAATTACAAATATTTGGACTTTTTAAATCAAAAGGGCCTGCAATCCTGAAGCTCGGCAGTGTTCTCTAAACACGTGGATTCTTTGTCCGGGCCGTCCTTAAATTCATTACCGCCTCACAGCAAAAGGAGCCACTCTGAAAGGCCGCGCTCAGGAACAGGAAGGAGTTCGCCCGAGCCTGGCGGCGAGGCACGGCCGCACGCGACGCGTAAAACGCGCCGGGCCGCGCGTTCGGCATCACGCGCAAGGCGGTGTGAAAGCGTGCGCCGCTTCATCGCTGAATGCAGTAAGGAAACGCAGCAGGGCCTTGTGTGCCCAGCTCTGTTCCAGATGCAGTAAGCAGCACAGTCTGAGTGCAGGTCACCCCTCTGGGTAGATGCCCCTCCCCCCCTTTCTGCAGCCATGCAGTGTAATCTCGCGGTGTAACCACCACAGACCTGCGCGTGTGCTGGCAGGGGCACTGACGATCCTCGCCTTCCTGGCGCTCCTCTCTCTAAAGCATTTGCTGCAGTCGCATGCGAGCATCTGCTGCGGCCTGGTTTGTGCCTCTCCATGCATAAATGCTGGAGGCTGTAAAAGGGTGCAGAAAGGGTGGAGCCATCATATCTCTGAGTCCATAACTTTAATGTCTGCTCAAATGTGTCTGGTAACAGTACAGGAACTCCAAAGATCCTCATTTGGAATGCTCTCGTCATAATCTGTGACCTCTGTTTCCTGTGTCAAAATCAGATCTTTCCTCTGCATCTGCAGAAGACCATTTGAGATGATCATTTCACTTGGATATAACTCCCTCTCTTGTCATCATTTAAGTGAATAGTGGTATCTTCAGAATTGTGGAATATAGTGTAATGGAATCAGGTGTATTGTTTTCTCATTGTTTCTGTACTCACAATCAATATTTAAGACATAACTGAAGGTTTGAAGTCCTGATTTGTCCTTTCAGTCTGTCAACATTTTTGAGCTCTCTACAATGAGGGACAGTGGAGGTTACACTGTTGTGTAGGTGTGGGGCTTAGTACATTTTCTTAATTGCGGACTAAAGTATTATATTTAACACTTTAATTATTCCTAAGGTGAGGGCCAACACATTGAATAATGATTTTTGGCTGGAGCTTCCCTTTAATATTCCTCTATTGACCCATGGCAGGCAGCAGCAATTTGCATCATGATGTACTGTAATGCAATTCTGATGCCATTTTATGTGCTCTCTTATAGCTCTCAGTAATTTGTCAAGTTGTCCTTTCATCCACTTAAAATGTCCAGCACACAATCTAGTGACAATTGAAACATGCAAAACTAACATACATTAACTAACAATACATTAATGTACATCTTCCACTAGCCCCTACACTTCAAAATGCTAATAATGTTGATTAAAAATGGCAATGTGAGAGGTCCCATGGAGTAGGTAAAGAGAGGAAATTAAATATGTGAGATTTTCGAACCACAAATTAAAGTTGAGGAAATTTTGTATAGATGTTTTATATACTGTTAGCAAATTGCAGAATTCCCTGAAAGAGACACTATATTATTCTATGCAAAAAAAAAGTCAATATGTGGTTGTGTTTGTATGGGAAATGTATAATTTATGATTGTGAGTGTTTTGCTGTGGTTGTGAAACATGCATTTGGGTAGTAGATTACAGCACGTCTGTCAGCTACACCATATGATAATTCAAAACCAAAACTGTTAATCCTTCAACAACATGATTAGGGACAAGAGAAACAAGTACTTGCTGAGAATGTACACATCATTTTTTCTGCCTCTCAACCACTCAAGTATATTTCTTTATATTAGCCTCTGTCTATTTTATGAAGCATAAACATTGCCCAATATTGTTGGTCAAAAATATAATCAGATATGTATTGTTATATTCTGTGTTATTCAATTCTTTATCAAATACATCTAAACTCTGAATGTGTTTTAAGACCACAAAACAAAGTCAATCATAAGATTGTATATGATGACAAAATATTTTACTGCGCAAACAATAAATGGGCTTGTTTGTATAATATCTCAGAAAGCTAGCTAGTCCGGAAACAACAATAAAAGCAGTGAGCAGTATGTGCAGTCTCTTGCCTGCGTGTAAAAAGGCCTACGCCATTACCCAGAACTCACTGCACCTTCTGTAAGACGTATCGCGTGCTCTCCGCAGAGCGTGGCGCTTTTTAAAATCTTTCACTCTAACATGCAGGAGTGATTGTTTAACTATTACAGCATGCATTCATAGTAATGAGTTTTATATATAACGCTGGCGTCAGACAATAGAGTGTGAAATGTCAGTTGACAGGACGGATTGCTGCTCGTGTTCCGATAGCTATGCGTGCGCACTCGTCTTTCTCTTGTGCTTCATCCCTCTCTTTCTTTCAACTCTTAAAGGCTTGATGTGACCCCCGAACTGATTTCATAAGACTAAAATGTGACTTAATTTCACACCAGCCCTAACTCAGTTTAATTTGATTTCACACCAGTCTGGATTCAAAAGCATTTGCATTAACCACTCCACACTACTCCTAGTACGTTTCCTTACTTATGCAACTTGTCCATAATAATACTAATAATATGCATTATGATGATGATTATGATTACTATGATGATGATGATTATATATTTGTACAAGAGCGCAGCACCATCATAGTTCCAATGTATTGAATATCCACAGGAATGGAAGGATGTGAGAATCCTTGACAGGACACAATGTCACTCAATCAGTAACTTTAAATGTCTGAGTCCGTACGTTAAATATTCACAGTCTTTTCAGGGACCTTTGTACTGTTCAGTATGACAGAGTTGGGTGAGTCACACAGCTCATACCCTGTGGAGAGACTCTGCGGAGACAGTACAGGTTTCTGCAGTGCTGTGTTGATGATGGATCAGCATAGCAGACCTGCCTGCAGCACCAATAACAGCAATGAAGATTTTTCAGTAAACATTTTTTCTGTCACCCCTCTGCCTCCCACCAGATCGAACGCTGAGGTGTCTGAAGGAGACAAAGCTGGAGCGACCTTATTGTTTTCTGGAGTTTTTCTGGGGCTGGTTGGAATAGCTTGCACGGTTATGGGCTGGATGAACTACAACATCAGCACGAGTAGCAAGAGTTTTGAATGGACGCAGTTGCTCGGCCCCATCCTTCTCTCAGTTGGAGTAATGTTTGTCCTAATCGGCGTTTGCAAATTCGGGATGTTAACCTGCATGATTTGTAAGCATTGTGTTGGCAGATCATCAGAAGAGGAACCAGCACAGCCTGGTCATGGGCAGTCCTTTGTTTTCACCGGTATAAATCAACCTATTACAATCCATGGGACCAGGGTGGTGCAATATAATTCTCCACCATGTGCCCCTGGGGCCCATGACGGGGGTACTGCATGCAATATTCAGTCAAGGGGAATACTACCTGCAGTCTCAACAACAACATGTCCACCTCAGTACTGTTCCATATATCCTTTTGGCAAACCATTAACAAGTGATGACCACTGCCCTCCAAGCCTCAGGCTGGACAACAGTAATGTCGGGTATGTTTGTGAAGTCAGTCAATCCACCAGCCAATCAATCAATCAATAAAACATAAAGTGCTAAATCAATAAGTGAATATCTATATGGGCCCTGGCCAAAACCATTTTTAAACACTGTTCTCTCTTGGCATGTGCGAGTTGCAAAAAACACCAAATGGTGGTCATCTAAGTGGCATGTTTTGATGTTTTGATGAGACCATTGTCCTTTGTGCCAGATCGAATTCTAACCGTACCAGTTTGAGTTCTGAGTCTTGCACGGTAATGTCTAATCGGCGACAGAGTTATGCAGGTGGGGACAAAAGGTTACAGTGTGCCCTGTCTCACTGTGCAACAGACTCCTCTGTCCAATCAGGGATCTGTGCCCTGCCTGTGCTAACGGTGTCATCGGCAACATCCTCCAGTGCACAAGAGTGAAAGCAAATGTTTGCAGCAGACATTATATACATTCTATAATATATTATCTTGAAAAGCTATAATTACTCCATGGAATTTTTTGATGTGTAAACATGCTGAATCATGGCCCGCTGAAATGACACAATTTACATCACAGATTTAGCATATTTCAGAGAAGACAGTTGGAGTGGTCTTAATTTTGAACAAATCCTTTAATGAAGAATTAATGACGTTAACTGAATTGTTTACTGAAAGTTATTTAGAACCTCTGAGGTCTGATTAATTCACACATAGAAAACATGGATTTTCCCTGTTTAGGAATAGTGGGAATTCAGCATAAATAAAGACAATCTACGTGCAAAACGGAAAGCCATTTACGTGTTCCACTTACAGGAAACAGCCTTTCTGTGTTCATATCTAATTATGCTGCGATTTATTTATCACCCCGTTGAAACCTCTAAACAGATTTACACCGATTAAATACTGACTGTCTCATAATGCCGCATTAAATCCTTCACAGGAACCATGAAAATGAAAAGAGACCAGATGGGAAGGCGACTGCTGAGGAGGCCCCGACCAGTTCCGCTCCCCCGGCATATGATGACATATTTCCCGTTCCTCTATCGGGCGATTCTATATGATGCTGCCCGTTTAGCTTTCTATTTAGCTATTAAATTGTTTTAATACATTACTTACGTGCTATGTGTACATTTAGATATTTAGCATGCCCTCTTATCCAGAGCAATTTACTAAGTTTAAATTATTTTAATCAAGTTATATGATTGTATATTTGCTGAAGAAAGTTGTGTGTGTTATCATGTTCGGTGGTGCAACCTTGAAGTTAGAAGTGCAGTTCCTTAAATATTATATTACACTGCTGCCCTTACATTAGACTGGAAGCCAACTTGCTGTCAAATTCCCGCCATCAATTGAAAATCTCTATCTCTGAGAAGGTTAAAAAGTATACGCATACTGTTGCTTTTGTCATCGAAGTTCTTGAATGTCAAATTAAATGTTCTTTAAATAACAATTGCAGGGCAACCAATTTAAAAATACGTGCAACTGCTATACTTTCATTTAGTAAAGTACATACAAGGAGGGAAGTTATATAAGTAACTTTGACAACCGCAATTTAAGTTAAGGATAGCCTATGTAACGTCTAATTCTGTATTGTAATTTTGACGCAATTAACCTATACGTCCAGCATTGAGCTGTCCATGGTCCTGTAGAGGTGTCTCTTGCCTTGTGACCACTGAAAACATTCCATGGGTTTCTCTCTCCTGTTAATAAATAAATAAATAAATAAATAAATAAATAAATAAATAAATAAATAAAGGCTTTTCTCACACAAGAACATTGGCTCGAAGTAACACAGAAACTGAAAGTCCTTTTACACAAATGACACAACAAACTGTTAATAACCTACGCTTATCGAAATATATCAATATAATTATTCTTTCCTTGCTACTTGCATATATTTTTCAGCAGTAACAAAGGTCATGGACACTTTCAACTACCAAAGCAATAAGCCTCGCAATCCTCTCAGATTTCCATATCGTCGGGATCTATATTTACGAACACTAAACTGACTCGCCTTCTATCAATGAAATAATAGGCTAATAATAATACAACTGAATTAACTGTTCACCTCATTGTGCAACGTTTAACGCCTTTCCACTAGCTAAACAGGTGATTATAGCCGACAGTTTAACAAGCGGTCTTTCGTAAGTGGGACAATCATTAAAACATATCAGTATTTTTCGAATCAATATTATTTGGTGACACTAAAATTAGGTTGGCCAATAGGCCTACTTCGCGCATCATGGTACCTACCTTCTTCATTAATTTTTCATTTAAATAATAGCCTACTGCATCAGACGATTAGCCTATCTGCGCTGATCGGCAATTGGCAAAATGATGCAAAAAAATAAAAAATAAATAAATAAATAATAAAATAAATATATATTTTAAAAAGTTTCGGGGAGAAAAATCATGACTTTAGCAAAGCAGAGTCCAACTTTACTTTTCTGTAAAACTGATTCAGCTGCGTGTGATGACCAGAAACAGTTACTGCACTGAAAATTGGTGGGGTCGGCAACAGATTATTGTCCTCGCCTTTACTTAATTAGCCTATCAATAAGTAATTAATTCACAACATATTATGTACCATCATATATAGCCAGATTTTTTAGTCATTTAGCAAGAAATAAAATTATTTTTATTTGCACTGCTAAATTGTGGACATTTTATTAACATTATTATTTGTGGATAGGCTACGTGCTGAGCTCCTCTTTATCCGCACTCGCACTTGGAGAATATTCATGGTAAAGATCTGCGATGTGCAGAGTTTAGAAAATATTGAACGGCAGGTTTTGTTATTGCTGGTTATGCAATAAGCTATAGGGGTAGTTTCAAGGATTAAAAACAGGTTTACTCATGCTGTCATGACCAGGTGCATAGGCCTATATTTACATATATTTTTGGAATAACCTCGCCAATGGAGTTCCTTGTCGGGGCCTTTTGTCCATAGTCAATAACAAACCCGTTAATAAAGAAACTTTATTAACTTTATTAAAGCAACTTTATTAATATCCAGGATTCAATTGATGGCGTTCTGTGTCGAAACCTATTTCTGAAATGTAGAAACAATTAAATATTACTGATCTTGTGCACTGCATTTTCTATGCACGGCAAAAACATGAAACGGAACTTTTTCATGAACAGTTCTCGGTCTGAATTTAGTCTATATCCTGAAAACATTTAACGCTGAATGTAAGTGTGAGGAAAACCGCTTGGGGGCAGAAATACGGTATGAAACTTCTAGCAATATTTGCTTGATTTTTTATTTATTTAACTAAGCTACTACTACTACTACTACTACTACTACTACTACTACTATTACTACTACTACTACTACTACTACTGTTGGTATTGCAGAATTAAACAAGGTTTGATTCCTAGTGGTAATGATAATAAAACTTTAGGTGACTTACTATCCATATGATCAGATTGCTGCCAAGAAAGCCAGTTTACAGTATTTGAATGATTATTGACATTTATATAAGAATATTCGCAAAGACTTTATATAATCGCCGCCGCTGAGCACTTTTCACTATAATAAATACATACACGTCTCGACTTTGGAGACTACATTTCCCTTGTCTATTTGTTGGTCTGTGCAGCCAGCCGCCATTGTATTCCCGTAAATCATTAAAATGATTGCACTAGTTTATGATACACTACATAGCCTACCTACAAACAGCACTCCATGTCTTATATCATAAACGTGGCAAAATGGTCAAATGCAAACATTATGGTTTAAGACTAGACTGATTTAAACATGATATTTCAAATTCAATATTACCATGACAGCTTGTTCATCAGAACTTTAAAATTTTTAAAACTTAAATACTTTACATTTTGACTATTTCATACAACAAGGCCCACGAATTATTTATTATTATACAAACCATATAACCTAAATAAACCATTTGTGGTTCTGTTAAAACAAAGCACAAGAGAAACTTTCTGAAAACAGTTTACAAACTTGATAAAAAGTCCTATCAAAGTTAGCTGGCAACATGCAGGTCCGTGCCTACGGGCCAAGAAACATACTAACAGTAATAATACTGTAATAGTTCAAAATCTCTGCTCTCGTTCTGTAGATTAACCCATCAAAGATCAGGCATACAGTGAGAATGAATTTTAAACGCACCGTTTGCAAAGATTAATATTTGACTGTGTAGCTCCTCTTTTCAACCGGGTGTTCAAAAAGAGCAAGTACATGGACGTATCTGGCAATAACCCGTTAGTAGGTGAACAGCCATTTCCATCATGAAAGTCTCTGGTCTAATTGTAAAAGGTTTCCAAGCTAAATATCTCAACGAACGTGTTTAGGTTAGTTCTTCAGACACTACGTTTTGTCTACTTAATGGGTTACTTTAGAGGCAGTCTATGCTCTTGGTTAAGTTAATTGCATTTTACATCATTACATTACATTTATTTATTTAGCAGACGTTTTTATCCAAAGCGACGTACACAACTGCATATCAAGGTCATTGGAACAACTACAAAACACAGGTTCGACAAGGTACAATACTCATATACAGTTATTTGTTCGGAAGACTTTATTACCTAGTTTACGCAATTGTGACCATTCTGTTATCTGTGACACTTTAACAACACTTTAATTGGCTGTTTGTGTCTTTGAAGAACCTCATCAAATCAAGCCCCACACCATTCCAAATCAAACAAGAATAATCAAACTCTACAGGAAACGGATGTATAAGCCAGTGGACCTGAAACCAAAGTTGATGGTGGTCTATGGACTATAGATAGAAAATTAGGACATTCATTCCAAATTTCATTTTTCCAGGACAGGTCTCAGTTTAAGCGTGGTTATGAGTAAGGTTCATGGTGAACGAGTGAATAAGTTACGTGCGTTGTCATAAAGATGCTATTTTTAAACATGGGCATAACAACACAAATGACGAATATACTGTCTTCATGTAACAACTCTCTATATAACTTTGTATGTCAAAGCTGCATTGTCAGGCTATTTATTTTGGCCAACACAGACGTAATTGCGAGTGTGTGTGTGTGTGTGTGTGTGCGTGCGTGCGTGTGTGTGTGGGGGGGCTTATACTTACAGTAAGTCAGGACTGGAAGGGATTATATATAAAATATCTACGATTTAAACTAAAAAGGTCTCTAAAATATGGCTTCGCTAAAAAGAACGTAGTTGTCAAGTGTAAATTCTTATTTCGAAAACAATTTTAAACTCTTCTATAAACGAGGTCTATGTCTTTGTATTGAAACCACAGCACAATGTGATATCCATTAGTTTTACTGCACAATAAAATGTGGGTGGCCAGCAAAGCTCATTATTTTCCATTTTGTACCATTTGTGCACGGAACACTTCAACTTTTAAGCAACTGAAATGAAGGAGTATTACAAAAGTGAGCAGAACATTTACCGCAATCTCACGAGAGTACTCATACAAACATTCCATTAATTAGGAGATACCATTCCAAAAAGTTTTATGATCTTTGAGGGTATTAATAATAATAATAATAATAATAATAAGAAAAAGAAGAAGAAGAAGAAGAAGAAGAAGAAGACGTCAATCAACTCCAGTAAAATAAGTATCTGATGCCTAATGATAATTCATTATTTTTTGCAGCTTAATGCATTAATGTCCCCTCTTTGAGGTAGTTTTCACCTGTCCATTTTGAAATAGATAGATGTACTAAGGCAAACATCAACACGCCCTGGGCATTAAGGTTGAATATGTCAATCAATTATTAAAATACAGTAAATAATCGTTGATTTATGCCTATTGCCTACAATGATGTGTTAAATTAACACAGTGAAATGATGTGATAATTTAACTCTAACAGAGTCCATTTGGTCTCACTGGTCCACATTCCACATTCAACTGTTAGAGTTGAATTCGCACTAGAAATTTTACTGTGTAATGCTCAGACACCATGGGCAAAATGTAATTTGTTGTTTTTTAAACACGTACCTTGCATAGTTTATTAAAAGGTTTATAACTTGATAAAATTAATTCTACCGTTATATTTTCAGTCATTCAGAAATATTAGAAGGGGAATAAGAAGGAGAAACTCCAAGAACAATACAATATTCATTATCACCGCTTTTGATCTCTAGTTAGACATTACGTTCTACGTTCCAGATGGTTTTGAATGCGACACGTAGAACATGCCGAGCTGTACTTGAACCATGGCTACAGTCCCTGTGCTGCATTTTGGAGCGTTTGAGTCTACAGTAGCCTACTCTTCTTAATGTGAGACTGAGCCAAGAGCATCAATGGACAACATCCAGGTATCCATTAAATAATGTTTTTTTTTTTTTTTTTTTTGTATTTACAAGTGTGACATATTGGTTAGTTCAGTGAGAGTGCATGGCCTAATATTATTATGGGGGGGGGGGGGGGGGGGGGGGATTCAAACTGATGAAGATTAGTTTCCATTTTCACTTCATGGGCTCTTTGGGACATTGGGTCCTGTACTGTAGGTCACAGGCCAGCTGTGGTAGCTTAGTCCTGCCTTCAAACTCTTCTACCTGGCTATAAGCATATATTAGCCAAGTCATTCATGTTTGTTCTCAGTACAGAAGTCATATCATTCATAAACCCACAAAATAAATATATACAATTTCTTCCCAGTTTAACTTGATATCTAGTACATCTATACATGCAGTGATGTAGGAAACTGATGTTTGTTTGTGTGTGTGTGCATGTGTGTGTGAGAGAGAGAGAGAGAGAAAATTAGAGAGAGAGAAAGAGAGAGAGAGCATATGTACTCTATGTTCCATTTCATTAAAAAACATATTCCAAGGGGCATAAAACAGCTACTACTTTCTGTAATTATCTCTCTTTGATTATCTGGGAAGAAAGCAGCCTTGACAGTTGACGCATATATTTTTGTCTCTGCATAGGCCTATATTTAAATTTTTTAGCTTGGCAGCTGAAAGTTGGCCCTTTGAAATAAGTTCCCGACACCAAAAATAAGTTTTTGGATCAAAGATTCCAGTCGCTGATGCTGGGATTTTCGCCGAAGCCATTCATTTCTGTACAACATACAACATATCTAAGCTAACTCGGGATAAATAAACAGGAGGGGGGATCGAATGCTTGCAGGAAAATGCTGGAAAACACAGTGTATGCACAACGTGTAAGAAACGGTCAAATCCGAACGATCTTTCGGCATTCCTTCTGACCAAAGAATCACCACCCAATCGGAGTGAGGACCACTGAAGGTTCTACACTAAATCCTGGGAGGAGTATGGTCCCGGTTCTGCAAAACCATTTTGGCGGGAAATTACCGATAGGTCTGCTGCATATTAGAGCTAATTTGCATGCTGCCCCTTGATGTAGCCGATTAGAACCGCAAACAACGAACAGTCACAGTAGGAATGAGAGACATTAGAGACACAATCACAGATTTATTTAGAAAAGGCCACAGACTAGTTTGCTTTGCATAGGCTTATATGGAAGCTATACCATTTTCACTTTGGCAATTAGCCCACATTCAGCTATGATCGTAGCCTACAAATGATGTCACTGTTATGTTTAGGACAAATTTAACGATATTTTTTCATTCCACAAGTCCACCAATGGTTAATTGCATGCCTGATAAAATAATATGCTCTTGTCTGAGTACAGATTTATGATTTCACTTTTGAGCAATTCATTTTCTTGCTAAAATGGAGAACAGGTGTTTCAACCATTCTGTGCCAGGACAGGGAAATCAGTTTGGATTTGATAGCCAACCATAAGGCCTCAAGTGCTCTTTTTCAATCCTTCTTTTAAGTCAGATACACAGATCGTCGTCAATTCCTTAAGAAATTAGGCCTCACCAGCAACATCACCTGCTATCCACACATCTATTGGAAAAAAGTGCACTGCTGCTAGGTTCAGGAAGCAAATCAAACATATTTCAATAGACTCAACACTTCCCTGGCCGGACAGTCTAAATTCCTAACAGATTCACACACTGAGCAATGTTAACGAATCATCTGGACACAGAGTCCTTAGTAGGCTAGGCTATATATACATAATAACAACCTCGGAAAACATATCAAATGAAAGTAAATTACAAATATCATGGGACACACGTACACACACACACGCACGCACACGCATGAACACACACACAGTAGGGGTGTATTTTAGAATGCAGCTCTTTGTTAGTATTAACATCTTTTCTGCAGGGAAAACTTCTGTCATTGCCAATCAATTGAGAATGTTATCAACATCAGGACAATTCATTATTAATACCGGCATTATTGACTTTACTGAATTAGATCACCATACCTGTGGTAGGTCGAAGGTGGGGAGAAAAGCAGAAATGTGTACCCTTCAACATGTGGTCCTTGTTTGGCCTAAAAACTAAGAATCTCATGCATGACCTCTGCCCCCTTTTCAGACTAACATGATTTTGGTTGCCTCGTTCTGAGTTCAATTTGAACCCGAGACCCCGGGGTGAAGGGTCACAGCCATGGAGCAGCAAATTAATCCAATGCGTCAAACTTGGCATGACACCATGTTCAGCCTCATTCTTTCGTGAAATATTCTGTTTTTCAGGCCACCCGCTTTTGATGTAGATCCCTCTCCGGTCTGTTTTTTTTCGGCCCGTTTAAAATATGACCCTCCTGGTACTTTATGTTGCATATCCCCCCCCCCCCCTTTTCAAGCGACCCCCCCCCCCCCTTTTACCCCGTACACCACCACTTTCCCCCTTCCTCTGTGCTCCTCTCTCTCTCTCTCTCTCTCTCCCTCACTCTGCGCGTTTGTGTTTAAAGACGTTTCAGTTCAGCTGTCACGAATTATGTTCGCCTGCCCAGCTGTCCAAACAGGGGGTGTCTCTTTCATTCCACCTCACATGCTACCAAAAGGGAAGGGGGCTTTAATGCTTATGTTTGGACACAAGCAATTATCTCTAATTATTGTTTTTCTTTTCAGTTTCCCTGTCCTGACGGAGGTCCAACAGGCGAACATGCAATAATCCGCCCCAGTCGGCTGATCTCGGCGGGCTCTGCCGGAGTAGCTTGGGCGAAGGGGCACCGAGGCTTTCATCTCAATGTGAGTTTAGAGTTGATTCAAACTCAGGGCGATGGGTGAATTAACCCCTGAGACCCAGCTTTCAATGGGCTCAGCTAAGAGATTATACGTGTTGATGGCAGGCTTTTATTGGCAAAGTGCTTTCAAAGAAACTTCAGCTGTTAATTCAAGGCACTGTAGCCATGACCCCCCCCCCCCCCCCCCCCTTCCATGCACTCCTCTGTCTGGCACAAAACATTAAAGATGACACCTCTTTAAGGGCAGTGATGCTCCACTGCAGAGAACACTGCCTCTGTCCTCTCAGTGTGGAAGAAAATGACATACTGGAGGTCACTCACCTTTGTGACACTCAGATATGCTTGACTGTCCCACCAACACAACATATAAAATGGTTATAGCCTTATAAGAAGCCTGGCCACTGTGACTCTGCACTGCCGCACGGGTCCTGTGCATTTAGACACCATCTGCCAGTGTTCAGCATCTCTCAGGATGGAGCTGATTGTTAGAAGAGAACATCACTGATGAGTGTGTATATATTGAACCCCCCTCACTGGTGGACGGCTATTGATTTGGGAAAGTTTGGAGCACATCCTTGGTGGTCTCGGTGGAAAACTCTTCTGAAAGCAGGAAAAAACAGCTTTTGCACAGACTAGTTCAAGATGTTGCCTAGAAATTAAGGAATAGTTTGGCAGAACAATAGCCCGTGCTATCAGATATTTCTTAAGATTGGCAGCTTAATTAGTTCTGTGTAGCTGATGTAACTATGAGAGTACACACTTTGAAACATTGTGTTAATGTCCTGTTTCTCAACTTTTGACATACTACTCTTCATTAGCAAAAATGCATAGCAGATAAATTTCTGTATTACATCAAATTCAGTTTTTGGTTTTGGTCATTTTTTCATTTTGTTTTGTACTATAAGTATTTTATTATGGCAATCGTGCATAGCGCAAAGGCCCAGTCACCATGATATTTTGTGTATGGACGGTGGGCTGAAATTATTTCATCTACCAGAAGGGTAGTTCACAAAATTGACGTACTATCCCAGGCAGAAATCTGTGCTCCAATCAGAGCATTCCTTTTAGGTCATGTGACAGTAAATAAATGGATGTTTGTCCCACATAGTATTTTATTAACACTTCTTTCGAGTTGGCTCATAATTCTTATGTCTGCCTCATCAATTTAAATTTTCATACAAAATCAAACAGATTACTTCTTATATTTGTTTTTAAAAAATAATACAATAATTGTTTTTTGACTGTTATACAATTTGATTTTTACACATCTCTTAAGTAAAGAACTCAAACAAAAGACAGGACTGAGTATGGGGATTGTTAAATGTATGTCCAGACTTTGTAGTCAATAGAATAAATCCAAATTACGTCGTGCTCTTTCCAAATAGGCATTATGTGCTTTTCTAAAGAGACCATTTACCAAGGGAACAATGGCTTAGTGCTGGCTCAGAGGTCTCTTAAAACAGAATGTGTCTCTAAGACTTTCTTTAAAATGCAATGTGTATTTATTACTTAAGAGAATAAAACTATCCAGGCAGTCTCAGGCAGATTTAAGAAAGTTGCTTTAAAAAATATTCAAGAAAGAGGACATAATTATGGTGTTCAGGTCTTGTGTGATTTTAGTAACTAATAGAAACATTTTTATATATTGAACAAACCAATTTATGAATCTATAAGTCTGCGATTTTTAAAAATCTTTTCTCACACACCGGAGTTAAACTGATTCATTAGAACATATATACTTGTCCCATTACGGCTTATTCCAATAGCGGTGCCCATGCTGTAACCCTCTTTGGTCCAGCTGACCCACGAAACTGGCCTTGCTGGCCTTGCTTTGTCCACTCTGTGTCTCTGACCCCTCGTCATCATCTTGTCCAAAAGGTGAGACCCCTTAGTCCTTCGGCCATCCCCGCCCCTCTGCTCTGGCAGTGTCCTTTGTCCCTCTCTGTTGGGGGACATTAGATTGTGTGTCTCTTTTGTTTGGCACCATCTCTGTGTGTAATCTCTCCGTCCATGGCAAACCGAAGAGATTAACTCCTTAAATGCAGGGATGATCTGTTTGTCCGTCTGACAGGTCTGTCATTCTGCGATGTCTCTGGAGCCACCCACACTCCATCACCTCCCACCTCCACCCTTGCCCCTCGTCTCGCTCTCTATCTGGGGTTTCATATTATTCAGCGGAAGAACAATAGGCTTATCATTTAGCCTTATCGTGCCATGTAAAAGCTCATCTGCTGCTTGGACTTTATCCATTTGCCCAATTACAGACTCGATGGGAAATAAAGACTGCATGGTGGAGCTTAATCACGAGAACTGGCTAAGCCTAATTAAACAAATAATGTATCAAACAATACAGAACACGCTCGATGTAAATCAATTCAGTGGTGGCTTTATTCAATTATTTAATCAGCACATATCAATTTTACAAGTTCTTTAATACGCCTTACATGCAACACTTAAATTCTTCTCAGGAACTGATACGGATCTCCACTTTACTTTGTTTACACAGTGTAAACTGAAGCGATGTGAGATAATGCGCTTAAGATGTCCTTGAGTAAGTTATATGGTCAGTCCACCAGATGGTGCCAGTTGCTAATTAAAATGCAGTTATTATCACAAGTAAACAAAAATCCCACACACCGTTTTTATTGTGTCATCGTTTGACCCGATATTTTTCGGATTTATGCTTATCTGAGTGCTGTGCTTAAAGTGATCGTCCCAGCACAGGGACAGTTGACAGATTTGTATTTGTTACGACTCGGTTAAAAATAGGAACAAACTGGCCTCAGTAGTTCTGTGACACAGAAGACCTTATGTTCTGTTATCTCAAGACCACCCATTCATAATATTGGTTGGACAAACAGAACATCTTATGGCCATAATATTTAGCAGATGGGAGTCACTCTGTATCCCACATCAAATGTGATCCTTCATTGTGCTGGTCAGTGGTCATTTATCTGGACCTATTAACCACCTGGCCGTGGTATGTTTTGGCAGCCTTGCCGGAGTCTTGAGTTACATTTACCTTCCTTTGAAACCACACACAAACCCAGTGACTATCTTCACACTAACGCCGGCGCACGGACGAGGAGGAGGCGACTGTCAGTGGGGAGGACGGGAAGAAACAACAAACGGCACTTGTTATTTCTCCCCTGACTGAAGGCGGAGAGCACGCTGACAGACTGCTGCTTACGTGCTGAAATCAGAAAGGTGCATGTGGGGGGGGGGGAGGCGGCCGTTTAAATAACGTTTAAAAACGCATCCAGATGTCAGGACACAGAGACAGAAATAAACTCAATATGCATAGGAAGACTCCTGCGAAAAAATTAAAAATAAAATAAAAACTCTTCGCAGGCATGAAATGTCCTTGGCATCTAAAACAATGCTACAGCAAAGGAACAAAATGTCCATGGCTTAGATCTTAAAGTGAGGTACAGAGGAAAGGTGAGAGAAAACCTTGGAGGACTCCTATAATGACCAGGTTTATAGTCATTAAACAGATTTCTTTTATGCTCCTTCCCTCCCTCCACCTTCCAGATTTGTTTCTGCTTCAGTCGGTGAAAACAACGGCAGCAGAAGCCTCTCTCCCCTGCACCATGTGACCCGGGACTTCCTACTGTGGCTGGAATTTTTTCGAGGGGTGGAGGGCGGCGAAGACCCGACCGAGGCTTTAAATCAATGCAGGCAGGCTTCGGGCCTTGGGATTCTTTCCCTGTTTACTCAACCTCAAATTGATTTCCACAGGTCCGTCGAGGCAGCGTCGGTGTATTTTACGCTCCTTGAGGGCCCTCTAAGAATTATAGAAGGGCTTTTTGGGGCCAGGTGGCGAAGCCCCTGACATCTGCACCGTGTTCTTCAGCAAAATGGGAGCGGTGGTGCAGTGCCGTATTTCATCCTGAGACGCAGGGAGGCTCACCAGAGGACGCCACCCGGATTTGGAAGAAGGGGGACCTCAACTAAGTACAGGGAGGTGGGATCAGCACCCAAAAAAACGCAGTCCTAACCTCACCCTCAGAGGATCCGTGTTACTGATGTAATTGATTTTCCAAGTGATGGATTTTCAATTTTAATTTGGCAGTGACTGTGGATGTGGGGTTTAGGCATATTATTATTAGTGTATTACGACTGTAAGTATGATTGCTGATATTTGGTCCAGCAAGCCAGAAAACATAAATCCAGTATGACAGCATATTATTGAGGTCTGACATGACAGCATATTATTGGTGCAGTATGCCATGATATTATGGTCCTGTATGACAGATATTAGGCCCAGGATGCCTGCAGGTATTCGGTCTAGTATGCTAGTATATTATAGATCCAGTATATCAGTATATTATAGGTACAGAATGTCAGCAGATTTTAGGTTGGACAGTGTGCATATTTAATCCTCAGTGCAATATTTTAAATCTAGGGCTACATAGGGAAACACTGAGAAGGAATGAAACTAACAAAAAAACCTGCAAAAAACCGCAAACTCGAGTTAAACTATCAAAGAGCTCTGGGTGACAAAATGAAAACTAAGGATCAGACGTTTGCCAGCTTACATGTGATGATAACCTTTAGAATTTCAGCACATTCTTTTGTTTACAGTGATGAAGTTAAGACTTTCAATGGGTCCACTGATCCCATATGCTTCATGCATGTTTTCCTGACCATCACAGTCAGATCATACATAAGGTTTCCTTCAATGAGCTCATCGCAGTCAACAAATGATTAAGCTGCTTGTGTGGTACAGCACAAGCATCACGCATCTCAGTCTATTCAGCAACTGGATGCCGTTCATTGTTCTAGGAGTGAATGTTCAAAGTCACTTCAGTAATTAATTTTACTATTCTCTTTCCTTAAAAAGACAATGGTACGTGATTGAAAAAGCACACAACACACACACATACACACACGCACACACACACACACACACACACAAACATGTGCACGCACGCACACACACGCACGTATGCACACACAAACACACACACACACACACTGCCAGTATCCCTTGGAATTGTAAATTTCCCTTCTGAAAACATTTAAAAGGACAAAACAAACTGTGTTTGTTCTGTGCATCGCTGTGGCATTAAACTAGCAGCAAAGGACAAAGGACATATCATAAACACAATTGCAGTACTTGCAAAACAGAGAGCTGTGGACAGAATAGTGGTGTCGTTGCTTTGCCTGTGAAGCACAGTGCCAGGCTTTATGTGGTCCTGAATCATTAGTGTCCAAAAGAGAATGACATGGGTAAGGCTAAACTACCTACCCGGGATGGCCAACAAATTGACTGAATTGATTGAATGGTGGTTGTCAGCTTGTAAAATGAAGGCTAAAGAATAATGCAAACAACATGGGCATGCACACCATACTTATGTTTACAAGGCTACATCCTACATGTACGGTAAAATTATGGACCTGTCAACAAGTGTGAGTCTCAGCATCTCATTTCTCTTCCTCTGTTATTTATACACTAAAGAGGGACATGACATACTCTTTCAAATATATTTGCTTCATGTGACAATATTAGAAATAACATTAAGATTAATGAAGATTGTGATTTGAAAAGAAGGGGATCATTGTTTTTTTCAATCTAGATGAGCTACAAAATATTTTATAAATATATATATATATATATATATATATATAAATTATGATTAAATTATATAATTTTACTGGGCAATTCCTTATCCAGAATTATTATTATTAGGCATTTTTAGAAAAAATTTTGAGTGAACAGATGAAGAAAACAAAAAGATCTACCAAAAATATTCACTATGCTTTTGTGCCATTTAAATGATTATTTTTATTTATTTATTTATTGGTGTCATTTGATGTTACAGGGACCAAAGTTAGACCAGAGTTTATTATATTGGTTTCTTTGGATGTAGTGTTTTTAGTGGTCAAGAGCTCTTTGTGGCTGTACTGAAAGTATGGCTATACAGGAAAGATTGAACCTTATGTTGGTAATATGTATTTTATTTCTTCATAGTTTGTTTAAAAAATAACTCAGTTGAAAACATTCATGCAAATTTCAAAAACAGTATTTTTTTAAAAAGTTTTATTTTTAGCATTTAGCTAATATACTAACAATACCAAAAAAACTATTCCTATTAGTAGCCCTACTAATACTACAAATACCTCGACTCCTAGCAAACGAATAAAAATAAATGGTAATAATAATACAAACATCATTAACAATAATTTCAAATAATAATTTGACAGCCCAATGTTTTACGTATTCAATACTAAATCTGCCTTTGTACCTGTTACGGAAAGGTGGCTTCCTCACTTTTTGCAGGTCACACATTTACTCGACATCCTGCTCCTGACGCTTAAGAGAGCTCCACCCAAAGCCAGACCTTCACCCCCATTATGGACCTGTAAATGTGTCACACTTCAGTTAAACAATAAAGAAAATGAGCATCTGTGCGACCTTGCTAAGCCTATGAAATGCATTTTAGCACTTTATTTGAAGTTGATTGCCAGTTAGTGGGAGCACTGTTTGAGAACTCCTGTTATAGGAAGGTTATTATGGACAGTGTTAATATTTGAAGCACTTATAGGCCATTTCTGATCTCTAACCTGTTTTTTTACCCAGTTACTTGAGAAGGAAAATATCAAATACAAAGTAAAACAAAATAAATACATACTTTAAAAATGTCTCATATAAAAAGTTTATTAAACATATTTTTGTATTTGTATGTATGTATTAAATAAGGGTCAAAGAGCAGGTGCCACACCTTTGTGTGTATTGAAACACTTGAATAAAGTAAACATGCAATTTGTGGTAACAGCATTTAACAGTTCAAAGAAATTGCATAGGATCTGAATTGCGAAGAACATGAGCTAACTATATACTTCAAGAAGCAAAACAACATCAGCGCTTCACTATAAAGAGCTTGAATTGGTCTTGGCTGTCGTGATGCATTTCTCAGAACAAAGTGTCATGGAATTTTGCTGGAAGGAAAATTATTTGTGTATTCTTCACGAAACTCCATCTCCTTCATAATGATCCCTTTATTTTGTAAATGGGAGAAAATTTCAGCTGACATTCGGTCTGACCTTAGCTTTGTACACAAACGTTGTGGTAAATGGGATAATTGCTCCTTAGTCTTCACTGAAGAGAACCTTGTTGGCTAAAAGACGTAGGCCTGTTCCTCTCAGCGGACCACACCCGAAGTGCCCACCCTAATTTTAATGTCTGGTCTGCTTTCTAGATAATTCCCACAAATGTTAAAAAGCGACAACACTCCAATGCTTCAACAGATGTAGGCTGCAGTAATGTTTTTAACTCAAAGCATTGTGGTTTAGATAATCTAAGCTTCTTATGCCTAACATAGGCCTTGGCTAAACGTATAAATCTAGCAATGATTAAACACACACACATGTTGTATTTGATCCACAGTCTACCTTCACCATTTTGAAATGGTAATGTAATTGCAGATTACTACTCCTTGGGTGTTGCTGTGGAATGAAAGAATGCATATTATAGAACAATATTTAACCAAGCCTACCACACACATCCACTCCCCCTCTCTCAGTGGACAAAAACGTTCCAGGCAGGCTTAA
Organism: Anguilla anguilla; assembly: GCF_013347855.1. Classification (NCBI taxonomy): domain Eukaryota; kingdom Metazoa; phylum Chordata; class Actinopteri; order Anguilliformes; family Anguillidae; genus Anguilla; species Anguilla anguilla. Next base: position 8,670,386 of record NC_049214.1, on the reverse strand, counting down.
GGATTTTGCATCACTATTTCACATTACAGTACCATGCATAGTTACTGAACTACTAAAACTAAATTTTGAAGTCAAAAACAACTCTACAGCCTACTTTGTCTAACACTGTAAGTACAGAATGTTTGTTGATGACTTGCTGAAGTACAAAAACATAGCTCAAGATCACTGGAGTGTGTTTGGAGAAGTTCATATAAATGTGATTATGTGACTAAAACAGAAACAACTGGAATCTCAGAATGTTTCTGCTTAATGCTGCCACATGTGCATTTGTCCATTTAAAGATTCCAAATTATTTTATATTCCACATGATCCATTTGATTGTAAATTTGCTTTTTAATACTAAATAATCAAAAAGCAAACATAAGCCTAAAAGCAACTGCAGAAACAAAATGCTTGTTAAAAAAATAAAATACAGAATATTGAGCAAGTGACCGAAAAACTAAAATAAAGGAGATGGGCACGACACAAAACAGACAGTTATGGCTAATAGTTAGCCCCCCCCCCCAGCACAAGCTAATATGTGTTACGGTGTGAAGTGAAAACCTGTGTAATTCCAGCTGAAAGCCGCCGCGGTGTAGGGCACAAACCACAAAATGAGAGGCAAAGAGGGGTAGACCACCCATGAGCGCTGCTCCAGTGCGCTCCCAGCTGCAGCCTCAGAGCATGGGAATTCAGCGGAGGAGACAAATAGCCGAATTTGGTCCTTTTTTGGATACTGTTGCAGTAAAATGGAACAATTAAAAACAGGCGTGTTTCCCCCGTGGCACCTCAGATCAGTCAGAAACTATTTCTATTAGCGAGGGGCTCAAATTACTCTGTGCCTACATGCTCTATTAAAGATGCAATGGGATCAGTTATCATGGAGGTTATCCCCAATGCAGTGAGTTCTATCTGTTCAGTATTGTTTACGTGTACGGTAATGATGAACAGCGGAATATTTGATAATGCTATTCAGAAGTAAAATTGGTCCTCATTCAAAAAGCCATCCAAGGACAACCTGTTGTTAGCTGTTTTTGACCCAAATTACTCAAAATGTCTACATAATAGTCACAGAAAAAAACCCATGTATTGGTTTCAATTAAGAAGTAAAAGTAACCTATTAAGAAGCCCCCAAAAATCTTGTTTATGTATGCAAACTAAATATATAACCATATATTCTCAATAACCTTCAGTGAATGGACTCTTCACTCAGAAGTAACAGAAGTTCTTGGACATTATTTTTTGGAGTTTAAAATAAGTGGAATTTTGCACAAATGTTTCTTTGATTAACATGTCACTTATTCCACTTGTTATTTCCTACTGACAGCCGTAACGGTTTGTAAATGTGGACCATAAACTCCAACACCCTTACCCCCATCAGTTTCAGCTACACATAAAGAATTTTGTTAAAAACTCTGAAACCTAAAGCCAAAGTATTTGGCTGGGATGTTTAGTTTAAGTAACCCCGTGGGTTAATAAACTAAACAAAGGTAAACCGTGCAAAACTGCTGCAATGAAAGCCAGGCTAAGTAAACGAAGCAAAGTTTACAAGAATCATTTAAGGGGAAAAAAAAAGAAGAAGGAAAAATGCGTGAAACTTTAATGTGAAGCAGGTGATGAACATCGCGTCATTTCTTTCTAATGTAGAAACTACAAAAAGATTCACTGGACAAGAAAAAAAAATCAATTAATAAAATTATAAAAACAATGGGCCTATTTTTCCACATTATTTAACTGAAGAGCGGTACCCTGGTCGCAGTGAGAAAAGACCAAGGAAAAATGTAACCGATTTTAAAACACAGTGATGCCCAATGGATCTAATCATTGGTCCTAATAAGGTTATTGCTGTATCAACATTATTGTATGTGCATAAAACCCCCAGGACATAGCTCAGTCGATGTTTCATAGAGACCGTTTCCATATGGGAATCGTCCATGATATAACTTTCAATGAAAGCAAATGTAAGGAAAGGATATGTACTGCTGAAACAGTGCAGGCTCCGGTATTTGTTTGCACAAAACACGAGTAGCCTGCTTCGCTGTCTTCCTTCCTTATACGAAGAGATTTCAGCGAAAAAGCCGGGAGTTTCTATTCTCAAGTTCTTGGACGTGGTTTCGGCGCTGAGAACGAACTCTGCACGTGGACGAACTCCAGAGAAAACATGAAGCCCAAAAACAACAAAAGGGGTCTTTTTAACTTCTTCAAACCACGTCTTCCAATAAAAGCTGAATAAACACACCCTGCCACTTGCAAGCGGCTGCTGTCCAGCGAGCTTCACAAAAAGGGCCAAGTTTCAAAAGGGGGGCTTACAGGGTCTAATGAAACCTTTACCTTAACTAAAATAATAAAAGTACCCGCAGCCACAGAATTCCACATCTCCGATTGGTGAAAAAAAGAGGTGCCCATCCACCTGGTGTGGTTCCCCATTTATATGTTAAATAGAGCATAAAAAACAATGGAGGGTTTTCTTTGTTTGAGTTTGTTTCTTTAAAGGGGGGGCATGTTTGGTCATTGGGTCATTTGAATTGGCGACAAGGAACACGTCCGTTCAGATATGCTTTGGGAAACCGTTTGCGGGGAACTGTGCAATGAACAGGCTTTGAAAATGAACCTGTAAAATACTGAACATCTATCTTTAGTCCCCCCAGACAAGACAAAGACAGCTTAACGGCAGTATGAAAAGGGTGGCCTGTGAATGGTTACTATTCAATTTGTATTTCATTCCCCGCTGGTCATGGAATTGAGATCAGAAGAAAAAGTGAAACCACATGGCTGGGGTCAGCAGGATCAGAGGACCACCACACACAGCAAAGGGAAGGGGAAGGCAATGGGAACTTGAGTGAAGAAATGGATTGTATAAACAGAGCCCACCAATGCCTGCACCCTATTATCCTATAATTTACACTGCATGGGAGTTTGGAAATGTATTAAGCCAGTGATAGGTTTCATCACTGCATCATGGCGTTGACTTATGCCAGTCAAAAACCCGGTGTATACTTTGAGACAAGTTTAGAATTCTTCCGCTAATGTGTTTATTTTAAATATCCCAGGGAAATTATTACATCAGCGGCAAATAATGTCTGAGGAAACAGCCCTTCCTTTGAAGTCTGCAGCAGTGAAACATGATTTTAATTACATAATAACTTTGAAATTGTATTTATACAATAAATGTTCTGGATTAGACGAGGAAGTATAGGAGTAGGGTTAAAAATTGGCCATACCCTGACAAAACAAACTGCAGAGAAAAAGCATAAATGTCCCGCCATGAGGAATTAGCCTGTGCTGTTGTGCGATTGTTAGCATCACCTTGCCGTTGCCAGTGATGAATGGCAGCTCCTCTTGAAGTCCACCTTATTTTGATTAACATTTTGTGTACTCAATCACCTCCTCTCAACACAAACAAAGGCAACAAGCTCAACAACAGCGAAAACACTCCTCTTGGGTACAGCAAGCAAGATGTGTTTTCATTGAACTCCTAGAACTGTCATTTCATTCATGTCATGTCATTTCATTCAAGATGAAAGTGGCTAAAGTGAGCAATAACAATTTCAATATAAAGGTTTCAAATGTTCAAATATAATTTGAAACATGACCATTCTCTATCATATATATCAACTTTTTATTTCAAAATTGATGTATGTAGCATACATTTAACATCGTTATGTATTGAAAATGCACATTTAACAAAGCTTTAACTGCACAGAGCAATGGTAGTTTATGAAAGCCACGTTTGTTATGCAGCTGGAAAGGTGATAAGTCTAGGATTCTCTAAAAACTCATGAAATGGCTCCTTTGTGGCACATCCAGTTGATGCATTAATGCAGTGCCACACATAATGGATCGGAGCCTGAACCAGAGAATGGCCATTATAGTCATGACATTCTTAAACTAATTTTGGATACTTTGCCACCAGTATTCTAAATGTTTGGCTTGACCAGATACATACCATAAATAATATAAGTATTGAGGGATCATCTGACCCTTTGTCCCTTGTCACTCAGCACCATGCTATACATGAAAACACTCTGAACATTACTTCACATGAACAATCCATATACAAGGTTCTCTCTTACTCCTTATACAGCCAATATGGTAATACTTTTCACCTTCAGATAATTTTCCATGATTGTACAAACACTTGATTGCCCAAAACAAGTTCAAAAGGTAGAACTGCACAGATTTGGTTACTTAGAGCAGGGCTGCTCTGATTTTGCCATTCTGTGAAGATGTCAGAGGTGCATTCCATGTGTACAGTAGCATAAGAAAATATTTAAAGTTTCAGTCAGGTCTTATAAAGAACCTCAATGTCCATTGACAAATGTGTTTTGTGATGACTAACTTCACTTGCATGTTTTTTTTCTGAAAGGTAAGAAAAAAATCAACCCAAAAGTGACCTTATATAGTAATGGTGACCTATGTTTACTTCCAACACATGGAAAGCATTCAACATTCAATGCTTAAAATGCTAAATAGAATACCGCAGCTGTTCTTCATACTTATTCTTTAAGCCTATCGCCAGAGGCTGTACAACTGCCAGTTGAACGGTATGATATTAATACAACAGTACAGTGTCTGTATACACATCACCCCATGTCAGGGACATAGAGAAATCTGCCTTTACATGTGTACTTCTGATGTGAAGCTTTCTGTTAGGCATATCAAACACTTTAATATCACCCATCTGTTCACTGGCTTCATCTTGTTATGGATAAATAACACAACTAAATGACATCTTAGCATGGTCTATATTTTTACCCACAAAGTCAGAAGTCAGACTGATAAATTTTATTATGTAAATTGTCCATCTGATGTTTTGCATTTTTCCTAAAATTGCACGTGCTACTGAGCCGCCCTTGGGAAAACAGTGATATTCAAGAGATGGAAAAAAAAAAAAAACAAAGTTCCTGCAGCTTGTTGCAGTGAAAATGGAAGCGCTCGATAATCTCCCCGGAGACTCCCTACACGGTGACTGTGGGGACGCGGGCTCTGGCAGACAAAATGCTGCTGGGTGGCCGCGATCCAGTCTCAGGGCTGGTCACCGCGGAGAGAGAGCCCAAGACTGCTCAGCTCTGCGCTGACCTCTCTGCGGCTTCTCCACATCATTCTCCGCTTTATTTCATCAAAACACTCCCACCACGCAGGGAATAATAAATATGGATTATCCTCCCCCCGTCAGCCTCGCTGCATGTTCTGCACATGCACAGTGAGAGCGCTCTGTGTCTGCAAACACATTCAATCACATGTGAGGCTAATGATGAGATATGAGGATACAGCATGTTGTAACATTACATTGACTCCAAAAACTAGGAGATAAAGGTCTCATATCTGGTGCAATTGGTGGGCATTTATGAGCATTAACTGGCTTTAAGAAGCTTATTTACCAAGCAGCTGGGTAAATATCCTCAGCTTTTTTGCATTAGGACATTTAAACATTTAGATATAATTGGAGCCAGTGTTTACGCCCTGATCAGCTTGACATCTGTAGTTAATACTGGCTGAAGACTTGGTACAGAAAAAAAAAAACCTATTCCTTGTTATGACAAGATGATATTATGAACCTTTGAGGATTAATGTGTTTGCTTTCCTGTGCGCTCCTTTCAAAACAATCTAGGAACCTGAATCTGGGCTCACTGAACCAATGCTAGTGAATTATATGACATTTACGACCCATCTGCCTTCGGAATTGTACTATAAATTGATGTGCTTGATACAGTTCCAAGAATTATCTCTCAGGAGATCATTTCTTCAATGGTTCAAAGAGAGCGAGATTATTGATTACGGCATTAGTTATTTCTTTATTCTGTCACGTCCAGTATGATGACAGACCGTATTGTAAATATCTCTAAAATACAAGCGGTCTACTTTTCATTTTCCTGAGTATTCATACACACACATACACTAAAAGTATCACAAGACTTAAAATGTTCACCCTGAAACTGACTTTTATCAACCTGGTCCAACTAAATCATCTTGAAGTTTAAGGGTTTAACATGCTATAACGAATACAGAAACATTATTTTGACTGTTGAATAAACCGCACTAACTATGAAGAAAGCTTAAATATTTATTAAAGGGCTTTTGTACATTATTAAAGAGTGACAGGTTGACAGTGCATAGGTTAAACACTTGTGAAAGGCAAATTTTAACACTTTGGCTTGTTTAGTAAGCAGGCCCCTTGCTAGAATTGGAGAGAAGTATGTAACTCCTTAGGGAAAATGCATGTCAAAACTGACTGAAAAAGTACACTGGGGTACATTGGCCCTTCACGAAGTAGGGTGCCTTATGGAATTATTTTCTGGAAAAGAAATGTACAGAGTAAGCCAACAGTTTTGGCAAGAGAAACTATTGGGTATTATTGCTTAATAGCCCATGATCACACAGAAAACCAGGAAAGCATTAGTCATATCTTTGTCTTATTAACTATAACATGTTTGATGACCTTCTTGAAGCTTTTTTTTTTTTTGGATAGCCGTTGGGCTTATATTTTAACACCAGTTACATCAAATCTGCATGTGTGTGTGTGTGTGTATGCATGTGTGTGTATATTTGTGTGTGTGTGTGTGTGTGTGTATGCATGTGTGTGTATATTTGTGTGTGTGCGCGTGTGTGTATGCATGTGTGTATATATTTGTGTGTGTGTGTGTGCAGATGCACAGCATGAGACAAATTTACAACTAATAATGGCTGAAGCATTCAATCCTTTTTATTACAGAGACAAAAAGTAATGAGTTTAACAACAGATATTCACTGCAGCTTACAGTCTATATTTCAATATTAATGGCTTGAATTAAGCATGTTATATTTAAGACACTGATAGAAATGCACACCTTTGTGATGACATCACTGTAATTGTGCTTTTTATGGGAGTCAAAATACTGCTTATTTTAATTAATAAAGCCCACATATAGTCAGAAAGCACCGTCTGGCTACACTGCATTTCATAGAACGTGTAACCAGGACAACATTCAGCTTAATTACATCTACCGAAGACATTGAAATTCGAACGCTCACAGGTCTGGGTGGTATGATAACATTCCCCTTCTCTGAGGGTGGCAGACTCAAATACACAGTGACGACACTCTGTACTTGTGTTTCCACATACAGTACAGTACTGAGGCCTGCACAATCTCAGTGCTCTTTGCCAACTGCAGCATGGGACGTAGGACTGAAATAGATAATTTATGGGGGGGGGGGGAAACATACTTCGGCCAGATCTTTTAATTAGAAGAAGACATTACAACAGTCATCCTGTTATGCCATACGCTGATTGCAAAAACTGTTGATTGGTTTGTTTTCGTAGTCCACATCCCTGGATTGATTTGCTCCTCAGGTTATTACATCATCATAACATTCCTGATTAGGTTCAACAGGATATTTAGAGCGTATGCACTCTAACCACAAAGAAATCCACTGTCAGAAGTATACTCAATGGCACGAGTGCGATCTGTACTTCAAAAAATAACCAAAAAAAAAAAACTGAATAAAAGCAAAGCACATGCTTATATTTATGCCTCGCAAAAATAAAGATTACGAGTGTTTCATGAATGAAATTATACACACAGCGCTATATAAGAATAAGGGCGGGGCACACTCGATCTCGGGGACTGTCATCAAGCAGTTACGCGGGTCACGTGTGGTCGCGTCATGCCTTTCAAAACACACATCAGTAAAAAGCTGGTGGGAAAGCAGAAATGAGAGACATCTACCCGCTGATGCTACAGTATATCAGCACAGACCCTACTTACAGCCGAAGGAAAACAATCAGGCCGCAAAATAAATTACATTTGCCTAGGACTGAGCACTAAGAGATGGGTGTTAATTTTATTATGGCAGACAGTGTGGTCTCGTGTGGCCTTCCCCTCAACCACACAGTGCTTTCCAGTAAGAACACTAAAAACCACGCTGGTAAGGACCTACATCCCTTGTGTGGGAGACTGCCCTCATCCACTCTGATGAATCGGAGATAAAAGGAAGAAACTATTAATGTCTTAGTCCGCACATCTCTTTTTTTTATAATAAATGTGATTTGTACCATTTGCAGAGTTGACTTAATCTTTCTAGTTGAATTATATATTTGATATAGCATTTTAAATAAAACTATTTTGGAGAAAGCACATATGGAAATACAGATCACAGGAACACACATCTCCACATTATAGTTGAATACCACTGAACCTAAAAGTGTGAAATTTCTATTCAGTGTCAACAAAAGTACATCTGACTTTGACAAAATTTTATTAGGAAGAAATACCAACATTGCAACATAAAACAATGAGCCTTGTTTAACCATCAGTAAATGGGTGCATATAGATTCATTTCTATGTGCCTAAGTATGCATGAATGTGTGTGTACGCAATATTCACTTTTTAATGTGGAATCACCACAGCCCACCAACCACTATTCTTCAAGGCAGTCCACACAGACATGTCTGTGTGTGTGTGTGTGTGTGTGTGTGTGTGTGCGTCACTGGGTTTCTGCTCTGTGAAAAAACGCCACAAGTCATCCGAGACGCACTTTTCCCCCTATTGACTGAGCAACATGTGGTCCTCATAGACATCACATGTCTTGCAGCATAATGGACCCCTTTTTAAATAGCTTTGTCATTGGCAGCTTTCTCCCTTTAAAAACGGCATAAGAAAATGTTTTCCTTGCTTGCGGAGGTGTAGCCGGGGGGGACCACCAGCGCACGCTGGCGCAGTCAGACGAGAACGTCCCAGGATGCAGCAGGCATACGCATTACGGGGCCACATTATAAATTACGACACCCTCTGCTCCGGAGGAGCGCACCACCAAGGGGGAAGAGAGGAGCCCGGTCCCCACATGGAAGCTGTCTCCGCGCTCTTCTGTGCGTAATTAGAGCTCCCCACTTCTGTCGGGCGCAGGGCCGGGGAGAAAAATGGTGAGAAACAGGAAGCAAACTGTCTCCTCAGATCTCCCCATTCTGGGGTTCTATCTCATGAAAAAAAAAAAGAGTTCTTTTCTCCCTCTAGGCATTCCCCAGTGTTTTTTCTTTTTCTTTTTTTCTTTTTTTAACCTCTAACTAGATAGTGTTTGAGTTTGCTGATGGAGACACAAATAACAGTCTGTGGTCACTGAATTACAAATTTACACACTTTTAAAAGCATTCTTTCAGTTGCAGGTCAAAACCCCCCATTGCATTGGACAGTTACCCAATATTCACTAGTCTTGGACCTACTGATATGAAGGGATTCACATTAATATTTAGTCATTAAACAGATTCTCCTGTTTGGAGAGACCCACAAAATTCAATCAGGTATGGTACCCTGTTTTAATAAGGCAAATAATAGTACTTTAATTAAATATTAACACACGTCATTGCTGAACATCGATGTTTTATGTTTCACTAAGGATCAATGTTTTATGGTTAGGTTAAACGGGCTCATATAGATCATTTTCAAAACAATATGGGGGTTTAGTTTACATCACGTACTTCTGATTCAGAATTTCCTGCAGAGTTCTGGCAGTTGGAGCCATAAGCAGCAACAGATTTATCTTTAATGAAGCTTACGTTTTCAATTACGGATCATAAAAAAGTAACATTTCTGAAATTGGATTTAGTTTTTTTCTGAAATATAAGAGGATTCAATTAATTTTAAGCAAATTGGAGATAGATTACATTTATTTCTGGATGCTGGAGGTTTTGTGCAGTGCACTGGTCTCTGTAATAAAAAGGACTGAATGATTCATTCACTATTTGGTGCCAAGGGCAGATGAAGTCTCCCATTTGGACTTTCTCCCTTACTTTTACTGCTATTATGTTCTGTCATTTCCCCAAATTTCCCCAAGCGTACCTTCCGAGTACGCCGCTGTGTGTTTGCCACTATTATTTTTTAAATAAATTATTTAGCTTTAATGGGTTGTCACCACTTCGAAGGGATTTAACAGAATAACTGCTGCTCCAAAAAATGCATTTAGCATCCCTTGTGATTAGCGGATGCCATAAACCCAAATGAAACACACCTCAATTTAAGAAATGTTGTGCGACTACAAACCGTAATATTACATAAAATTAATTTTTTTAAAATTATACTGCATAATCCTGCATTCTTACTAAGTGATATGTTAAAATTCCTGAAATACTCAAGGAATGTGGTTGAATGACAGATAAATGCAGGGTCACCTGCAGCAAAATCATAAGGGATCCCATTATATACTGGTGCATCTACAGTGTTATTAAGTCCCCATAAATCTGGGGATCCAGGAGGGGAGTAACCTCCAACATTCCTTCTGCAGGATTCCCTTTTACCCATTGGAGGTGTGTTTGGCTGGGGGAAGGGGTTTGTATGCTCACAAAGACACAAAAAAGAGACCTCTCCCACCGGAGTCTCATCATTAACTAATGAGGGTGTGCAAGTAGAATACTGAGACCTGCCTACCCTTGAAACTGCGGACCACTGCATCAGGACTATAGGAGAGTTGGTGGTCTTACCTCAGCAGATGCAGCTCTGACAGAAGCTTCTGATCAATAGACAGGCTTGTTCTCGCTGGTGGCGTGGCTTAAGTGGTACTTAGCAAGGCACTGATCGTATGGCATCGGTGCCATTGTCCCAGCCTTGGTTTCCCTTGTTGTTTGAGGACAAATCTGCTGAATATGGAGAATACTGTGAGTGAAAGTGAATAGGTGTGGATTTATCTGGACGTGGAAGTGTAAATTCAAAAACGTCAGACAAAAGGCCGTCCGTTAGAATGCCCTTTTCTAAATTAATTTGCGTTTTTAGGATTTTAGAATTCCAATGGATTTTTAATACAGAACATTAAATTGATTTTCCATCCCTATTGGCAAGGTGCATTAACAACCATTACATGAAAACATCGTTTTGAAAACAATTTCTGTTTAATTGTATACTAGGTTCACTTGTTTGGTAAGGCAAGTCAAAAATATCTTCAACAGTCGGTTGGCTACCGCGCCCTTGTGCAGCTCTCGCTTAGCCTACTTACCGTAAAGTCCTAAAGGCGCATTTCACAGTCCTTCTGGCGATGCAAACTTGTTCTTGTGTGTTCCAGCCTGCAGACATTTCCAACATCAAGTTACAGATGTCGTGCATGCTGGCTACACAGGGTAGCACGCCCAGGCGTTCCTTAGAAGGCCGCTGGGAAACCAGTTGTTTCCAACAGAGGGGAAACACCGCAAAAAATTTGCGCACAAGTTAAAAACACATTTTTCTGGCAGTGTAAGTCGTGGGCAGGCTAATTAAGCAGCGGCGGCTGGCAAAGGGATTGTCAGAGCGCTGCGATCGCGGTGGGAAATCAGAAAACATCTGTCACATCACGTCACAGGCTCCCCACCTCGATGGGGAAAATGAACTGGGCGCGGGAGTAATTAAGGTAAATTGCATTTCTTCTCAGCCAATGAATGAAACCCAACAAATCTAAAATCAAGACTACAATGGTGGGAGGGTTTGACGAAAGACAAGATGTCGCATTTGACTTTTAAACGTTACACCTAAAAATACCCGAAAAATAAAATTAAAAATATAAGACGGCAGAGGTTCCAAGAACTTTCCAAATGATTTTATAAATGGCGATAACGTGAATTTCCCTATTTGAACTGAATCCCTAGACTTTTGTGGAAAACAGCAGCAGCATGAACAGAGCTACGGGCCACGACTTCCCCACTGAAGACACTGTAAGGGTAAGTGTAATTAAGGATAGATTACCTCTTACGTTTATTTAGTGCTTGGTAATGAGACATTGAGGAAAAAATGTGGCAAACTAAAGATCTGAATACGTTTTCAAAAAGGTATCTGAGAAGATGAGTTCTTATTAGTTGTATATTAGGCCTAAGTATGAACAAATCTGATACATTGGACATGCTTAATGAGCGTACAGACACATGCGAACTCGTGCGCGCGCATGCACGTACACACACTCGCACACCAATTAAATGGTGCCCTCAGTCAATGTTTAAACCAAGACACATACGCAGTTTTGTTCCGGCATTGTCCAATATTTTAGCGATTTTACACTTACTTACGATTTTACACTTACACTTTTAGCGATTTTTTCATTTACTTAATCTCATTTTATATTTTTTACATTACATTTTATACATCATAATATTTGTTCCTCAATGTGGCCAGAGGGATCTGTGTTGTCCTTGCTGATGTAATGGGATCTCATGCGTATTCATGTATATTGCTTACTGAGCTGGAAACATGCAAATCAATCTTTGTCCCAGAGGGCCATAATGAACTGAGTCTATGAGTTTAACCTCTGTAACCAGAAAGTGTTAGTGATTTTAAGGTGGCTTGGAATTTCCAAATTTATGAATTATGGGTCAACAGGTTAAAATTTAAAAGACAGAGTCCACAGTGAGAATTCTAAGCTTTCCAAGGTCACGGCAATTGTGGATGATTAGGCAGTAATTTCTTTAAGTGTTTCTGACATTTCTCTCACACATCTCGTTGCTAATGTATTTTTTTTGCCATTCTCTTAATATCTGAATGTGCATTCACGTTAAGTAGTCCATCACTTTAAAAAGCAAGTCCTGTAGACATGATAGACATCTGATTTCACCTGCGTACAAAATCATTATTACTCAGAATAAGCCTTAAAACTGAAACTAAATGGTACGTGCTAGTCTAGGAATTTTGTCCTCCGGTTCATATTAAAGCTTGAAACAGATAGTCCTGATCTCTGTATAAATGCCATTTTCCCATTTCGGCAAAGTAAAAATATGCAAGCTGATTTTTCAATGATGGTCCCAGGCTCATCCCACTACACTGGTCAGGGATTGCTGCACATGAAAAGTTCAGTTATTGAGGTTCAAACACGTGCCAGCCTTTCACTATTTACAATGGAAGCCAGCTGCTAAATATCATATTTTTACATCATATGTACATCAAATAAATGTCATGATGCACTTATGTTGTTACAGTAATACTTTAATTTCTTTCATGTTATATGACCCTCTTATATCATTTTTTAAATTATATCAGTCACTACGCAAAATTCAGGTGTGCATTTTAGAGATTGAATTCATTTTGCTGTCTCTTATTGCATTCACACAAGAACTGAACTAAATAAATAAATAAATGAATAAGTAAATATAGTATTTTCATTCAAATTTGGTCAGGTGATTTTTCATACTCATTCTTTGATGCAAGTAAGATTTGAACAATGCATCAATGTAACAAAAACGTTGCTTTATAGAATTTTGAGGGCCACAACCTCATTAATGTACACAAAACAGACATGGTATGAGCTGTCTAACTGATGTAGGCCCCCCGTCCCAGACTGTTAGAATCAGGCAGTTATAGTCACAGTAAGAATTATTACACGATGTATATAATTTAAAAAGCCTGGCATTATTCAGCCATGTCTTGTAATTGATATCTAACATTAAGGGGAAAATACCATGACCTTGCAACAATTTCCCACAGTATTTAATTTTCTAAAGCAAAATGTTTCCCATAAAACTAAGTGCAATCTCATAGGTGCTGGCTTCAGTGAGCGCCAGAAAGCTGACACCAGTCCACGCTATTTTGTGGATGAAACTTTTTTTTCTGTTTCCCGTTTCCTTTTTATGGTTTTGTTTTTGTCTTTATTTCATTAGCCATTTCAGAGTTTCAAACTTAAATGTTTGTTTCCATGGTGCCTGTTTTGAAATTTGTCAAGATAAGTTTGCCATCTTAATTGTGTTCCTACCAAAGAATCTATTGCGCCACCAGGTACAATACCAGGACCTGGAAAAAAGCAATCACTTCATTCTGAAAGGAGAAATGTGTTTCTGAAGTCTGTCTATAGCTGTGCCACTCCCTCTCCTTTTCATGTCAACAAGACTTCACAGTCTACATTCTGTTCTGCAGAGTGCATTCGTTTCCTATTGTAATCTGAAACATGCGCAAGTTCCTTATGAATGTCTTAAGACAATTAAGACCACATTAGATCCTTCAAGTACTTGTAATTTCATAAGTGAGGGTTTGAAAATAAATGGGGGGCACAGTCTTACAAGAGCCACTTGGGAGAGATGGGAAACAGATATTAACCCCCGGTGACGATCCTTGAAGGGCCTGCCCCCCCACCAGCAGTGCGGAGCCCACCCACAATGGCACCTGCTCTCTCTAAAGAGGCGCTCCTCGACCGCGCTGCGCGCCTCACACAATTCACACGCGGACCGCTGGGAGAGCGGGGTTCAAAAAGAAGAGGAGAGGGAGAGCAGAGGCCTCACGGGGAGGCAGGGGGGCTGGGAGAGGAGAGGAGAGGGGAAACGCTGCTGCTTCGGGCCCTTTCATTGGGCTGCTTCCGTCTCCGTCCCCCGCGCCGTAACGACGGCGGGGATGCGCGCGGAATGGCCACGGCTGTGGCGGGATCAGGGACGAAATTCCGCAAAAGAAGCGGATCATTCCGGTTAATCCGGGATGAGCGGCAAAAGCCAGCGTGGAAAGAGAGGCCATTTCCCAGCTCCTTTTCTCTTAGATATTTTAATTTTTTTCACCCACATAAAAGTGCCGTTGAAATTTCTCTTCAAGAACTAGCTTAGAAAGTGATTATCTAATGTTAGTTAGTTTCTGCTCTTTTTTACATCCTTGTCTTTATTGCGAGTCTGTTGAGAAGTCAAAGGGGATCCTGAATCAGTCACTGTTAAAAGGTTAATTGGGACCCGACTCATTTTCATTTACTTAACTGATGGGCCTGGTGCTTTACATTTCCCCTGTTGACAAAAACCTGCTCTCGCCCCAGTCTGTGTGAAAAAAATGATATATTGTCTTCATTAGATGAAAAAATATGAGTAATCTCCCAGAATGCACATGGTCTGAACGGGTTTATTGTTTTAGGTGAAGGTGCTATGTTGCTTTATTTACTTTGATCATGTATATTTGCTTCTTGGCAATCAGAGTAAAGTCATTAGATTGTTATCACAACTGCTGGTCTCAGATAGCTTGAAACAGGACTTAACCCATTTGTAACGCAGAATGCTTTCTTCTTGAAAAGGCCGCTCAATGAGATTGTTTTAACAACATTTATCAGAAGAGGAAGGCTTGTTACCAGAAGAGAAAATGGTGGTACGGTAATTTCTTCAGCGTAAATGCTTTCAAGCATAAGCAGGTTTGTCATTAATAATTAATTCTTAAAATCCAAGATTTTCAGAGACAAAGAGAGACTGACAGAGAGAGAGAGAGAGAGAAAGAGAGAAAAAGTGTCTGTGTGTGTGTTTGTGTGTAAAATGCATGAAAAAGCTTATACAACTGTGTTATGCAGCCTTGTGCTTGTAATGCGTTTCTAAAAAATATTCCATTCTGTAATTCGCTAAAATGACTACATGGTAGGACCTGACCTGTGCCTACCCGCACATAACACACATCCGCTGCACTGTCACCAAATCATAACCAGTCTTGCATGAGAACAAGCAAGTGGATGACCTTCAGATTTTAAATGGGCCCTCATCCAACCATTGGTGGGGAGATGTTGTGATTCACACTCCACAGTCTAGCCCTCAAAGACCCATAATCTGTCTTTAGAAGCTAAAAAAACTGATTTGTGCTGTGTTGGTTTTTCCTTCTGACATTGCGTGTGTGCCTTTGATTTCACCTTGCCCCGGCAAAATGACCCCTGTTGCCAAGTCTCCGTGGGGGATAGTACGGGGTGGGGGTGATGGCGGGGGGAGGTTTGCACCACTCTGGTCTTTGCCTTCCGTGTTTTAAGGCCATTACCTCTTGGTGTTGCATCAGGTCTGTGCCTCGCACACCATCGGCCCCCCGATCGCGTGCGCAACTCGCGGTGAGAAGTTAGCGTTCTTCAGCCCGGCTCTTCCGCTCGAGTAGACCTGCTGAGCAGGATGCGAGCGGACGCGCGTACGTTGAGTGTGGGGAAGCAGTGAGGGAATCTCCTGCTGCATTATTCAGCCTTCAGACTGGGAGCCGAGGTGGGGGTCCAGGGCTCTGTGTGCTGGAGGGGGGAGGGGGGAGGGGGGGTGATTTCATGACACACTTTCTGAGGCTGTCCCCGGTGGAAGGTGAGGAGAAGCCTCACGTGGCTCCGCGCTTTCAAAGCACGCAGACAGCGGCCGTGCGTGTGCGTCGCTTCTACAGGGGGAGAGACAAAGGGGCTGTCCTGCCCGGATATGCGTCTCCCCACCCCACCGCACATGCACGCCGCGTGCGCTCGCACATGCATGCGTGCGGGCCTCACGCATACGCCTGCACGGAAACTGTGGTGCGCACACACACACCCCACGCACATATGTATCCGCACGCATGTACACACATGTATGCGCAAATGCATGTACACAGTCAAGTATGTATGCATGGATGCACACACACCAGCACAGACTATGTGCAGACTGTAATGTTACACAGGTTTCTCTTGTTAGGGCTTTCTTTAAACCTTACGGGTGACTAATATTTGTATCTTATACATTGGTGAAAATGCAAGACCTGTCTATGAATTTGCTTCATCTTGGATTACTTCCTCATTGCATGCAGTCATGCAATGTAGTCATGTAGTGCATAAACACAATTGTGATTATTACTCTTAAAATGAACCACTTCAAACGTATTAGGATTGCAAGCCATAATTGGAGCAGGGATAAAATTTTAATACTGCTTAATATACTAATTACCATTGATCTACGTTTGTGACTAAAAAGCATAGTTCACAACTAGAAAACTACTAAAAAGATGTACAGTATACTGTATGTAATTTTGCAGGTGATATAACGATTATCTTGCCCCAAACCAAAGGTGACATTTTATTTAGCAGCTAAACTTAAAAACCAGACCTGATTTTAAATGGCAGTTAGAGGGAAGTGGCTGTGAAGTTTTTAACTTAAATGAAACAATTGCAGGACAAGGCTTTTATTTATTAATCACGCATTTAAAAATAAAGGTGCCATTTATCATTGTTAAGCTGGCATTTCTTGCAGGACAGTTGCTGCCTTGCATAAATCCTTGTGTACATGGGAAGCATTCTTGGCTCCATCATACATGTGCGTGCAAAACGAACACAACAACAATGCTGAGTGGAGGTTGTTTCTTTGGCTGTCGATCCAAAAGACGTGTGTGAATGAAGCCTTGGAGTGCTTCAGATCTTAAGCAGGAGCCCAAACACTCTCCCCTGAGCACCTCCACTTCCCCACAACCGCCAAAACCGTTTATTATACTGGCTGAATCATTAGGAGCCTCTGCCTGTCAGCTGCCATTTAAACAGGCCACCATAGAAGTCTCTTCACCAGGGCAGTGCAAATGAATTTAAAGTTAAACTTCATATCCATTCTCCTCAAGTCAATATTTAGAAATATTAATATAACATATTTCGTATATGCAGAAGTGGAGCCAACCACATCACAAGAACGTGTCTCAAATTGCACCTAGTCAGGATCCAAGTTGCATGACTCATTTCGTGGTGTGTAAATACACAACCGTGGCTGAGAGCTTTAGCAAACTCTCTGCAGATTGGGGATTGTGTGAACTTTCGTCCTTCATCCTAAAGTGCAGCCTTGAATAACGTGACTCCAGTAATTCATTATGCATGTTTTCATTTTGGTTTTGTTTCAGTTGCCCCTTTGATATTTCGTTAAGATTCAGAGTGGTATTAGGTTCTACTGGTATTTGCACAGAAGAGAGTGTCAGTGGATGTGTGTGCGCTCGAGGTGTGATTTACTTTCTCAGGCAATAGTGAGGTAATTTTCACTGTGAGTGGTTAGATTGACCAGAGGCAGTACACCAAGATGAAAAGTCTTGAACAAAGAAGCTTACAGGGGGAAAATGGATTACCACGACCTAACGAAGCCTTCGTTTCAAAGGAAGTGTCCAACAATCACCAATGATTAATACGCAATTTGGGGGTAAAGTAGGTTGAATGTGTGGTTTGTAATGGTGTCGTTTTTTTTCCTTGAACATTTTTCATTTATACCACTTTCCCCCACTGAACAAACATTATTATCGTTAGCGTGAAGAGGGCGGCAATCATTCACAGCCTTGCTTTTCTCAAGTTAGGAAATTGCCTTGAAAATTGGCAAGGCCTGCAAAGTGTTCAGCACTTAAGGCTCACTCTTTTCTTTTTGATATATGTATAAGGTTTCAAAATTCATACCAAACACCACGTCAGATCTTAGACCGTAACATAAACCAATTTCTCGAGAATGGTCCTCTTCATGGCATAACAACTTACAATAACAAACAGTTGAGGAATAAGACATTTATCAATTCCAAATCAAATGAGTAAATACAATACAGTAGGCTGGCATGTAAATATCAAAGTGTGGACCATTTCTAAACCAACCGCAGACATGAAATGACTGTGTGTGAAACATTTCGAAAGCTGAGACAAATGTAATAAACACGTTTTGGGCTGTCAACAAGAACTATGCTGCAGTTAATAGGAGCGTCCTGAATTTCTGCACAATGGAAAAAGCCCATTCGCAATCACTACAGCAACATTTGTATGAGGACTAGCTGTATATTACTGAATATATTTTTGGGCTTTTACCACTGAATCTTGAACTTCAGATTAAAAGGAATTTCAGTTTTTGAAAGGCAAGGGCAATGTAAACAGGTTTGTTGATGATAAACCAAAAAACAATAGTTACCGAAAATGGCCAAACAGCACTGATGAATCACATTGGTGTACAAAAGCAGCCGTTTGCAATATCCCAGCATCCCGAGCCCTCTGGGTCCCTCAGCTGTGTTTGGTTTTCTCGACTTGTGTTTTTTTCACTTCCTCAAAGCATCACATACAAAATGTTTTGACGTCTTCATGAAACCAAAAAAGGAAGTTGTCAGAAATGCATTGGACCACATCTTGTTTGGAGAGTCATTCAACTGGGACTGGCTGGCTGTTGGTGGATGTAAGGGCGTCGCCTGGGGTGCACAGAACAGAAAAAAAACTAGAGCAGGGCTCATGGTTGGGAAACCATTTGTGTTTCATTCTAGATTTAGTCAGACTGCTTAATCCTTCAATTAACACCAGAAGGGGAGCAATTCTGTCACGCACAGTTCCTCTTTGAACAAAAAACACAGCAAGTTCACCCCTGGCTGGTTGCTGTACAGATAAACATGATGTGTACGCATTTTCTTCCAAACCTTCCTTGAAAATATATCCTCTAGTTGAGATCTGCACTGCCTATTTAATTCAGAGCAGAGCTCACCCAATGAGCTTCTTTAGCACATATTCAGCAGTAACAAAAAAAAAAAGAAAGAAAAAGGCACCAGCAAAAGCTGTCTAAACCCTTGATGTCCTTTGAAGCAAGCGTGTGTGGCCTTGAAGTCACTCACAATATAATTGCGTGATTTTTGGAAACCCTTTGTTTCAAAGCATATTTGCGAGGCTCACAGGAATGAATGTGTGTGTGAGTGGCTTTCTCCTTTTGTCAACATGCACCTATAACTTATATCTCCATCACCACAATACATTTTTTGTGGCGGCTGGGGAACCGCTTCCATTAATCAGTTGTGAGGAGGGGAAGTTCTCGTTAGGGGCAGCTTCCCTCGCGTCTGGAAGAGCCCTTCAGCGGGTTTGATTGGCTTTTCAGATGTAATGAACTGGTGGTCCCCAATTATTTGGTCACAGGCTCAGCCTTAATACTGGGAAATGGAGTTGCCGGTTCCTCTCACGAGTGCGGGACATCGCTGGTGTAATCATGCTGATTTCTGTGGAGAGAGCACGCCGGTTTTAAACAGCCCTTCAGTTGCATTAATGGCATTGATGAATCAGTATTTGAATCATCCGTCCTCATCAGAACGACACTACAGACAAACCATAATATCCAGAGCTCACTGTGTGTACATTCAGTCGGCGAGAATGCTTTGGTCAGCCTCTGCAGGAACAAAGCAATCTGCTGTGTGATCACCTTTCCCATTTATCAAGCTAAAGGACACAGCTGAAGGAGTCAGTGCAAATGGTCAATTCAAATGTCAGCCCATTGGACAGATCCACCCTAATTACCCCATTTGTCCTTTCATAGTATGTAATTCGTGTTCAGCTTCCTGGTGTTCATATTGAATTGTACGCAAGACTTCCCTGTGAATGGCAAATTGTATTAAACATTTCATGTCATACCAGTAACGCACAGTCAGAAAAAAGGCTAAAATTTAACCTAAAGGAGTACAATGGCTTGTCACTGGGGCGGTACCCCCAAAAGTACACCCATTGTACATTTCACCCTTTTAAATTAGTATTCTAAAGTACAAATATGACCCAGTGAGGGATCATTGTACCTTTGAGGATAAAAACGGACCCCTTCTGTACCCCTTTTTTCTGACAGTGCACCGAATCAAAGGAAATTCATACATCGCAGGTTTGAAAGAATTTGTTTTTTTGTTCCACATAACAAATCGGTTTCCCTTTGAGAAATCGGCCGCAACTCTTCAAACGGCAATGTCAGGGCCCTCACACCGCTGCTGTTTGTGTATCCTATTAATGTGAAGCACATTTGTCTGCTAGGCTAGCGTGCACGGTCCTCCCTGTCTCCATGCTGCCCATGGCTGGAGCAGAGGGAGGCGATGCGGTGTCGTGGGGTTGGCCGTGAGAGGCTGTGCTGTCACCGTGTGTGGCCCCGAAACTTTTAAACACTTCAAGCTGTGACACCTGACTCTGGAGCTCTGAGGAGACGGGGGGGGGACGATCCTGTGCACCTTCTTATTCCTGAATGTGGGTGGGTGGAGGAGGGGGATTGCAGAGGCTGGCAACCTCCACATTAATGCAGAGCTATTTGCTTAAATGAACAGGTCCTCTTTTGCATATAGTACACAGAATATACAACAAATTACCTCCTTTCTGAATTTTAAAAGGGCTTGTTTTAAAATGGGGGTCTGACCAAAATCTCACGGTTCTCTGTACCAGTACGTTCACTGGTGGTCAGGTGGTGTGTGTCGTGGCCTCCCTTCACAAGGTGAAGTTATGCATCTTTATTTCAGTCAGCCGAGGGAAACATCGATGCCGTCATCTTTAGTTCTGATCAAGTCCGTTTTTCCCTATTGTTGAGAGGGAAAGTTCGCTTAGACCCTAAGTGCTTACTGCTAATCACAGGCTTTCCTTGTGCATTTAATCATGTGAGATTTCATAACCTCAATGCACAAAGGACGCCCCTTTATTGATCTAAATGCCACTGCTACTTGGGTAAACTGAATAGACCCCCATGAGCCGTGGACAAAAGCCACACAAAAGACAGCCCTTAAACTCTTTGGACGTTTGTGACAACACCTGACATCAGTACCACAGGATTTGCACCTTGCCGTTTCAAAGAGGTCAGCTGTTTGACGTGGGATTAGGCCTTGATGGCAAAATCACAACAAAGAAAACAGATCCTTGAGCCTCTCAGCCTGCAAGGAGGCCCCGAAACAAGGAGTAGCTCAGGACAGCTGGGCTCAACCCCTGGGACCCCAAGATGTGAAGCCCTAGCAATGATTACTAACCCACTTAGACTAATTGATCCTTATCTCCCTCTCACCATGGAGGTCCTACATCAGTATAAAAATACAAAACATATCTACAATTAGAGATCCGCTCACTTTCAGACCAGTACGTTTAATGGCTTTGCAACCGGCACCAGTGTTATATTTTAGCATTTAGCATTAATTCCAGTTAGTTTACGCGTGCTGATTCTGGCCTGTTGGAAGATGTAAGGAAACAAAGACTTACCCATTATGCAATTTCTCTGAAGCAGTTCAAATTAATAGTGAGGTCACTGGTCAAAAGTTTATTTTAAATTAAAAAAACACAAACAGGATTTATCACATCTGGAGTCAGTAGAGAAGATCCCAGAATGAAAACTTGTAAAGATGCATTCCTGTAAACACTAAAGAGTGAAAAGAAAAACCGTGCTTAATTTATCTGAAGCTTTGAGGTTCTGGCCTTACTGTAGGAGCTGACAGTATTACATCACTTGTGGTAATGGCTGTGATTCAAAGATGTAAATCAGCTTTTACGACTTCCAATCATTATGTCTGTTTGGATGTTTCCATGCCTTGTAAGTTACGAAACATCTCAAATTATGCAACACGCTTTTATTTATGCCTTTGTGACTTAATTTCAGCCTATATCGTACCGCATTTTCACAAAACCATTCCACAGTGGTATTCCATCATTTTGTATAGCATCATTGATGCGAAACTAAACTATTTTTGATCATCTCCCGAAATGGAGAGTTTCCACAGTTGCCATGGCGGCCACTCGTATACAAAAGGCTGACACTGGGGACGCTTTTAATCAGGCCTCGCTTGCCCACCACAGACAGACCTGTGGCCCTCTGACTTGTTTGGGCCGACATCAAAAAGAGAACTTGAGTCAACTAATTAGCGCTGATGGTATATTCAGTGCACGCCGAGCGAGTGATCAGCAGAGAGACACAGCCCCTCTCTCTCTCTTTGGGGTGGCTTTTATTTCCCCGGCCAGGATCAAAGGCGGAGGCTGTTTTTCTTCAGGGGAAACCAAGTGTAACAGCGGGCCTGATATAATCGACACAGGTTGTGTACGTCCCAGTCCACATTAATCACAGCGATTCCTCTGGAGGAGGGGGGGGGGTGGGGTGGGGGGGAAGAACACAAAAACAGGACTCTTTTTCAAGCCTGTTCCCATCCCTTTTGTTGGACGTCCTTCGTTCGGTTGGGCGGAGCGAACGCGCGATATCGTCGCTCGCTCGCTCGCTCAAACGAGCCGACGTCAGACGGAGCGCTTTCCCCGCAGAGGATGAAAAAAAAAAAGAAAAAAGGAGTCGGTGGACGGCCTGTGTGAGTTGCAGGCGTTTGACCGGTGTAATTAGGGTGGCTCTGGGTGGCGTCTGTGGAAATCGGGGTCAAGCTGGTGTGGCGGTGTGCCAGCGCAGACAGCCTCTGCCACTGATGTGGCCTGGGCTAGTTAGAGCCGCCTGCTCGCCTCGTCCACGGGGGGCCGTGAAAGGGGGGGTGTCTGGAACAGCAGCCTCTTAGCAACCCCCACAACATGCATCAGCCAGGCCCTTCCGACCCACAGCACTCACAGCCCCCTCACTTTCCCTCAGGCCCTGTGACTTACCAACATCCTAACCAGAGTTTGACTTTGTTTACCTTCATGCGCCTCTGTGCGTGTCTCTAGGGGTTACAAAAAGAAAAATAGCAATTGATCAGAGCGTACACGTACTGTAAGTGAGAGCATGCCAACTGCAGTAAGTAATGGAGACGTATCAACACCAAGTGTGCCAAGAAGCAGTTCATGCTGAATTTGTGGAATTCATGATTCAAAGTGAAAGTGCGGTGACTTTTTTGAACGGTCTGCACCATGGAGGCTGTACACGGTTATAGGGCCATCCACTCTTAACAGGAAGTGAAGAGTGGAGCACTGTAAACTGAAAGCCAGTTGAAAAGTCTGTAAATGGCATGGCGGGACAATGTAAGCTGTGTGTAATTTCTTGTGGATACCTTGTGGGCACTTTTACTCTCCACAAATTGGATAGCAGTAAGATTGCGGTTTTGCACATCACCGCTGCACACAGTCAAAGTTGCTTGGAATATATGTGAATAAACAACAATAATGTATACATGAAAGTGCAATGTGACACCGCTTTCCATAAATAAAGATGTGTTGGGAAAGCAACATGGCTTAAATTCTATAGGGGTGGAATGCAACAGCTAGGTTTGTAGCTACTGTAGAAATTGAAATTACCAGGCTGTTGTACTCAGGAGCATAATCTCCCAAGCTAACCGGCTACATTCAGTATTTCATGCAGTCATATTTAAGATACTGAATGTCTTTAAAACATAAATCAAGACAAATTCCTGCTCTTGGTCTTCCACAATATTCCACTAAGTGTTTAAGTGTTATTGTGAATAGAAGAAAATCTGTTGTATTTTGATTGTATTGCTTAACACCCTCTAAATCTAAATGATTTTCAGGGCCTTTCAGGTCTTTGGTTCAGAACTACTGTACAGAAGATTCTTTAAATGTTCTCTGAGTTTCCTTTGATGAAAAGGGCTACTTCAAAATCTAACAGAGAACAGGACCGTTCACACCCCCAGCTGAACCTTCGGCTTTTCGGAGTGTGGGTGACAAGGCCCTCTTCTTCGTAGGCCCAGCTGTCCTTCCTCAGACCTTCAGCGAGATGTGAAAATGAACTCCTTATCCCTCTCAGAACAGACCGCGAAGTGGCCCCTGTCGTGCACATAGGACATTCCTAGGTACTACTCAAATGCAGAAATCCTGGCCAGGTTAATGCTTTGGTACAATGGCAGAACCACTGCAGCAGCTCGAAAGGCTAATAATGTGTCCTCAGTACGTTTTACCCACAGAAGAAGAGTGAATGGACAGCACAAGAGGAATCTGAAGTTATTCACAGGTCTAATAGGCTCAGGTCTTCAGGTTACTTTTGATGTGCGCTCGTGCAAACGCCTTCAGGGAAACTTGCCATCATAAGCTCAGGGATGGAATTAGAATAGTGTCTCTTACAGGGGATTTATATAGTTCATTGATCATGTTCCTTGTGTGTTATTTAATGATGAATGACTAACGTATTCACATGTCTAGACTTAGGAAAACCCCGAAGGCTCAGAGCATCAACAATAGCTTTGTACTGTTAGGGGGATGATTAGATACAGATTTTGTAATGAATCACACTTGATTTAGCATGAGAGAACCATCTTTTGCAGTTTTTCCTTTTACTGGTCTGCTTCCTGCGCTAGTGTACTGGACAAACATAGGCATTCCCTTTGAAGGCAATTCTGTTTTGACCATTCTATGACGTTAGCCAGTGGTTCCAAAACAACCATTGTTCTATAATGGCAAACATCCCACATCCCATCCCACAGTGTACACTGCATGCTGCTTCACATGCAAAACAGAAGTAGCTACTTATGTACTTTTTACATAACTGCAAAAAAAAGTTCTTTATCAAACAATCCTGATATACATGATGTTGGACTGCAGGAAAATGACAAACCTATGTGTCTCCTTATTAAATGTTTATTAATGATCTGTTTAAAAGTATTTGCTTGCCTTTGTGTATACTGTTTGGCAATACTATATAAATTTTGTACAATGTGATGTCCATTATGAAGCAGAAAAATATCATATTAACACTTTGTGACAAGACAATACCAATTTCTCAAAGATAATGTAATTATCTGTCCCGTATATTCCAGAGACAGACAACTAATGAGGAACATTTGGGAATATCTGATAGAATTTCATCATATCTTTGAACAGTCTGACACGGCTATGGCAGGGAAACTCATTCAATCTGGAAACGATCAAGCAGGGAAATGAATGCTCATTTGTAGACACCACTAAAAAAAGAATAGCAGAAAAGGATGAGTATGCATTTTGGTTGTTACTTGGAATAGATTCTGCTTTGAAGTAATGAAAAACAAATGCAGCTTTCCCAGACAAAGCACAGATATAGTACTATAGTCCTGTGTTTTGATTTGTGTGAGGCATCAGACTGAGTCATGTTGATCTACTCTGAGCTTGACAAAATAGTGTTTAACAGGTTCTCCCAGCCATCAAGAGTCACAGATGTTACACTTACACCTGGCACTGGGCTAACAGCTGTACTGCCATTTCACATGTGCACTCTTTTCCCCATGCTGGGTCTTACAATAATGGCTTCTCACAAATAATAGTGGCATCAATAATGTTAATAAATGACTCCTCAGTGATTCAGTGCAAACTTGGTTGAAGCTATTTTAAAACTGAATATATGTCAATGAAAGCAGGAATTATATCAATGGAATGTATGGTGACTTTTGTGATGCTTTATAATACCTATGTCCTTCCATTCAGTGAACTGAGTCAATTGTTAAACAAGTAAACTGAGATCTGTTAGACAAGGACCTCAGGGTTGTTAGTCCTTCAAGGAGTACTAGCTTCTTGGTTAGTCCTTCTTTGTATGTAAGCAAACTTTAGAATAACCAGAATTTAAGTTAAAGTCGTCACCAGCTAATGGCATTTAAGTTGGTCCCTCCTAATGAAATGTGTTGCTGATTTTTTTTTTAAGCAATTCTAACACCTCCACCAAGCCATATGGCGTGGAGTCTGCCAATGGGCCAGACTTTGCTCAAGACAGTCGCTTTATTAGTATGTACAATTTAAATGCTGTGTCAAGTTTATATACTGAATAATTGTGTTTGTGTGTGTGTGTGTTTGTGTGTGTGCGCGTGCGTGTGCACCCATAAGTCCAGATGAAACCTCCTAATACTCCAGTGAGCAAGCCAAAGTCCGTGAAGAAAAACCTCCTAATACATTACTATAGAAGCCCTATGGCTGACCAGACTCAGTGGGGATTTGTTTAGTTCATCAAGATCGGTGCATTTCAGCCTCCGCTTCAGTGTAATGTGATTGTATGATGCAACAATAGATTTAGGATTCGAGTGTAACTATTAAACAGCAAAATGTTTGAAGACATCCAGTTGTTTTGTGGCCATTTAACTTCAAGCTCAATAACAATGACTTTGTAAGCAAAGTTCCATATGCACCAGAGTAAACATGAACATGTATTCCATATATGTCAATGATAGATCTATGTGGGCATGTATACAGAAAAATTAAAGGCTCAATGACACCAGCCTTCCATAACTTCACATGTAAAACTTTTAGGAAGGACAGATGATTTTTTAAATTCTACATAGTTAACTGAAATAATAAATATTTAAAATTACAGACCTTCCTGGGCCCAAGAGGTTTTGGAAACAACATGCAAAAATAAAATTGAATTATCTGTGAATTCATATGTTTGATAATATATTTTAGGCATAAAAATAACCAGTAGACTGAATACAGTTGAAAGTGATTTTTTTGCCATTAGTTGAATGGATACTTGATTGTTTATTTTGAAGCTCTCATCAAAAAGGTGTTTTGCAACTGGTGAACAAGCAATTTCATCTGTTGTCAGGCCTGGTGAAATTCAATACCTAAACACAAAGACATTTTTTTTTGCCATTGGCCATCTTGGAGGCCTGAGCCATAGTTCTTTATTGACATCAAAACCTCATCATGCTCTGTTTAGTCTCTGATTAGTCTGTCTGTCCACTGTATCATAAAATCCAAGACACAAAACTGGAGATAATGAGCACTTGTGACTTTAAAAAACCATACCATTGAACATGAAGAATAGATGAAGGGTTACTTGTAGGGTTCAGAACTCGGTGAACAGGAAAACGTTTGCCCAAGTTCGATAACCTACTAGATGGAATCCTGCTAGACAGCATCTGAGATATGACGCAAACACGCATTCAAGATTCACTGCTTGCAGTGCGTGCAGTGTTAGCCACATCAGCTACCAGCCTGTGACTTCCACACTGATATGCATAATAATGATGTGCCATCTCTATTAAATTAGAATTTAAAATGAATTCACTGGCTAAGAACAACCAAAATGGCAACCAGCTTTAAGCAGCCTCCAAAATTCCAGTGGCTGGAAGGCTGAGGGGTCTTGACGAGTCAGGCATGTTGGTTCCTTGCTACATATTTCTTCAGTGATCTCCATCAGGTTTCAAATACGACAGGTTGAATCACCTTATCACCTGTGCCCAACACCTCTATGACCTCTATGACCTCTCTGTGATGATGCTGCTAAGGCCAACTGAGTGAGTAATCAGTCAATCGAACTGAATCCTAAGACATCTATTTATCCAAAATCGGCTCACCACCTCCTAAAATTGTATATGCAATAATAAAATTATATATTTTAATTTGCATGAAGATAATAACCATAGAAACTCATTTATGATAGTGACAAATACACATATTGAGCTGTAGTAATTGGAAAGGAGTTCATCATGTTAAAACCTTGACGAGCCGTTGCTGCACTCAAAACTGAGATTCTGTTTGAAGCGTTGCTGAGATTTTTTTTTTCATTCAGAATCACCCCTCTTTTACTCATTTCCTTATGATTTCTACAGCCAGTAATTTCATTGATAACGTCTCAGCTTTTACTTTGCATAGTATTTGTCTTGGCATTGTGGTGACATGCAAGCAAAGTAGCACAAGCTCTTGCATATCACACTCTCAAACCTGCCATGGTTTTACAATTGTGAATTCTAAGTGCAACTTCATTTTTAGACACTGAACAATAGCATTGCAATAAAAGAAAAAAACAATGCCACTGGTTCAGCTATTGAAAAAATAAAAAAACAAATATGAAATTAGGTGTTTAGGGCTAGAGTCAATCACTAACATTAAATTTCACTTGCAAAAAAATGAAAGCAAATATTTTTTTTTCAGTGTAAGCATAATTACTTTCTTCCTCTTAAGACAAATATAAAAAAACAAACATTGACTAAATCAAAGCCTTAATTCCAGTTTCATGGATCAGAGTTCCATGCAACAAAGTCCACATAATGCATTCATAACTGGGGATGCTAGTTGTTAGAACCGTACATTAAATGTTGTACTATTTTCATTTCTTTTAAATTAAGTATGGGCACAAACAAATGCGCATACGAGTTCACATTTATAAGTGCACACAAGGAGCATTATTCATTGCAAACAAATAGAATTACATCTTTTTCTCATTTTATAGAGAATGTTTTTCTTGCACACTAATTCATCAATGTGTCTGCAGCTCAGCTGTCCCTCTGTTATCTTCTAAAAGATTGTAGTCTAAATTGATCTGCTGGTGGGAATGAACCTAAACAAAATATTTTATATTTTATCAGTTCCCTCACATCAAAACAACAAAAAAGAGTTTGTAAGGGAAGACTTACCTATGAATTATTTACATTCCTTCAACAGTACATTTTTTATGTTCCTCTATTAGCAATGACAACTTAAGTTTGTTATCTTTTGCCAAAGTGTTTTTGTATTACTAAACAACCAATATAGAATTGAAGCATTTATGATGAAATCATCACATTAGACAAATAAACTGGGCATCATTCAAAGGACAACTCTGGGAGCACATAAAGCAAATTTCTGTCTGTGCTTTACAAAAGTGACTAGAAATCTGGAAGAAAAATATTATTTTTTCTCCATTGTGTGAAATACTGTTTAGGAGGACCTGTCTTTTTGAGCATTTAAAAAACTTTTGCCGGCAAGGCTTGTGCCTCTTGAGTCAAACTGTGCGATGGTTCCTCTACCTTAATACACTTAGCCTGATCTGTTCCAACTTAGAAACTACAGTGTGTTTGCTAAGATAACAGGAGTTGGTGAAGCATGAGCTTGGCATTTTTTATACAGTAGTGACTGCTTGTAGATATTTTGATGTAGAAATGTATCTGAAGTTCAGAGCAACGATTTTAAAGCACAGTGTATTTATAGGTTAACAAAACAAAGTGTTTTGCCAATTTAGGTTTGTCAAAGGACCAAACTGAGTCAGATTTGTAGCTTTACACTTTTTCCATTCATATTCATCTACTGTGACTATCGTTAACTCTAACGGTTGGTTTCAGTTGGGACTGATTCATAAAGTTAAATTTGTCACAACACACACGACAAGAATAACGTCAAAAAATCCTGTTAACTTTTGAGATAGACTCGAAATTAGCCGCTATGTATATCAACAGAATGAAATATGCGGTTTGGCTCATGTATTTATTTATTTTTAATTCTATAAATAGGTCTGTGAGCTTTGGCAAACATCTGATGTGGACCACACAAGCATGGTCTCTGCAAGCATTATTAAAATCCTTCAGTTAAACGGGAGCTGATCCTGAAAACTGAATCATCTACTTTTGGAAAAGTAAATAATTCCAATCGAAAGTGGAGTGTACACAAGGCGTAGGATGTGTTTTACTGTATTGACATCTGCTGTTGCCATTACGACTATAATTAAAAGACCTGCGATGGCATGAAGGTTATTTATGTTGCATGCAGCAGTTTTGTGTTTCATTTGACTAGCCATGTGCAAATCACATTAGTTAGAAACTAAACATGTATTTAGCAAAAAAAGGATTTAGAATTGATAAAACTGCACTCGCAATATTAACCGTATAGCAACTGTGTGGGTAAATATGAAAGAACATCTATTTTTAAGGAAAGTGCGCCTTGCCTCATTTTTTTGTTTATATTTATCAATTCAAGTTTGGTGGATATACGGTTTGATTTAAATTCATTTTGTTGTTCTTGTTTAATACCATCCTTTCCTTGCTTTGGAAAGTAAGTGCTGCCTACACGCAAATAAATAGCTCTTTTCATACACACAGAGATTTACTCTGTCCATAGGGCCACCACTAGCACCAGTATATTTAGACTATAAAAATTAGCCAAGTAGACACGGAACAAATGTCTCCTTTTCCTTCCTCTGCAGCGGAATCGGTGGGCTGCTGTTCTAAGTCAAATAAGTGAAGGGGACCCCCGCCGCTTAATTTCTTGTTTTAACTTCCAGTCGGAAACTGTGTTTTGAAAGCGTATTTTTGTCACTGGTCAAAACGGTACTTCTCTTTTCTTAGCTACGTATATGCGCCCTCCAGGGAATTCCGGGCAAGTTCTCTGTTCCTTCCAAACGACTCTGAACTTGACCAGTCATCCCACGGAAAACATTACACAGCAGGACACAAGAGCCTGGAGCAACACACTTTTCTCCCCGTTTGACTTAAATCTGCATTAGTAGTTTGACTGAATAATAGGGCCTACGAATAAACAGAAACTAAATTGACGTGAGTACTTAGATACAAACTTTGTTAAACCATGGGCAATATTGGTTTATATTTCGGAACTCATGAATAGAAAGTTTTTTCTCTTTAATGAAGAAAACAACTTAAAAAAAAACCGGCAGTAGGTTTAATAAGGAATAGAATTATTATTATTATTATTATTATTATTATTATAATAATAATAATAATAATAATAATAATAACAAAACAGTAAATGGTGGTACCACTTTATTATTATTATTATTATTATTATCAGCATAACCTTTCATAATACATATTGGATTGAAATGCTAGGAACATTACACGTATTTTATTTATTTAAAAATATCGTACTTTATTTGCCCATAACGGAATAACCATGATTTGTTCTCAAATATATCTCAGGTTTATTTAAGTACTTATTTATTTATGTGCTCATTAATTTTGGATATGTATTTAAATTATTGCTTTCAGAAGGTAGTTCATATGACAACAGTGAACGCGTGCATAACACGAAGACTAAGTTCGAAACTGGCGGAATCTTGTCAGTTTTACTTTATTTTCTTTTTCAACAGGGAAGAAAATGACCTGAAGACCTATGGCAAGGCCAGTGACACGGAGTGACATTTATTAATTGAAAAGGCGGTAAGGCCAACTTCACAGGATAATCTACATCCCTCATTAATTACCACTTCCTTTATTTTTAGGTTCGAATTCTCATTAAAGTTCTAGAGCTTTTGAAACTAAAAACCATTGCACGTTTTTCAAACTGTTTTACTGCGCAAATACGGCAGTCAGCAAACTGAAATTTATTTACAGTAGCATCACATGTAACTTACCTTCAGCTACACCTTTAGCCAAAAGGAAATTTTATTTAATTTGTGCCTGCTTTATTTCTTTCACGAAATACCTTGACGATTTTAGCTGTCCCTGTGCGTCCTAACTGACTTATTCATCGAGTAGCGTTTGCGCCACTATTTCACAACACTGGATTTCTCTTTTGTACACTTCCGCTGGTCTGCTGGCTTCTCTAATTACTTCTACTGAATGTATCCTTTAAGGACAATAGTCAGATATATAATACTTTAATAATAGGCAATAATACTTTAACACTCTATAAAGTTGTGTCTGTCTTTTTGAGGATAGAGTGTTACAAATGCGGAATCAGCTAAATAAAAAATTGAATCCGCTGAAAAAAGGGCACATCTGTGGCAGAGAAACGTTAATGTTTGCATGATATCAGGAATAAGAAGTTATATATTGGCTGAACATTTGTGTAATTCATCAATTAATGTTTGCAAACAAAATAAATGTGATGAAATGTTATTTTGTAATTTATTTGTCTACATCAGCATCCATCAGGCAAATTGCTATTGAGCAATTAGGGGCCATTCAGTCATGCATGTTAAATATACAGCAGGCATATAGACAGCTTCTGCGACACCCTGTAAGTGTATTTACAGATGGAACATCTTTTGAGATGTCTGGCTGTATTTCCAGGAGCTAAGACCTCATATGTCTGATATTACAACAGAACTTAATCGGGCCATCACTATTTGAAATGTAATAGACTTGGCATACTCAATAAATATTTCATGAAATTATATGATTGACTGATTACCATTAAAAGCCACATGATGTCACAGAAATGCAATAAATTGGTTCTACATTAATTTAATTCATGGCTAGGTTAGGTAAGAGAGGGTATTCTTTCTATATATGGCTGTTTGTTGTTGTAGTGAGAACCTTAACAGAACTAGTGTGTGTGGTGCCTGTAGACTGTCAATAATCAATCAAATAAGCTGACTTCACTTGTGTAATATAAGGCACTGGAGCTTGATATGCGAACTAATTTAATGCTTTCCAAAGTCTCCATAATATGGTAGATTCATTAAAGTACCCCATTTATAAGCTATCTCAAATGAAAACAGTACTTCCCAATTACCTCCGTGCAGCTGGGCCGCATGCAGATTTACACATCTGACTACACTGTCATTGATTATGATGATGAACTTGACAGGAGGAAGAAAAGACACGAGAAAGTCATTAATCTGCTGAGTGTATACTCACTTACTCGTTTAAATTCAGCATCAGAAATAGTAAAAACAATAAGCAACTGTAAAAAAAAAAAAAAAATACTGCAGTGTATTCATTCTGATGATCCCACTTTACAAATTATTTTTGTTGCTAAAACAATCAATGGGATTCTGTAAGTTCAGAATTCAAACCAAAGGTATCTTTCTTCTTCAATCAGGAATGTTTTTTGAATCAATAATTCATATGAATATTAATTATGTATCTACATTTGGAAGTGATTCTTTATCTCCAGTCAACAAACACTATAATTTCCCCTATACATCTACCCTTTTCAGTATTGCTACATATAAAAACAAAGGAATACATTCAACAGAAGCAAAATAATGGGGCAACGTCTATATGTCTTAATCAGCCTCGTTGCTTTATTAGAGGGAATGCTAATAATGCCGTTGAACTTTTTGTATTTTAGCTGCTGCTAGCTGGCTGTCCCCCTTCATGTCCTCACCCTCTTGCCCCCCCCCCCCCCTTCTTAAAGGACTACAGTAGAAATAATCATTTGGCTTTATTGTGTTTTATTCCTTCTGATGATTTTTAGTAGCCTATTTGCGGCATCGCTGGTCATAGAGGCCACCTGTATTTTAAATGATCGACAAATAATTTGAATCAAGCAATCAATAAATCACTGATGCAATCAGTCAATCAACATTCTATTTTTAATAATCTGGGTTACCATGAAGGTAATACCAACCATTGTTTATGGGGCCAACTGTCGTAATAAATCTAGATAGAAACTTTCAGAATTCAGATTAAATCAGTCAGGTCATGAAAACAGTAGGCTATGCCAGACTGTACATCTACATCACTGTGTATCTTTAGACATATTCGTCTCTTACAGGTGTCACAGAAGGCAGTTGGGTTACCTTCTGAGAACGCAAATGTAAAATGGTGCCCATGGGTAACATATATAATTTACTTGGAAAATGATGGGTGGTAAAGAAGTATTGTGGGGTCAAATTCCCATTACCTAGTGAGTCATTGACACCCTTTGAATAC
Source organism: Anguilla anguilla (assembly GCF_013347855.1). Lineage (NCBI taxonomy): Eukaryota > Metazoa > Chordata > Actinopteri > Anguilliformes > Anguillidae > Anguilla > Anguilla anguilla. Next base: position 8,636,820 of record NC_049214.1, on the reverse strand, counting down.
AAATACTAATGATTTAAAATAGGATATTAATAATCCGAATTGTGAACGGTGATTTCAAATGTATTTGTATTTTAGGAAAATGACACACATGCAGTATGTTAGGCTATGTATCACTTGGATGTGGACAGCCACCTGAAAACTCAAATAATGTTAAAATTAATAGCCTAAATAAACAGCATTCAGACGTCACATTATATTACAATTAGGCTACATTACAATCATTTAGCAGACGTTGGTATTCAGAGCGAGCGACATTTGCAGCAAATACGCATTAAATATAGTGTTAAACACCGTAAAATAGCCTACACCGAAAAAGAAAACTATAAAAAAGCTATCCTGAAAGCGGATTGCGCATTCTTTACCATTGAAACTAATGTTTTGCCAGTTATTCATCATCAATGGAACAATTAAGCTACCAAGATGTCCAGAAAAATGAAACTGTTTTTAAAAAATAATTCGTTTTTCTGGACGAGTGTTCAGATTTTTAGTTTGCTTAACAAAATACTTCCTGTAATGCATGTAATGTAGGGCCAATCTCTCCAACTCGTTACAAAAGAAAAATATATCTATGCTTACAGCTGATGTTGAAACTTCCATGGGTATCTGGGGACATAAAGAATTCAGATGACAAATGTTCCTACAACCTTAGTTATAAAGGGGGCCGAATGTAAGCTTTCCATGCGCTACTAGACAGATGTTAGCTTGAAATTAAATTGTTAATACCACATTTGATCCGAAGCTTACACGTGAATCACATATCCCGAAACTATGCAAACAAGACCAGAAGCAACTTAGACTTCAGCGAAGACAACAGAGAAAGAATTTCCTTGGCTTCAGGGCAAAACAGACGCGCCTGGTTTCTTCTATCGCCTCCCACAATAGGCTATAGTTTTTAAAGTCATTTGTGTCATGCAACAAATATTGTCGTTATATAGCAAATCAGCTATTCATATAGCTGGCCACGAGGAGGCTGTTGTTCGTTAATATTTTACATTAAATAGTAGGCTACAGTCACAGACTATATACCTTTTCAAGTGACTAAACACGCTTCAAGAGTGAATTGCGTTAACGCCAATAATTCGAGCAACAATTTATGAACTAAAAGGAGGCGATTTGCATCAATTTAGTAACACACGGTTATGTTCTTAGACCATTCCCCGGTGTGACTAAATTAATCACCATGTCTGCATTCGCACCTTTTTATTGCGTAGAGTTAGGTTATTCCTACCAAGGCAACGAATATCGGCTACGAAATGCTCGTTTACCTCATGCTGTAAGCATGAACAGCTGTAACACTTTAATAATTAAATTACTGCCATGCATAATGGAGATTGAAACTGATAATTATTTATTTACTCAATGTGGGTGAAAGGAGTGATAAAATTGGTCTTGTTGCAATCCCTATTCTTTTGGACCTGCAAACTCAGCCCTACCTGTAGCCCACATCTGATCACCACATGCTCGCGCTCTTCTACCGTCTCGCTCTTATCCCAATTGCTGTGCAATGACCTCACAAGTGCATCATCAAACATTACTATTTGGCCGCAAAATGCAACGAAAGCGCAACATCTGTACTTGGCTTCAGATTCACTCCCTGTTGTTTTACAATATATTTTGCTTGCAGCCTTGACATCTATAGTAGATAGATATAAGCCTATGGAAAACAAGGGCAAAATTCCATAGTTTCCCAACGGGACTTAACGGGTGCCTGTAACACAAAACTGATTTTCTTTAGTTTACAAGAAGAAATTCCCAAGATTTTTATCAGTGAAATTATCCATTCAGCTTCACCCTTGTTAACAGATGAATATCTGTATGCTATCAGATAATATGCTGAAATGGCATGTCATTGTATTCGGTTTAAAGATAAGGTTTGTTTTATAAAATGTTTGTTTCTGTGCACAATATAATCTAATCTTGACACACATAATGAATAGTCATTAGCAGTACAAAGCTCGTGAAATAGTGCCCATTAGTTCAAGAGAATAGTTTGGTGTCATATCGAAATTGCTGTACATGTAAACCAATTTTCTCGACAGAACAGTAAACATAGACTCGATTGGACGGCGAGATGAAAAAACGCATGGGATATCACAAACATTTTTCCCAAACTGCAACAGACTTCTTGGCCAATTAAGAATCGTTTGCTTTGAATGGCAAAGGAAATAGCTTTCCTTGCTGCTGAATGTCACAAAATGCACCCAGGGCACAAAATGACCACTTTGTTTTGTTTTGTTTACTTAAACCTGTTTCAGTTACTTTAATCGCAGTTTCCCAGAAGAGTATGAGCATTTATCACTTTAAGTGAAGAGTGTAGAAAGATTTTTTTGCACGTTTTTCTAACATTAACGCTGAGCAATTAGTAATGATTCGTATAGTTAAGTAATGGTTATTTCTCGGTGACCACTGCAGACGTGCAAACCAAAATGCAGTCTTTTTTGTATTTGTATAATCTCTCTCTCTCTCTCTCTATATATATATATATATATATATATATATAAAGCAAGATTTAAAAGACAGCTGTTAGAACTTTATTATATGAAACATCAGCTTATCAACAGGGCAACGCAACTTGTTCAGCTGTGCCAGAGTAATATACTCGAATGACTTCTGCTGGATCTCAGAGTGCCTTCATTAGAGCGATTTAAATTGTGGCAATAACAGAGATGTTTCTGCTTTGCACAAGAAAAGAAAACATTTCAGAAATTCAGTTAATCTATCCCAGTAGACGAGGTCGTGACAGGACCACGTGCATAAATATTGAGGGTATTATTCTCAGATTTAGATGTCAGCCCAAGAAATGCCTGAGACGGGAGGGGAGGTCTGCTCTGCTTGTCTCTTCTGATGCCAAGGTTTTGGTAAGCTCCATTTGGAACAAAGGAGAAGAAACGGGTTTGGGGTGCCTTTTTGGATCAATAAAGGGAGAGGCAAGAATGAGGAGTTCACACCTAAGAGTGTGCAATTCCTTTCTGCCAAATAGGCCTGGGCTGTGTGCTTAAACGATTCAAAATAGAAAAGCAAACATTGGAAATACCCAGCTTGCATATTAACTGATGCAGTGAGATTCCTTCCTGCCCTTCCCTATTCGTTAATATTGATGGCAGAGGACCATGAAAAGAGCAAAAAGCCTACAGCCCTTATGAATTTCGGATTCACACTTATACCACTGTACTTACGATGCATCTCTCTCTTTTTACTTTATGCTTTTCCATATTTTTTTAGATAGTTTGGTTATGTTCTTACCAGGGCTGGTTCTAGCTATATATAGGCAACATTGGCTATATACAATTAAGTGTAAAAGTGTAAACATGAAGTGTAAAATTTAGGCTTGATCGATGTGTAAATATTCCAGTTGTGCCCTTGTTTTGGCAGAACCTGCCGTATCTTGTTGTGAGCCATTGTTTTGGTGTCAGAATTTGAAGTAGAGTCTCATGTAGCATTAGACCCCTGCGAGGCTAGAAAAATACAGACATAGCCAAGAACCACATTTTTATTTTCACATCCATCTTTTAATTCCCATTATCTTGATTTGCTGTGAAAGACTGCAGGAGGCTAAGCTAGACAGAGTGAAAGGAATCCCAGGGTGTTTCGATGTGTGATCCCTTTCAAGATGAACAATAATCAAACACTGGGCCAAAACAGATAATCTACTTGACAAACATGTCCAGAAATAAAACTACATTTATATTGTAATTGTAAAGGCCATTTAGTACTCGTTTCTTAAAGGGAGGTAGTTCAGGGTCAACTAGGCTAATTACATATGACAAACTATTGCATCTTCCTTGAATGTACCCCTTGTCCTCTTGTGCAACCAGTCCCAGTGGGTGAGTAGGGCAGATATGTTATGTAGCATCTGTTGTTACTATTGCACAGAAAAGTTCATGTATGCAAAAAATGATTTTAAATGATTCTATTATGGTTTAGTCACATGGGGGTATGAATGAACTCTTAAGTGTTTAGTTATGAGATGTCTACAGTAGACAAGGCTCAATTACATCTTTCAGTTTGTACAAAATAAAACAAACAAGATTTCTGCATGATAACAAGTTGTAAGTACCATTTTCTTGTAAATAAAATGTGGTAAATCAGCAAATGGAATAGACTGCACTGAACATGTGTAGATGGGGTTTAAACTCATGACATTACATTATCTGTCTGCTTACCAGACTCTGGAGATGCTGTTAAAATGGAAATCTGTTACACATCATCTATTCTGTCACTTATTTATAACAGCTGTAGCTTCATTGGTGTAAACGAGGTAAATTATCTTTCTCAAATCTTCCGCAGCAGCATTTTACAACTCCCATATCACCAAGGTTGTATACCACACGGTGCATGTGATGCATTAATATGTCAGAATGGACTTAAATTTATAGAAGACAAGTGACTCATGGACAGTCCTGTTCGTTGAATGTAACAAACAACATTTTTGAGACAAAGTAGGGGTTTCTCTGAGGATGCTGTTTAGTCTTCAATTACCACTTTTATACACCCATAAGACATCAATGGCAGTATTATGTGAATGTTATCTTATAATACTCTGTAACTGCATCATGCAGTGGTTTCTGCTTCTGTTCAAACCCACTAAGTCTCTGAGAACATACAGTATTTCTGACCTGGGCTGAACTAAAGCTCTTTCATATGTCAAAGTAAAAAAAAAAATAAAACTGCCACCTCGAGTGGCAGGATTCTTGGCAATGGGAATTTGAGCTCCTACAATGGGTTAATTTTCTGCCCCATCGGAAGAGGAACCATTTTTCCCACTTAATGGGCAAGGCTAAATACAATCCTGCTTTTGAGATTTTTGCTGGACATGGCACCAGTGGAGACATAAGAGGACTCATTTGAACCCACAAGAGGGAAGATCCTCTGTGACAACCACTACTGACACCTGATAACTATCTTTTGATTGAAATCTACTGTCAGCCTGATTTTCTTATTGTTGTGCTCTGCTACATGGCCACATTATCAGTTTCCTTCATATATACATTCCTAAAGAAAAGGAGATGAGCTCCAGTGTTCTGGGGCTTCTTTCAGCTTTTCTTGATCTGATGACTGTGAACTGTTTCACCTGAGCTGCATTACCCCCTTAAAGAAATGGTGCATTTCTGAACTTCATGATCCTCATACATGTAATTTAAGGACCAGCAAGAAAAGGAGATCAAAACCTCAACACAACTGGTCAGCAGACACTATATTCACATGACTTGTAAAGGTAAAACTGGAAACATTCATTCTGCAAACTTGTTTGAGGATGTGAGTCAATTTCAAAATATTTTTGCCCAATTTATGAATTCATATTTGAAAGATTATGTGATGTGAGGGTCTACAAGATTCCTGTGATGTATTACCCTGTATTTTCTTGCCCCATCATCTCGTGGCATTTCCTCCCATTTCCTCAGTACCCTGGGCACTCCATTGATTTGCCCTAAACTTTGAAAAATTAAATTAAGATGGTCTTACATTTTGTGACTCACTCTGCTTTCTTTTACTCATGCTCGTAAGTCTACTTGCAGTGTAGTTACAACTGTGGCTGGGAGGAAGGGGTTCACTCAGTAGGACAACCCCCACTTCTTCACTTACTAGCGACTCTTCTGGATGGTCGGGTGCCTACAATCTGCCTGCGTCAGCTGCAGGAGCTCAGAGGCCAGATTGCAGAGTAGAAGAGAAGCAGTCAGCTGACAGTCAGCACATATCTCTAATGGACATGCATGCTAGTCTGTCCCCGCATGAATTGGAGGACAATGCATCAAAGAGACAGGCCTCCACGTTGTGATTGGCCATTCTAAATTAGGGTGTAAATTGGGGACAAAAATAATGAAATAAGACATTTAGTAAGTGCATTTGTCATTAAAGACCAGATACAGTTCCACTGCAATGGCAGTCTTTTGCCATATATTTATATGGGTATATATATATACCTTTGCCACCTTCAAGCCTTTAGCAAAACCTTAATCACCCACATGCACAAGCTTCAATGTGCTGATGACTGTGCCCTTCTAGTTCATAGCCCTACTGCAATGCAACATGCACTGGACACATTACTCATCTCCAGACCGATTGGCCTTCAAATAAATACTGAGAAAACAGAAAGCATTTGTCAGACCTCAGATCCTGCATGTACTCGCTCCGTGTTTAGCATTCCTATCACCCCCTTAAAGGTGGTTTAGCGGTTCTGCTACCTCAGCAGTATCTTTACAACAAACCGCCTAATTGATGATGACATTCAAGCCCGGATTGACCGTACCTCTTCTTCCTATGGTAGAGTACGCTCTCGCGTCATCAAGACCCCCTACTGATGCCACATATGTCGGCTGGAAGCATTTAACATCAGGTGCCTCCAGCGCATCCTAGGGGTCACCTGGAAGGACCAAATGCCACACACGGTCATCCTCCAATGCATACAGACAACCAGTGTGGAAGAAGCCCTATAAGGATGCCCAAACACCATCTCCCAAGGCTGATTATATACAGTAAAATCCTGGGGCTTCAAAAACAGAGGTATAAGGACCATCTAAAGGAGACCCTTAAAAATGTGGAATCAAGCCAGGGGACCTTCAAGGAACTGTTATGGTCTGTCAAATATGGGGCACAACCTTCAACAAGGTTGACCATTTTGGATTCAGTCTCGCGTCCCAAAGAAATAGAGATAGTGACAGCACCAGCACCAGCTTGCACCACAGCAGCCATCCTCTGACTCAGCCCTCATGAGCCCCAGCTGCAGCAGGACATTCTGGTCAAGGACAGGGCTTCACCACTACCTCCAATGGCATCGCTATCGGCAGCGGTAGCCTCAACTCCCCACAAATCCCTCTGAGGAAGTGATGTCATCTTTTGCAGCAATGGACAGCCGCAAAGACAGATCGGCTCTCATCTTTCATAAAAAAAATCACAGTTTAGCATTGAATGAATTGGCTTGTGTGGCATTCATGTGCATATACATAACGTTGGGAAAGCCATAACAATTTGTTTTATTTTAATTTTATTTTAAATAAAGCAGTTTATTCTTAGTGCAGAGTGATTTTATGAATTTCAAAATTTCTATATATATGTGTGTGCGTGCGTGTTCTCCTTATTTCCAGTTACACATGAAATTAAATCTGTTTTAATAATGTACATGTATCTCAATGAGCTTCTATGCAAGTGTGCCTATAATTTATCACTTGAATACAACCATATTCATTCTCTAAGAAGGTGCTCTAAAATAAAATTCAGATCATTTAAAATCATGAAACAGCACAGCTTCTACATCAGAAACGAGATAAAGCCATGTTTCAGGGTGAATGATTTATGTTATGTGATTAAGTATATGGGCTAGTGTACAGTTGTGTTTTGAGTACACCATAGGCTCAGTGAATTTCAAAAGTTCATCAATATTTTTGTTGCCCTTTGACATGACCCCACATTAAACAATGGTTTTCTGGGTACACTAAATGGCCACATCTTGCTGTCGTTGCCAAGTTAATGAGACCATGTCATCTTTAGTTTACAGTTCAGTCATAAAGCACTCAAGTGGAAAAATGAGTCAAGCTCCGTTGAGAAGCCTCACGCGAAGTTTCAGAGAAGGGTTGTGCTGATTTAAGTGCTTTTCACTGTGACTTACCTTTGAATCTACTCCTTTTGCTTTATTTCTGCCTATCTTCTTCTGTCTACTTCTTGGGATTTATCATGAAAATCGCTATAAGTACCATTAAGAATATGGCATTAAGAATGTCTGTATATAGTGCTTCTTCAAACTTTGTTGAAATTACCCAAATGTCTTTATCGTGTTATTTATTTCAAATCTTTATTTTTTAAAATTAAATAATTGCATACAATGAGACTGTTTTAATTTCATTTTGACAACCATCAAAAATAATTTCAATAAATAATAAAAAATCTAATACAAGCTAAAGGCAGCAGAATTTGAACCTCCATATCCCTTTGCACAAACTTTTTGAGAGCTTTTGAGAATTCTTTGAGAACATTCCATATCGTGAACATAAGCTCTCTTTAGGGGGGAATAAAACAACATTTACAAAGACACCAGCCACCAGGAGACTGCAACTCACAATGAAAAGTTACATAGACCCTAATGGTTTTTCCATCTAGAAAAACAGTGCTTCCGTTTCTTACGAAAACAAACCGAGATATATACCTCTGTGGTAAGTACCCTGGAGGCCTCCAAATATCTCCACCAAGCCTTTCAGACTCAGCTTTCTCACCTCAGTGACCCTACCACCCTACTCACAGAATAACTTCCACCCCAAGTTCAGTCCCTAGCATTTCAATTGCAGTTCACTGGCAACCTTTTTTTTAAAATGCATGTCGCACTTGAATTTCTTTCAAGCTTGAAAATCATTTACCCGAAAACCACTTTTGAAGTGAGTACGCTTCAACATATGGTAGATAAACATTTTTACAAACCATTCTTTCAAAATGTGACCACTGTTTGATGTGGATAAAAGGCTATTTTAGTCTTCACTATATGATCAATATAAGTAAAACCTTCTTTGTGCTTTACAAAGGTCACAGCAACAAAATTATTGGCCAAAATGTTGTTAAATAGTTTATATTTCATACTATATATTTATTTTGATATAACAATAGATTTGTTTTCATATGTGAGCATAATGCAGCTCCCAGATGCTATATCAAACTGAAGTACTTCTTAGTACAGTGATATGCCCCATTCTTTTTGTGAATGACTTGAGACCGTCCCAGTGCCCTCTGTGGAGTGCAGTACTACAGGGCAATGCTTGTTCGGCCCTAACATCATTTAGGGAGGACGAGTTTTCAGTTGGCTGAGTGTTCTCTGCCTCATCGCTCGGTTACAACACCTCTGGCCTGTCAGGAGCCTGTGATCTCACGGCGGCAGCTGCTCAGCCGTCCTGTTCCATAACTGCATTCTGCATTGCACAGTAAAAACCATATATCAAATATCCATCCAAAAAGTTAGGAACAGAGATGGCAAGTATAGAATTTCAATACGCACTGTATTCACACAAGTATAATTTAGGATTTTCCTTATTTCCACTCATATTAGTTGGCTACTTCAGCAGTCTGTGGTTATTTAACTCGGTTTGGAATATCACAAAGGTTTGTGTAATTAGCAGCTTGTTTTAAGTGCTGATTCCTTCACTTACACATGCTGTAATGAATCAAACTAGCTGTCCACGTCTTCTACACGAAACTACTTTCCGTGCATTTTACAGAAATAAAGAGCACATTTGGATACAGGTCAAAGGAAAGAAAAACACAGAAAGACTGATATTCATAACCCTCTCTTATTAAAATAATTAGTGTATGTAGTGGTGGATGACAGACTTGGTTATGTTTTTTCTTCACAAGAAAGTCCCTGATTTGTCTCCAGACTCTTATCTCCTGTCTCTTGTCTTTCCCGTGCGTCTGGTTGTAGAATTGTCTGGCTTCAGATAAGAGTGCCTGCAATTACTCTGTCTTACTTAAGCTCTGTCACACCCGCAGATGTCTGCTAAACGGTGAGTGCCCGAGGCGAGCTGAAACGCATAACAAAAATAAATCAAACTAAATCAAACAAAACCAAGTCGATTCATGAAAATTAAGCAACGTATGCATCTTTATATTGCTCTTGTGTAAAATACAGACGACAGAAATATTTTTTCACTTGTAGACAACTTGGCAGATCCTCAAAGTCTGAGTAAAGCATTATGCGTGTGCGTGTGTGTGTGTGTGTGTGTGTGTGCATGCGGGCGGGCGGGCGGGCGTGTGTGTGTGTGTGTGAGAGAGTGTGTGTATGTGTGTTTGTGTGTGCTAGTTTGTTTGGATGTGCAATTTATCCTGCCAGTGTTGGTTTTCATCCACCCAGCTGGAGAAACAAGCGCCATTGCAGGACTTCCTGTTAACAGGCCAGATTGGCAGCTCCGCTTGACCACTGACCTCTGGGGTGCAGCGTATGTTTCTCTCTATCCTAGATCAAGGGGCCTTTTCCCTCACAAATTCTCAGCTGTGCTATAATCGCAAATGTTTTGCTCAGTCCAGATATGCAGAGGAATTATTAAAAAAACAGGACTCGTATTAACACATGGTATCAAACAGAGTTTACATTTAAAACACATGGATAAAGTATAACATTGCTAGATTTCATATCTACTGCATTAAATGCTTTCAAAGAGCTTGGTCATGGTTGCATTAAAGGTAGGTTTCCATTTCCTTGCAGAAATCTTTGTTCAACTGGCTGCGTTTCATGGCTTCTTTAAATGTTCTGAGGAGATGATCTTTCCCCTTTAAGACCTACTTTTAAGTCACAATCCCTAAAAACCTGACGGGGTCTCAAAGCTGACAAGGGAATACAGAACTCAAATCTGATTTGGGATGTGGGATTGGCAGCGGTGCACTAACAGGCTTTGTTTCCTCTGTTCTGTTGTGACTGTGTCATTTACACATGCTTAACTTTGCCCCAGTCGAGGGAATATCATATTATGCCCGCAACGCTTCTACAGTTTTATTTGATTAAAATGGGATTTATATAACTGGGTTTGAAAGTTATTTGAATAAGAAATTTTTGGTGAGAAAAATAACGCTTCACATGGAGGAAGCAGTGATTAGAATGAAGTGGAACAGAGGATTTATAGGTGCTTGCTTGTCAGCTCTGTGGCGAAACACTGGACATGATTGCTCATTGAGTTGCTAAAATGAAAAGGCAACTATTTTAATCTCCATAGAAATCATACCTTTTGGTGGGTTGGTTTTTCCACATAGTTAATGTAAATGTACTCTTACAGGATGATTCAATGCACATTATATACAAAGGGGCTTAGAATATATGAGTGTGCGTGTGCGTGTGCGTGTGTGTGCGCGCGCGTGCCTGCCTGCCTGCCTGCGTGCGTGCGTGCGTGCGTGCGTGCGTGCGTGCGTGCGTGCGTGCGTGCGTGCGTGCGTGCGTGCGTGTGTTTTGTGTGTAGAGGTTTCTACTTTGTAGAAATTTTGGTTCCAAAAAGTCCATTTGTGTGTTATTACCTTCAGGCGATTAAACTACAAAGAGATTTATACTTTTGGATTTAGGCAGTATTTTCCCTTTTTATGCATTTGTCTTTTATTCATTTGAGAGAACATAAAATGCTGTATGTGCTACACCAATAAATAAATAAATAAATAAATAAATAAATCCCCAAAGATTACGGATTACATAACAAGAACCAGTGTTTTTTGTGATTTCATGCCAACTCCTGTTCTTTATTACATAATTATCCCAATCATTTATTTGATCTGATAATTTTGATACAGTCATTGGCCACAGCTGCAGATTGCACATGTATTCTTGATGGAAATATTTGACTGTAGTCCTGTGATATAAGGAGTGAACCAACATTAGTGTGTGCAGCTGCTACAAAAATCCTCAAAGTCAGAGTAAAAAGCAACACCAAGAGCCCCTATAAGCCCCTGCCCTAAATGCTGTACGGTATATAAGAATAAATGACTTATAAGTACCAAATCACTACCAAATAATATTTTGTATATAGTGTCATTTTGCTAATTTAAATTTTGAGTTAGTTTTGTCTTGCACATTTTGAGATGAATAGTTTTCTTGTTTATCTTATTGCTTTAATTCATTATGCTATGCTACATCATATGGTTTTACTACACCATGGCTCAGAAATCCGAAGACCAAAACGGATAACCACAGGTTTCCTGCTGCAATGAGCAAAGGCAAATAATAATTTTCAGGGAAATAGGGGTTTTAATTTCTGTCCAAAATGCTAGTCGAGAAAGCCACAAGAGATCATTTCATTGTTATTAATACGCATGCGCTCAAAATGAATTCATCTCCAAGGAAGGGACATCTTGTATTGAGATATTGGATGTCTGCTGGTTTAGTGAACCCTGCTGTTTCTTCCCACACTTTCTCTAAACCTAATTAGCCCAGTGGCAATCTGGCTCTGAAATTAACCTGTTTGGCAGAACTAATGGGGTGAGATTTGCAACAGATGTAGGGTTGGGCATACTCATAGAAACAAATGTGCGTTAATGACAAGGTAAATGAGTGAAAAGATGTTGTTTTACTCCATGAGGATTTCAGGTGAAGGCCAGAGGAAGAATGACAAGAACTCACTAGAGGAATAAGACATCATTGGAAATATTATCTTCCCTTAACAATAAATTGTGCACTTATGGTGTTAATGGGGCATAATAATGCAAGCCGAGTGTTTCTGGCTGCTCTCTATATCCTCATACGCATGCAAGAGAGAGAGACTAGAAAGGTATTTCCTGCAGCTGTCACCCTAACAGTCAAAGAAAAATACTTTTCACAAGTATATTTTTAAAATGTTGTGGATGTGAGGTTTTGCATAGTGGCCTTCTTATATTCTTTGGCATTAAAGAGTTCTGCCTTTCATACAGTTTGACCACTGGGGAGATTCTTCACTTGTAGTAGAGAAAATGACAGAGCTGATCCCATGCCAGGCAGTGACATCACAGCACGGGGTGGGGGGGGGGGGGGGGGACACCGGGAGGACAGGAGAGCAGGACGGGAGGAGGATGAGGGAGAAAGAGGGATGAGAGCGCCTGACCTCGGCTTTGAGCGGATTCACACCCGGGCACTGACACACCAGGGTGGCGCCGATCTGGACGAGGCAGCTGGCCGAGAGGCCGTGCGGTGATGGATGGGTCCATCCCTTAAAAAAACAACATACAGTTTTCTGGCATTCTGCCTGCAGGGAGCGCATTAAAATGAGATCATTCATGCTTGACACCGGTTGTGGAGGTGGCACTCACTCGTCAGGTGGGTTATCTTTTTATCAGAGAGCATGTTGGGATTGTTCTCCTTTAAGACTGGATGAATCCTCTGCTCAGCCTAAACTCAATGCCCATTCTCTTTTGGGAGTGACCAGTAGTTCTGCTTTTTTCCCCTAATTGCAATTTATCCATCCTGTCATTGTGGACATCCTCCATTAAATTATGAGGTTACATATTGTAGCCAGAAAGCACTTACTGTAACTCTGCAATGCATGGGTGAGCTGCAAAGTGGCATTAACGGCATTGTTTGAGCTATTGTGGCGCAAACCACAGAGGTGCCTATTTGCGACCTAGTCGCTACAGTTTTGGGGAACTGTCATGACTAGATTGGCAGTTTCTCTAACAATCCATCATATTATGGTGGTTGACATCAATGACATCGAAACCAAACCAACCCAGGTGAACCTTTGCAGATCATTTTCCATTTCAGACTAATGTTAAGTGAGACACTTAATAGATAAATGCATGTATGTTTACTACTGAGGAAAAGACCATTGCTTCTGGGTTGGACAGACCCTGAAAGACACAGATTTGTGGAACAGATGCCTACAGAGTGTTGCTTTCCTTCATAACTGTAGAATATCAGGCTTTAAAACATACCACAGCATGTTCCACCTCTGCTCAGACAGCTGTTTGAACGTCAGCGCTCAAATCAATCTTTCAAGTGTTTGTTTGCTTAACTGGCTGACCCATAGGAAGAGCTCACCAGGAGAGCTGTGAAAAAAAAATCTTTTATTGTTCAGGGCCCACTATCACTCAAAAGGGCAACAAATCTGTGTGATAAACTGCAGAAAAAAATTAGCATCTCTGTCTCGGTGCAGATATTATAATTTACTTCTTTGCTGCAGCACTGCTAAAATTCTTTGTGCTTGCAAATAAGCTTCAGTGAACAGGACTAGTGATTGCCAGCTCCCCAGGTTCAAGACTGGATATGCAATAAAACAACAATGCGCTTGAGCAACCATACCATTATTTGGTAGTGATTTGGTATGCAGTTAATATAGCAGTTGGTCAAAAATTGTATTCCTTAGCATATATCACTAGTATATCTTAGAATTTTATATACCATTCTTGCAGTTGGATTTTAGACTTTAGGTACATTTTAATTAAAAACTTTAAAAAAAATTAAACCAGGGTGCCAAGCACAATGTCAGACAAACATAGTAAACTAGCTTTACAAGGCAGATTTATTTATTAATGGTCAATGTGTCCAACCAAAAGTGTTTCCTTTTAGAAAAGACTTCTAGACACGCTTTGACGTTTCAGAACTTTTGAAATGTATGCATATTTTGGCAACTAAAACTAAATTTTTTTTTGTCCTTTTTTATCCCAGTGTCTGCTATGTACCTTCGCACAGTTGTCAGGAGTGGAGATCATAGGCAATGCCAAGTGGAAACCGGTATTCCAAGGCTTGTCTCTCCTTATCTCTGTTCCTATTCATCCACAGCGGGACTCCAGATGTGGAAGATCCTGACAGAGGTGCAGTACGGTATGAGGTAGTTTAAGTTCTCTGTGAATGAGGTTATATTGCCATTGCAAGGTTAATATGCTGAACAAATTGTTTGAAGTAACATCGTGTTCAGTAATAAAAGTTTTATATGGGATGTAATTGTCCTTTCCCATGGCTTTGAACAGACCTTGATTGTTGCTATAACCTGAGGAAGCTGACCTAACAGAAAAATTACCTAACAGGAGCAGTTCCCAGTTTTCTGCACTAACATACAATAAGCTCATAAGTGAAAACATGTGGAGGCTAGTGATATTGAAAGTAAATATGATTGAGCACCACTACAAGAACAGGAAATAACAAAAGCCAAAAAGTGACTCTCGTTCCCTCTTGCTCTATTGTTTTCCAGTCCTAAAGCCTTTAATCTTTTCTGCAAAATTCTTGCGTGCTGTCCTCATTATTTGGTCCGATAAAATCTAACCATGATACTCAATCTTTATCTTTTTTTTTTTTTTTTTTTACTATTCTACTAAAGGCAAGGGGCAAATTAAAGGCTTTTTTTGAAAGAACAGTTTAACCATTAATACTAAGTGGTCTTGGGATATCATACTTGCATACATCTCTGGTCCTCTGTTTTCAAATGTCCTTAGTCCAACAAAACAAGATTACCCATTCAAACCTACTGGTGAAATTACAAATGAAAATACATGCACAGGAAAATGTTCAGTGTTAAATCAACTTTTACACAATTTCTATTAATCAACGATGGCCAGAATGGACATGTAAATTCTGTTAGGGTTGAATGAACACTAGACATTATACTGTGTGCCAATTAATTAGTTTATGTCTAAGAAATCAGTATGTAATACGTTTTACATTTATTTAATATTAAGTTGCTCTTAATCAGTATGTATTTATTTATTTAATAGTAAGTTGCTCAGAAAACACTTGTTTTGTGTCATGTGCAAGAATGATGTATCCTAAACAAAAACAAATAATAAGTGTCCGTAACCAGCAAACACAATGAAAGCCCAGTCATACTATGCTCTTCCCAAACTTCAAAGGTTATTTGAAAAGTCAAATTGAGGCTAAAACTTGTCTGTAGACAAGAGACCTTGAAGAAATCAATTTTAAAATAAATGAAAATAGTATTTCATGCATGATGGCCTTTCGTATTGATGGATTAATTCTGGCTGTTTCTCCACATTAGGAATTGCTCTTTAACCCTGACTGTCACCTTTACCCTAATAAGCCTAAACTGAATGCTTTGCTTACAGCTAAATTACTTATTCTTTCTAAAAGGAAATACTTCTCTTGTATATTCTTTAGTCCCAGTGGTGATGTGAACTGAAGCAATGGCCAAGTCAATAATTCTCTAGCAACATTAAGCATGTTACCTGTTCGCAAACATTTCAGTCGAAAATTGAATAACCATTACGTTTTGCAATATGTAATCCATAATACAATTTTTTCTTGTGAAAGTTATATGATAGCAGTTTTTATCATAGTGGTAGAATGAGGGTTAAAATATTTAGACAATAGAGCAATATTCGCAATAACTCGGTTTCTATTCAAAGGTCACAGGAATATATTTGCTAGGCAATCGGATGGTTGTCGGTGTCTGTTCCAGTCACTTACCACACCACATGGAAGGATAGCCCAGCAGTGACAGGATTCATTAGCAGTGTTATCTTACAGTGAGCTGTGCATGAAGGAAAGCATCTCTACCCACATGAAGATCTGGAGAGCAATAAATAAGGTGGTCTGAGGGTTTGGGGTGCCCTGTCTCCCAGTGTGTTTAATTGATGGGGAGATGGACAGATTCGGTAAATACCTCACTTCCTCAGAGACACACTGACAATTTCCCTCTGAAGGGAAAGAAAACAATTATGCTGATAGATTTGTCGGATGATCTAACCTTCTGGCTATAGCGACTGATGTAATGCCAGCTAAACACAAAAAATGAAAGTGTCAGATGATTAGACAAGATCTACAACCTAAGAGAAAAGTATTGCATACTTTTCTGTCAGGGTGCATACATACGTACACACATACAGGCACACACCACACATACACACACACATACACACACATATATATATATATATACACACACACTGTATGTATGTATAAAAAGCTCCATAATGGATTTTGATTTGTAATCAAACAAACAATGTGGTTAAAATGCAGATTCTCAGCTTTTATTTAAGGGTATTTTTATCCACTTTGGCTATACCATGTTGAAATTAGTGCACTTTTTATACATGTTTGGGACACATTAATGCTATATAAATTAAGTTGTTAGTACTTTGTTGCATATCATATGCACGTACTGACTGTTTGAAGTCTGTGACCCATATACATCACCAGGTGCTCATCTTCCCCGGTTGGTGCTCTGCATGGCCTGCACTGCACCAGTCTTCAGGTTCTGCTTGTTTTGAAGGCTAGCTGTCTTAAGTTTTCTCATCAGCATAAGAAACACATGTTCTGTTGGATTCTTTTGGGGTGAATGACTTGGGGAGGGGGGGTGGGGGGGTTGCTTTGGATCTTGGGCAGTTCCCTTTGGCCTCCACACTTTGCTATTGTCATCACTGAATACAAGGGAATCTTGGTCTCATCTCTTTGCAAGACCAGACCTCCACAGGCCCTTTTAGACAGTTAGCAAACTGTAACTGTGGTGGTTTGCATCTCGCAGTGCAGCCACTAATAGCTCTGTTTGTGAAGTCTTCTGTGGACAGTAGTCAATGACACATCCATGCCTGCCTCCTGAAGAGTGTTTCTGATCTGTTGGACACGTTTTTAATGGTTTTTCTTCATTGTGGTGAGAATTCTTCAGTCATGAGTTCTTCCTTAGCCTACCAGGCAAATTGTGATTACTGAGTTAACCAGTGCTCTCTTTCTTCTGCACAATGTTCCAAACAGTTGACTTTGGCATGCCAGAGGTTTAGCTTGTGTCTCTGACATATTTTTCACCCTCATAATGGCCTCCTTGACTTTCATTGGCACAACACTGGCCTATATGCTAAAAACAGCAATAACTGACTTCAAAGGCAATCAAGACTAGAAATTGATAGCTCTCTTATACTTGCAGAAAGTAAAAAGTGCTGTTATTTCTACACGGTGAAATTAAATGTATTAAAATCTTTAAAAGCTGAGAATCTGCATATTAACCACATGTGCATTGTTTGCCTGCAAATTGTAGAGAACAGAGTCAAATATATATATATATATATATATAAATATATAGATCCACAACTCAAGTTTAGTTGAATGTTTTAACATTTTATTTCTACAGAAATATTAATATGTATTAATAGAAAAACATCTTTTGTCAGTGGGACATAAAAGATACACACTCTGCCTCAAAAACCTTTGACGGATGTCAAAACTCAACAACGCATTTTTTTGTCCAAACACCCCCTGAAGATCCTGGAGAATATAGCCTCACTCATCAGCTTACTCACCCAATGCAGACCTGTGGAAAGTCAGTTCTTTATTTGCTCATGTTGTACACGTATGCCCAGGCAGCTGCTCTTGTTCTCTTGGTGCTAGGCTGCGTCCTGGAACTCCGCCAAGGTACACACATAACTGAGTTACTTTTTCTGTCATCCTCAGTCTCAAGTGCACCCAAATTTTGCTTACAGCCAACATCGGGCTGTTTTTCCCATTATCATGTAATAGGTTTGAGAATATGTTTGACATGGATACTTTACGATCAACTGGATGATTTACAGCAAAATTTTTAATTGTGACTGAGAGCTAAAGTTGAATAAAATAAAAAAAACCTCCAGTCTTAAGATTTACTGCGGAGTGAAAAAACAGGGAAAATATTTATGGATCACAAGAGAGAAGGTAAACAGAGATCTAGTGTTGTTTTTGTTAACCAGAAATAAAATGCACTTCAGATATATGGAAACATAGGTGCTCCACGAACCAACAGGGGCCTGGTGCAGGAAAGAAGGTCCATTAGACGGCAGAAAGAACATCCACACAAATACAATATTTTGTTCAAAAATGACTTTAAAGCATTAAACATTACTGAACGGGTGGAATTCAAGAATTCAGAGTTTAGGTACAGCCATGCTTTTAAATTACCAGTGCTTTCCATTGACATTCACTGTGCTGGCTGTCTCCAGAGGTTCCCTGATTCCCTGGTGCTGTTAGCATGCCTCTCCGAGCCGAGCTTCAGCCCCGCTTTGCAGAGCTGTGGGAAGGTATT